>NC_081837.1:35634863-35937893 GCF_030867095.1 Alligator mississippiensis | reverse complement strand
GCCCCGGCCGGCGGATCTCTCGACACCAAGTCGGAAAGGGAGGAGAAGCGCTCGGCAGGGCAGCGTCGTGGGCGCACGGAGCGACGAGCGCGAGGCCGCTCTCTGTCACCCCCGTGGAAACCGCGGCCCGGGCCCGGTGCTGGAGCCAAGGGGCTGCGGGCCTGACTGGGAGCGCCCAGGCCTGCGGTGCTGGAGGCTGCGGGGGAGGCACACAGGGCCACACGAGGGCCCGGGAAGGCCGCGGGCGGGGAGGAGGGAGCGCCTCGGGGCCTCGAAGCCCGGCCCGGCCCGGGGGCAACTCAGGCCTCACCTGCCCGGCAGCTTGGCGCTCCGCTTCCAGAACTGCTTGCTGCTGTCGGCGGCCATGGCGCGGCCGGGCCCCGGGCGGGAGCGGCGCGGCGGCGGGTCCCGGAGCCGCGGGCCGAGGCCGCTTCACCGCCTCCCTCCGGGGCCCCCGCGACCCGACCCCGGCGCCGCCATCTTGGGTGCGGGAAGGCAGAGCGCGGCCATTGGCTGCGCGGCTCGGGCGCCTCCCGCCGAGCCAATGCGGAGCTGTGATGCTGCGGGGACGTGAAGCGAGGGCACGGGAGAAAGGGCGGAGCCTCTCGCTTCAGGCGGGAGAGACCATCTGCGGGAAGGGAAGGACGAAGCCATTCTCACAGAGGAGGACGGGGCGGGGTGCGTGTGGGGCGAACCATCCTTGAAGTGGTCTGGAAGGAACCAACTTGCTAGAGGAGGAGTTTAAACCAAGCTGGGAAAGGGGCAAACCATCTGTCCTGGGAAGAAGGGGCGGGCACAGTTTAAACCAAGTGCAGGGGGAAAGCGGATTAAACCACCTGCGCCGGAGAGGAATGAGCTGCGGTTAAATAACCTGCCGGGGGGGGGGGGGGGAGACAGGATGGGTCCAACCACTCGCCCCGAGGAAGAGGGGTGGAATGCTGTTTGAGATGGAGTGGGTTAAACCATTTCCCCTGAGGGGAAGGGGCTGTTATTTCTGGGTGGGTAAGAGGGGGCTCTCTGCAGTTAACCCCTTCAGCTCCAGCCTGGAGGGGCAGAGGCCCAGGCGGACGCAGTGGGGTGGGTCCGCGGGGCGCTCGGATCCCTGCACGTCCACTGCGCTGGCCCGTGAACTCGCCACGTGAGCCTCGCTGCACGTGGGGCCTTGTCCTAAGCTTTCTAACGGCCCCCCCAGAGCAGCCGGGCCCTGCGCAGCCCGCCGGGGAAGCTGCCGCAGGAGCCTGTGCGGGTGATCGGGAGCTGCGTGGCCCCCCTTTGATTTCTGCTCCACCCAAATGTTTAAAACCAAGCGCCCGGCAGGAGCCACCGCCGCGTTTCTGTTGAGAGGGGCTGAGAGAGCCCCTTGACTCTGTCCTCTCCCGGTTCCTGTTAATCTCTCCACTCCGCCGGGGTGAACAACCTCCGTCCCTTTCAATGGTCCTGACGTCCCACCAACACAGCTACCCGTTCCTCTGCGCTTTTGCTGTCTGTTATCCCGTCCGGGTAATGGGAGTGAAATAGAGACGTTGTAGCCCTGGTGGGCCCGAAACGACACGGGGGGCAAGGATTTCTTAGGGCCTTCTCTGTTACTGCACCAGCTACGTCGCTGGGAGAAAGCTGGACGAGCGTCCGAATGGCAGACGTGGTTCCTCAGCAAGCTGGGCAGCTGCGCCCCGCTTCCGGTCTTCACACCTGAGGAAGAACGTCTTCCCTTTGCGAGCTGCCTAACTTCCTGGCAATGTCCAGGGACCCTGGGCTTCTCTGAGTTAAAAAATCCCCAATTTTCGGTTAAAAAACAGTAACTCCCAAATCCACATTTTTCTATGATTAAAACAAAACACCATTACACACACACACATACATGCACACACATCTATATATATATACACACACATATATATACATATACACATATATATGTGCACACACCTCTCTCTCTCTCTATATATATCTATATCTCTATATAGATGGTGTTTTGTTAAACTCACGGAAAAATGGGCATGTGGGGTTACTTTCTTTAACTGAAAATTGGGGATTATCTTAAATCAGAGGAAACCAGGATCTGTGGTAATGTCTCTCCTATTTTACAGCCCCGCAGCCTGTTTTCAGCTCTAGCTAAAAACCTGAACTCAGGTGAGGTAATATGGACACGGAGGTAGAAAAACGAATGACAGTGAAGTATTGGAGGCATTGTCAAGGCGCTCAAGAAGGCTAGATTTTTATTTTTTGTAATGTATCTGAATAAAAGACACGCATTTAACTGTAATGACTACAGGACTGACAATACAGTATCCTGTGACTATTTTTTTGCCTAGTGTCATAGATGGTAGGGGCTGGAAGGGACCTTACAGATCATCGGGTCCAGCCCCCTGCACTTGGGCAGGAAAAGCCACTGGGGTCAGATGACCCCAGCAACATGGGCATCAAGATGCTTTGCTGGGAACTTTTCCTCCAATTCTGGATAGACATGAATCTTTATACTGGGATCTGATAGCCCTTGGAGTTTTAAACTTTATATATACTCTAGCAAATTAATGCACATTCCAAGAGCTGTATTTGTTTTTTGCTTGGTCTTAAACCAAATAATATAGTGTTAGCCCCTGTCATATTAATAAAGCTTCTAGTTTCTCTTTAACTGGAAAAAAATATGTTGTTGGGTTAGATGTGATGATGCACTGCACCATCTGCACTCCCCTTTTAAAAATTTTAGATCCACCCATGTGGGTGATATTCCTGGTTCTGCCAGTTTCCCTGGTAAAAAACGTTGCTTCACCCATCTCTGCTTTGGTTTTCTTTATAACCTTTTGTCTTATTTAGTTTTAATACAAACTCTTTGCGGTAGGGAGTGTTTCTTGCTCTTTGTACAGCCCCTGGCATCACTAAGTCCTGATCTCAGGTGAGGCTTTTAAGTCATAATAGAAATGTTTCTGAATAGCATTGGCTCTCTGTGAAATGGTAACAAAGCAGGGCCTTACAGTTTGGTTTCACTGTGAAAAAGAAATCAGTGATGCAGATTCAGGGATGTTTTTTGGTTTACGCTCTGCACTGGAGCTAGTCTAATATATCAATAGTTTTTGGAGATGTTTTAAAAAATGTTGTGTTTTTTTTCTTTCTCACTGAAATTTCCTCTGAATAGTTTGGTTTTTGTGGAAAAAAAGAAAAAGCAAACTTATTTTAAAAAATGGTTTCAATGAAATGTGTCTGACACTTGGAGATCTCTACCTTTTTTCTTTTTGAAAAAGAGCAATGTCCCACTAAAGTTTCTTTCAACAAATACTTTCCAACAGGTGTCTATGTATGACTGTCCCTGTACAAAGATGACCAAACGCCATGCAAGCTAATCCACTGCTTCAGGAATCTGAACAAGAAAATCAAAACCCACTTCCCTGAAGACAACGCTGGCATAAACATCGACTCTAGGAAGAGTAAGTGCAAATTCTACTACTGTTAGCAACAGCACCACCAAAAAGAAATATCACTACAAATCTAACAACAGAACATTTTTCCCAAGACTGCACTGCTTACACACCAGTAAAAGGAACTCATGACATGAGACTATGTGTATAACAGTGCCATCTGGTGACTCTTACCATAATGACAATAATAGAAGACTATCAGAGCTTAATAATGACTGAGAGAATGGGATGCTATTAATTTAATATTAATATTAAACCTGATTAAATTTGGTAGTGAACAGGGCTATCATTTTCAAACTAAGGTGCTTACCTTACAAAATGACTCCATTCAGTCTGAGTGCTCCCACCAAAGTCGCAGAGTCAATTTACAGTGCATAAAGTTAAGCACATATGTTTCTGGAGTCTGGTGTGTTGAGCATTAAGCATCCAAATGGTATGTAGGCACCTAAGTGGTCAAGCTGATTTCTGAGAGGCACTGAAAGCCGCAGCTCCTATGGTTCTGGTGAGATCTGTGAGTAATCTGCTTTTCTGAAATCACGCACAGAACCCTCTTGCAGAATGTAAAAGATCAGGGCTTAAGGGTGGGTTTGGATTCCAGGTCTGAAGCACTTGTATTTGAAAATCTGTGGGTTTAGGGCAGAATCCTGTTTCACCTTACAGTTTTCCAGCCATGTAGCTGCCATTTTTGGCATTGATGCATACTTTGTGATCCTGCTTTTCATACACTGGGGACACACACATGTTACTGACCATACACAGTAGGCTACACACTGATTGTCTAGGCAGGGATGCAATTAGATCGGTACATACACGTGTATGCTGGGTAAGCAGAAATCATGACATTCTACCTGGCAAAAGCCCATGACTAGTGGGTGCAGGAGGGCCCCAGGAGACAAGTAGTTAGGCCACTTGCCCAGGAAGTAAGAGACCCCACCTCACTCAGGAGGGGCTTGGAGCTGCCTCTCTCCAGTTTCTAGCACAGGGCTCCAATCACCATGCTGCACATCAGGCATTAACTAGGTCTTTCTCCAGTGCTCCCTTTGAAGCTGGCCCCCTGAACAGTTGAGAGTGGGAGGTATATGGGGCCAGGAGGAAAGGAGCAAGCTAGAGGCTCTGCCTCAGTGAGATGGATGCTGGCCTGGCTCTTTGCTCCCAGAGGGGCAGACACCTTCCCAGACTATTCAGCGCAAGTTGCAGAGAGACAGTTTCAAGAGGAGGGCTGGAAAAGGGCCAGTGTAAAGCCTGGAGGGGGCTGTTAGACATTCTCATTCCTTCCTAAGGGACAAAGTGACCCCTTGCTGGCAGGGCTAGATCTCATGTAGGATTCCCTCACAGCGCGTAGTTTCTTTCACCAAGCTTCCTTGGTGTGCTGTGTTCCAAAGGTACAGCACCCAGCCTTTGAAGTTTTAATACAAAGCTTTTGTAGCTTAAAAACAAATTAACACACTGTCTTTTATTCTGGCTGGGCTTTACTGGATGGAGCCCTGCTCCTGCCCCACAGCCTGGTCTGGCTGGCTGGAAGTAGTGTGCTGGGCCTTCCCTCAGGACACCCACGTTAAGACGCTTGCTCACTAGCCCCTGTGGCCATAGTGTCTCAGCAGCATTGACTCTGGCACTTATGAGCCACTTCAGCTGGGAAAAGTCAGTATGTTCACATGGAACTGAAGAGTCTCAGATCAGGGTGGGATCTGAAGCACTTTGCATGTACTCCGTCTGTCCATGTGCTTACACTGTATCCCCCAACCAGCTCATTCAGTTATTTAGAAAGCTCCTATTAGTGTGGCCTCTGAGCACCTCACACCCTCCTGGTGAGGTAGAGCAGTGCAGTCATTTTGGAGCTCAGAAAGTGATTTGTCTGGAATCATCTAGGAGGTCTGTGTCAGAGTAGAGACTTGACTTTACAACTCCCAAGTCCTAGGCTAAGTCCACCAGATCACTGGTCTTCTCCAGTGGGACCTCAGGGCTTTGGATCAGGCCAGTGTTGCTAGTCACGATACATTATTCTTGCACATAACTAGTTCTGGGTATGGATTTTCGTCCTTGAAATAAATAGCAACACCTTAAAAGCACATTAGCAAATACTTCTCCACTCAAGAGGACATCAAAGGTACAAAGCAAAGCTCTTGAAGACACAAAATACCAACATTCACAGTTGCACAAGCCAGCTAAATTAGTCCTTTGCCTCATTACTAGTCAGATTTGAAAAAATGTTGAGTGTTCTGTTTTCAAGAACTCATCCCCCACATCCTGCTCCCTTTAGCCACTTAAATGAAGTGGATGAAGCTTTGGAAATACTGAACACTTAGCTCCTCTCCCTGAAAACCTTGGTCATCCAAGTGTCTGGGTAGGGGCTGAGTTCTTTTGAAAACCAGCCCAGGGATTGAAGATTTAATGCTATGGTCCCATTCTACTGGCTCAGAACCTCTCAAATTCAGGGCCAACATCTCTCTCTCTCTCTCTCAGTTGAGCTTGGTTTATTTCTCTTACGCTATTTCACAAATACATGGAGAGGGATGGAGCGTGCTGAAGCAAAGTGCTGGAGGTTTGAACACTCTGTGTCTTTCTGACAGCCTTTCTCAGTGGGCTGGTCTACATGCATATTTTTTACTTTGAGGTAATCAAGATAGTTAGGGCCTTTGTAGAGGCCTATCTAGACACTTTCTAGACATTTTGTCCCAGGCTACACAAATATGCCAGTGTAGATCAGGCATTTGTATCCTGAACCAGTCACGTAGAATGTCCAAAGTAAGCTTGAAGGCAGGGTAGATTTCCACCTTATAGACTAACTAAATCCAAGATGCATATGCTGGTGTAAACGGTGGCCTGCTTCATCAAATAAAGCTTTACAGGTGCATCATTTGCCTCCTGTCAACTAAAAATCAACCTGCTCAGGGTAAAATGACTCAAGTGAGAGCATATTCTTATGAACGTAGACAAGTCACTGCCTCTCTCTCTTTGTGCCTCAGTTGCCTCCTCTGGAAGATAGGGAGAATTTTATGGCCCCATATCCCAGAATAACCATGAAGGTTTCTCCCAGAATGCCTGCTGCACTTTGAGCCCCTCAGAAGTCAGATGCTTGAGAAGGGCAACGTATGATTGTTTGCAACTCCTTTCTTCCTTCCTTCCTTCCTTCCTAGAACAGGTCTGAGTCTCTCACAGTCTGCACCATGCATGGTCGCTAATCACCCAGCAAAACGAGGGCCAGGCTAAGGAGAATGGGACTCTGCCTTTCAGCTTAACATTCAAGTGAAATGCTTAAGGAGGAGACTTTTTTATAGGTTTCTACAGACCTTTGTGTCTAGGGCCCAGGTCCCCCAGGTCTGGCCAAATTTCCAAAGACCAAGCACTCAACTTTCTGATGTCTTTTGAACATCTCACCTTTGATAGTAAAGGATAATGGAGGCAGCTGGCTTGGCTGACACTAGAGGGCAGTATGATTCTGCTGTTCATCAGTGTTGGTCAGTCCCAAGCCCCATGTAGCAACACCTCCATTGTATCTGAATGAATCATTCTGTGGGCAATGGACATCAGAGAATATTTCCCAAGGCAGAAGTGGCCTGAAGACAAAGGCCAGCTTTCGATTCTGAGCAAGAATGCAAGTGGAGAGGCAAGAATCACTTCCCTCTTCCCCTCAAGGCTAAGGAGAGGAAAGGAAACTTAAAACCAAGCAAGAAATGGAAAGTTAGTGTAGGAGCTCCCAGGCAGGGGGAAAGTATATTTGGTTGAAACACATCATGCACAAAGACATCCAGTCTGGATACAAAGTGATGAGGAATCCCTTACTTCCCGCAGTAGTGTTTTCTTGGATTCATCGCTCTCACTGTTAAAAACACTGCTTAAGTTGTAACTTGAGTGTGCCTGCATTTTGCTTCCAGCTATAGACTCTTGTTATGCCTTTCCATGCTGGATTAATGGGCTCATCATTATGTGGTATTTTCTCCCCATGAAAGCATTTATACACTGTGCCTGAGTCACTCCTTGGTCTTCTTCATGATGGGCTAAAAATTCCATTTATTTTTACTTGTTGAAGTTTTTCTCTGTAAACATGATGAGTCATGCTGATGTGGCATCTATAACCCCTGAGTCATCACGGTTCTTGGGCGTATGCTTAAGTGTTTTGCTGAGTCAGAGTCACTGTTTGCTCCTTGGGGCTGAGGCCAACTCTGTTCTGTACTAAGTGGGGCCCTGGGGTTTCTAGGAGCTACTATCATCACCTTTGGCAAGCTCGTGCAATGGAGGATGATTGCCTTCTGGTCACCATCGTCATACGAGGTCTTGGACAAAAAGGGCCTGAGTCACGCACTGGCACCCCTATGGCTGGAAGGGCTGAAATTCTGCAGCTGGAATTTGTAAATGGCCCTGCTCTTAATAATGAGCTGAGAAGGACTCATGTTTCAAACACTGCCTGCTGAAACCCTATCAGAGTCAAAATCTGCATCTGCACCTGGATCTCATCTCTCTCCCCCACATGTTTAACAAACTCACTGGGCATGACACCCCACATGAGGGACACTGCCAGGCTATACCGATAGCACTTTCTAGCCCTCGACATACCTGAATGAATGAAACCTCCCAAGTTCACGATCTCTGGGAAGCCAGGCCAGTGCCACTCTTCCCAATTCAAAGAACTAGAAAGTGCAGGCATAGAGTTTAAACACAACCTTGGCTAAAGCAGCCCCTACCTGGGGCCACTTTCAGATCTATGACGCTTTGGAGCTGGGTTTTCCGATGTGCTGAGCATGTGAAAGTTCCTCTGATGTCAAGGGGGCGGTTGCTCCGCACTTCTGCAATTCAGGTCTACGTAACATGCAGATAGGAACTGAGTCACCTCCACTTAAGGGACACCTTCAAAAACCAGCTCTACGTACCTAGAGTCTGTTCAGTGGAAAAACTGTTCATCTGAACAGTCCCTCTATCTAGGGACAGGAGGCCTGGCCTTTCTGTCCCATCAGAGCTGCATGCACAGGAAGACAGGCAGCAATCCCTCTCTTCGGGAATTTTATGTCAGCTTCCTCCATTTCAGCTCACAGGCCCCTCAGGCTTTCCTCCTCGAGTCCATCTGGGAATGTGTATGGGAACGTCCCATGGGAATGGGAATGTCTACAAGCCATTCCCTTCCTCCCAGTGGAACGGGTGTGGTTATTGTAAGGGGTGCGCGGGTTTATTAAGGTAGTTGGATAAGAAAAGGTGCAGTGGAAGCCTATGATAGAGGATGCATATATATACCTAAATATATATAGATATAGATCTATTTTAATGATATAAAAAAAATTATGTGATAACAGAAGAGCTCAGCCACCTCCCCCAAAGGGAGATAGTGCTTGGTTTTTAAGATCTAGCCTGCCAGATCAGGTGGAAAGCAAAGAAACACTGAGCATCTTAAGAATTTATTTAGCCTGACTCCTGGTTTTACCACAAACAGGTGAATTCACAGCCCTGGGCCAGCTCACACAGGGCTGAACATTCAACCACTTGGGGCTCAGCACTCAAAATGGGAGTCTTTGCCCTAGTGATATCTATAATGGAGGGCAGGAGACAAGGAGGGAAACAATTCAGAGGAAGGGGGTGCCATCTTTCTTGCTGCATGTAGGATATCGCTTAACAATCACAAATCAGCAGAGCAAGCCAGGATCCATCGTCGGAGGGCAGCTCCTGTTCCTAATGTGATCCCAGTTTGCAGCAGCCAGTCACCCAAAGCAGCACAACTGATTAACTCAGGCCATTCTGTTGGGTGCGTCAACCAAAGACCAAAAGGGGTTATTGAGACTGAACATCCCTCTTGGGCCCAGGCTCATTGGGCTCATTGGCAAAGCAGGTGGGGATGCTCATTGGCAAGGCACCTAGCCGCTGCCTGGGGCAGAGCCAGACAGAAGGGAAGAGGATCTCTCTAAAACAACTAGAAAGTAATGCAGGCCTTAGATCCGAACCCTCCCAGGGTCACAAGGCTGTTTGCATGTGTCCCAGGCCTCCCTTCAGTCAGCAAAGAGCCAGGGAGTGAGCACTACCGAGTTTATGGTAGGTCCAATGCCTTTGGTTCCACGTCCCATAACAGAATAAAAGGGCAGGTAGAAGTTGGCGCTGGGGCACTCTGCCCTGGGGATGCTCACAAGGGCTGAAAGCACAACTGTTTGGCACCAATATACAGAGAGGTGTTTTTCAGTTTGCTGGTTTAACTGAAAAATAAGTATAAAATGTGGGCCTGTGTTGATCAAAATGAGAACTTGTTAGGTTTCTCATCATGGTGAGAAAGCAAGGCAGAACGGTTTCACTTCAGATCAACTGCAATCTTTTGTTCCACTCGAAATGAGAAGGTTTGTTTCAGTTTGGGGGGTACTTGAACCCTGGGTAAAAAGAAGTCTCCTGGGCCTTTGAAATGAAACCATGCCTTCAAAACACAACATCCACGTGTTTTGCGATGAGCATGTTGAAATTAAATGTTTGGGCTTTTCCTTTTTTTTTTTTTTTTCTTTTCATTTGTCTTTTTTTTGCAGTCCAAGCTCCTGGTTGATTTTGCTCCCAGTTCCCAGATCATTTTGATTCCCTCAAACTGCCTTTTTCCCCCCCTGGTGACTGAACCATTAGCTTAAAAAAAAAATAAAAAAGCAAAACAAAACAAAACCCGCCCACCTCTAAAATTTAGGGGAATTTCTGGCTTTTTCTCAGTGCATCTCATATAGGTATCAGGCCAGATTCTGTTCTCAGTGATGCAAATATGTAAACCGCAAGTGACTGAGGGTATAACTCTCTGGTCTAAAATGGGCGTGAGGGGAAGAAGCAGCCGGCACATGGAGATTCCAGCGAAGTGTGTACAGTCATGTTGGACTCAGGCCAGTGTAGCTGAAAGCCACATCTGGGCAGAGTTTGCATTTAGAAAGACTCTGTGTTGACAAGATACCATCTGGGAACCGTGACCATGTGTGTGAGTGAGCAGGGGCCTGTTTATGTGGACTCTATTCTTGCTATTATTCATCATCTGATTTAAGGTAGCACCATGCTCAGAGCCCCGTTGAGCTAGATCAGGTGTGAGGCACATGGTGCTAGGGGCTGTACAAACAGAGCAAAAGAGTGCTCCTTGGCTCAAACCAGTGCTCCCCGGTTACTGTTCAGCATAAAGTGAGAGAACAGGGCACTGTTCCTTCCTCCAGATGTACTGTCCTCCCTCACAAGGTGCTTTCAGACAGTAAAGCTATCTAAATTCCTAGATATCATCTGACACATACCAATATGCTATTTTAGAGCCTCTTGTTGGAAGCAATCTACTGTAACACTACTCACTACTGCACTGTTTCCCACATCCTCTTTTTAAAGCCTGAAGAAGCCATTTACTATGCTGGTATACGGCTCCAATCAGTACTCTTTATGATATACCATGCTTTATAGGTTGGCAATGCCACAAAGTGGCCGTCTTTCTTATGATATCAGCTCCCCCCAAACCTCCCCAAGGTGAACAGTGTCTTTGTAAAACAAAGTCTTTGGTTCCTCATCTGTAAAACGGGCACAATGATAGTCTTGTTTTCTCCCATGCTTTTTCTATCTCATTTGTTTGTGAGCTCTTTGGGGTAGGGATTATCTGCTGTTATTTTTATATATGTAGAGCACCTGACACAATGGAGTCCCATCTGGTGGTATTCCTGTAAATGCAAACAGGAATAAATAAAAATAATAAAAATAGTATCTACCCAACAGACAAAAACATACACACACATGCAAGCATTTGGTCCAGACTGCAGCTACTTGGTGTTATCAGGCAATGAATTAATTCATGCATTAATGAATTCGCTAATAGATTGCCATTCATTTGAGTCCCTTTGGGGAGGAATCCCCATACACAACCTAGGCTAGTCCCTACATTTTGTTTGTTGATAATATAAAAGTGTTTGTGAGAGGAACCAAAAATTCATCATGTCAGGTTTTCAATAGCAAACACTTGTTTTTTTCAAAGCTACAATGAAAGCCGTGATCATGTGGGCGTCACCTATTCCCCTTTGAATCTGCAACCTAAACATTGCAGCTGCCGGCTAAGAAACAGGAAGTGAAAATGGCTAGATAAGTGGAAGTGTCCAAGCTGCAGTAGTTGCAAACACAACACCGGTGCAAAGCAAATGGGATGTTTAAAGTGTTCTCGATTTTGAGTGATCTTGGGCTCTGCTAATGGTTACATTTATGAGGAAGGGCTGGGGAACTGGGCTTATTTAATCTAGTGAAGAGGAGACTGAGAGGGGATGTAATAGCAACCTTCGACTACCTGAAGGGGAGTTCGAAATAGGGTTGCCAACCCTCCAGGATTGCCCTGGAGTCTGCAGGAATTAGAAAGAAATCTCCAGGAGATTGCTTAGAGGTACCCAACAGATAAATAAGAAGGCATTCATTAAAAATAAATATTAAATGTTGAATCTGATTTACACAGTAATCCAGTAGGTTTTAAAAATGTAATAGTAATGTGCGTTGGCCTTCCTCATGTCAAGTCTACGCACCATAATCCGTAAGTGATATGTGCTAGCACATGGGCACATTTGTGTTGTGTGTCACGGACACATTGGTGTTTCAGAAACCTCCTGGGATAGATTTAAACAGTTGGCAACACTAGTTCGAAAGAGGATGGAGCTGGACTGTTCTCAGTGGTGGTAGATGATGGTACAAGGAGCGACGGGCTTAAGTTGCAGCAAGGGAAGTTTAGGTTAGGTATTAGGAAGAATTTTCTTACTAGGAAGGTAGTAAGACACTTGAACAGGTTACCTAGAGAGATGGTGGCAGCTCCATCCTTGGAGTTTTTTAAGACCCAGCTGGACAAAGCCCTGGCTGGGATGATCTAGCTGGGGCTGGTCGTGCTTTGAGCAGGGGTTGGACTGGATGTGACCTCCTGAGGTCCCTCATTTTCTATGATTCTGTGATTTCTTCTGTGCTAGGCACTGTCCAAGGGAAGTTCTAGCACCGTCAACCCCGAGCATTAAAAAATCATGCATCAGTCTCCAATACACAAAACATCAACAATCAAGAGATTTTTATTTAAATAATAAATGGGGGCTCTTTTCCTTTGCTTTCTTATTCCAGAGCCTTTTCAGGCTTTTCTTGACAAAAATGAGGACTAGAAACCGCACATGGCTTACACAGCTGAGAGTCTCACCAAATCACATGTCTCCAGGTGCTGAGGCTTTCAGAACAGCACCCAATGTCATGAGGATAGCAATACAATAATGGAAGTTGACAATAATGATGTCCCTACCATTGAGGGATTTTCAGTGAAAGCCTCAGGTTTGGTAGCATTGGACCTGTTTAAGAGTTTGAGCACAGCTGCTTGAAATCTTTATGGCACAGAGACTCTTCTAAGTGAAAAGGCGAAATAGAATCCAACCCCATCGCAAGCCCAGGGTCTGGGGTTGCCCATAAGTGTTTCCCTTTCAGATGGGATCAGAAATGGGAGCACTTCACAGGGATTTCGCTTACTAGAACAGAGCTGGGAGATGCCAGTGGTATCCTGTCACTAGAGAAAAAGCTTGCCTCTGGTCCTTTTCTGAGGTGCTGGCCTTTAGCAAAGCAAGGCAACCCCTTTTTCTGGTTCGCCCAGTTGGTTTCTGGCCTAGTCAGGATGAGATGCCTCTGTTTGACCCCAGGTGATTGTAACTGTGTTGGATTGTCCCACATGTGAGCGCTGTCAGAGAAGGAGATTGGGCTAAACGGACCATGGATCTGACCCGGGCGGGAAGTTCCTAAGTTCTGTCTTTGTTTCTTAGGGTCCTGGCTAAGCAGAGCATTGGAGGACTAACTTGTTCATCCAGACAGTGAGAGGATCCCCTGTGCTATCCCCCTCAGCACTTTAGCAGCTGCGTATACAGTGTCCTATCCACCTGGTCTTAGGACACTGCAGAGGGACCCCCTCATCAGGAGGTCACGCCATTTCCTGCTGGAAAAGGAGGTAAGTTAGCATTGATGTGATCTCTTTGGCAAACCTGTGAGGTGTGGGGGGAAATACTACCACTTTTTGGGAATGAAGGATGGAGACAAAATACAAAGGGCTGTAACTGATGTTCTCTTCTATAGCCGGAGCAAAGGGGCTGATGGCTCCATCGCTGTCACCCTCATCCACCCTCCATCCTCATCAGCCCAGCTCCTTCGTCTCCATCACAAAAGTTCCTCTCCAGGGTTGGAAAGCTTGAAGCATAGGGTTGCAAACTCCATCCAAGCAAAACTGAAGCTGATGGCAAGTAAAGGGTCAGGATTTGGCCAGCTGATTTCAGCAGGAGCTGATTGCATTCTAAGTTCAAGTTTTCCAGAAAGGACCTGCAATCAGGGCTGGATTTTCAAAGCTCCACTCTTATTTTGGAAGGTTGAGGGCTGAGCTCTGCCTACCGTGGTGTCACAAGGACACTGAGCTAATTTGAAACTCCAGTGCTGATGCTGGTGGCCGGGCTCCTGGATGTCAGGTCCTTGGTGAAGTTTTGGATCACGGAGTACCATGAGAGGTGCAGTGCTCAGGCCCCCTAGGGTTTGCCCCGCCTATGTCTGTAATACTTTAAAACATGGTATGTGAATGTATGGTTCTCCCAAGATGCCTGATCATCAGCCTGAAGCCTGAGTCCCAAGCCAAGGGATTACATCACAGCAAATAAAAGATCCGGTCTCTGTCAGAGCAGAAAACTGGTGCAACAGACACTTATGGTGACTGTTCGTGCAAATGTGGACTTTTCCTCCATAGATGTCCACAAAGAGTTTTACAAAGGAAGTCACAATCAGGACCTCTTTTTCTATGGGCTGGGCAGTCAAATAATGTATTCAAGGCCAGCCAGGAGACCAGTGGCAGAGCTGAGAGTAGAAGCCAATGCCTCATCCCCTTAGTGCACACTGAGAGGGCCACCAGCTCTGCTATGGACACGGCTTCTTTGAAGTATCCATTATTTATGTAGTCACACAGTAAAGACTCCTCTCCAGGTTCGCAAACAGTGATTATGCAGTGATACAATTCCCTTCAGTCCCAACCCGGTGCCCAAGGAATTCAGCTATGTATCCCATGAGCCAGCCAGCCGCTGCCTGTCCAGAGACCTCTTCAATGCACTCTGAAGTTAGGGAATGCAGGCTTCATTGGAAAGGCTAACGAAGGACATAGCCAAGTTACAGTGAAATGAGACACGTCTTTCTCATACGCATTTACACACCCTCTCTCACTTCTCCCTCTTTGTTCCCTGTAAAGAGCTTTGATGATACTCTAAAACTAAGGGTGCAATTAATTGTTGTCACATTCCTTTGTCAGCCCCCCCCCCCCCGTTACCATTTCTCACCCCCACCCTGAGAATGCTTGTGCCTAATCTTTCTCTTGTCCAATGCAGGTTTCAGCTCACTGGAGTTCATTCCTAATACAAGACCCGACGCCTTCTTTCCCAGCCTCCCTTTTCACTCCGAGCTGTTCAGTCCATTTGCTTTGCTTGCGAAGGTGCCTACGAAGAAGACAGACACCATGAATCTCTTGTGCCCTGGTGGGTTCTGTGGCATGACCCCCAGAACAGGCACCTCTCTAGCTGCCATCTACATGATCCTAATGACAAACATGTACCTGATCTTTGAGACTGGCCATCTAGCGCGAGCTAGAAATGAAATGGAAAAAAGCGTGGTCTTAGTAGGCCGGGTGCTGATGATTCCATATTTCTACTACATAGCTATTGCCCTGGCCATCATAACTTATCCAGTGTGCATCCTCCTTATCTACTCAGTTATCAAGCGGCTTCACAGAGGGATGTTCGTCTATGTGGGCTGGATCATCTTTTATGACGTGGTCAACTGCATTCTTGTGCCTCTCACACACAAGACCGTGCAGGAGCTTCTGTTCTCTATAAGCCATTTGGAGTGGTTTGGGCTGGCAATGAGGCTCCTCATGGATTGCTTCTGGCTCTCCTTTGTTGTCACGTATGCCCTGATCATTATGGACAGCAAGACGCAGCACCGGATATCGTTTAAGGGCCGGCGCATCTCTAGAAGCGTGGCAGAACCGCCCAGGTTTAGGTTGAGCAATGAGATCCGGAAGCATCCATAAACCGGAGTTTGAGACTGGGTTCCATCGGCAAGAGCCTGGAGACATCAGGCCATTTTGGAGGTTTCTTTCCCCCGTTGTTCAATGTGATGTTTCTCTTGTTCTGTCTTCCAATTTGAGTCCCAAAATAAATAGAAAATATTTTTTGTTGGTGTAAATGGTGTTTTCTAGGCTTTCATTTTGCATTGGGCACCCATCCCACTGGAAACCAAGAATCCTTTTGTCCTATTCTCAGATCTGCAACAGACTCCCCCTGAGCAAGCCATTTCATTGCTCTGTGCCTTGGTTTTCCCATCTCTAAAATGGGGGTGATAATATTGACATACATGATAGTTATGTGGGTCTTGGGGACTGGCTGATGAAAAGCCTGGTTTCAATAGTTAGTTTGCTGCAAAATCTCATGGCACCATCACAACGATACATCTGTAAGTACTGCGAGACAGATAGATAAAAGGCCAGGTATAAATGCAAAGTATTGACATTGTTAGGTTTTCTTACTTGGAGGCTAAAGTGGTATGAAAACAGATCCCTTCGCAGCACTTGTACCCACCTTGGGATTGAAATACGCCAATGAAACTAGATTTTGTGTTATTTCTGCTTCATATATGACACCTTGATGGTACTGAAAGAAACATTAGAAACCCAAACACTAATCCTTAGGATTTGCCACCTGCTCTGGGGAGGGTGTAAGAGCACTTTGATGCATCATCACCAGCCATCTGGGCACTGAATCCAGTTCAGTTATTCCATCCTTCCTGATGTGGGATCACATACCAGCCTCCTGAGGGAGCTGGTTCTCCCAGCTGCTCACCATGAGATACAAGGAACCCAATGACCCACTTGCTGAGGAGCATTTTGCTGGTGCAACTTTGTGTAGATGGGTTAACCTTTTTCCTGGGGAGAAATGACGGGCTCCATGGCTCATTAGAAGAGAAAAGAAGAAAGAATGAGAAAACCAGGAAGCGGAAAGAAAGAATAAGAAGCAGGTAAATAGTCAAGGAAACAACTAACCGCAGTACAAATTTCTAGCAGCTAGAAGCTCAAAAAATAAAAATACTTGCTGCTCTTTTTTTTTGTTTTTTGTGGCTGGGGGAGCCAGGAAATGGTAGAGGTAAAATAAGGTTGTGTTTCCTGCAAAGGAGGTGATGTGCAGTGTTGGCGTGAAACCCTGAAAGGCCTCCGGGAAAGGCAAGCTGTACTCCAGAGACAAGAAACCTGCGGCCAGTGCCTTGCCAGTGCCCATGATGATGGCAGAAGGGCTGAGCCTAGCAAGCTGGTGCTGGCAGATATAAACTACAGCTGTGGGCACTGGTTTGGTGCCCCCCACCCCATGCCTGGGATTCCCTCTCAAGAGGGGATTGGCAGCATTACCTCTGCCTTTTAAGATTTCCACTAAGAGATAGGTAGGGGCAGCCGTATGATGGATGAGTGGATGTACTCAAGCAGATGACCCCTCCGCCAGCACAGTCAGGGCAGTGCTAATCACCTCTGCCCACCCTCCAACTGAAGGAAGAAACATTGGGACCGTTTTCTCCAACTACAACGGCAGCCCCATAGACTTTCTGATGTATGTTGTCCCCCACACGCCCCAGCATCCAGCTGGGCTAAATCTTGGCAGCAGTTGCCACGCAAAAATCAACAAATACAGTCCCAGAGCACTGACTCGACTGCAGCATTGCCCGTATACAGGGCACAGGCCCCTGCAAAGGGGTTTTCATGGCTACCTAGAAAACCGTACATATATTCACAGCGGGGAAGAGCTGGGAGCTGGAGCTCTGTAGAACATAAGAGCAAGCCCAGCCTAGAGATCCACCGTACCTTGATTAAAGCACTTCCTGAGGGACCAGAGCAACCTCTGGTACTTATTAGCAGTACATGTACTGCGCTGTGGGCAGCCCCACCAGGCATCTGACCAACTACTTTGGAGCAGAGGAGGAAAAGCTGTTTTAGGCCCCCAAAAGGATGTGGACAAGTTGGAGAGAGTCCAGTGGCGGGCAATGAAAACGGTTGGGGGTCTGAGGCACACAACATCTGAGGAGAGGCTGAAGGAACTGGGCTTATTTAGTCTGGAGAAGAGAAGACTGAGAGGGGATTCGATAGGAGCCTTTAAGTACCTGAAGGGTCGAAAGAGGATGGAGCTGGACTCTTCTCAGTGGTGGCAGATGACAGAACAAGGAGCAATGGGCTCAAGTTGCATCAGGGGAAGTTTAGGTTGGTATTAGGAAAAAACTCTCTCAATAGGAAGGTAGTAAAACACTGGAACAGGTTACCCAGAGACGTGGCGGGATCTCCATCCTTCAAGGTTTTTAAGACTCGACTAGACAAAGCCTTGGCTGGGATGCTCTAGTTGGGGATGGCCCTGCTTGGAGCAAGGGGTTAGACTAGATGTGATCTCCTGAGGTCCCTTCCAATCCTCATCTTCCATGACTCTATATAGAGACCCAACTCCAAAGGCCCTGTCCCAGGATATGCTGGGATAAGACTTTGGGAGGTTCGCCTGGCTCTCCATGCAAGTCTGACATGCTCAGCAGAGTTCAGCCTATGGACCTGCTGAACGCGTCTCTGTGCCTTGGCTGATCAGGGGCATGTCTGCCTCAATCTGATCCTGGGATGTATTCCCATCCTTGGCCTTTAGTTCAGGAAAACGCCTGTTAAAGCCCCGTTGGGTAGGTGTGCCAAGCAAAACAAAGATGTGGGTATAGCATGATCTGGCCTCTTGTTAGTTGTACTCCAGCGAGCTCGGGCATCGATAGCAGTGAAGACAGTGAATCAGAGTACAAGGCCTTCATGGGGCCTGGGTACATCTCCTGGTTGCTAGGCTGTGTTCCTGTCTCTTTGCAGCTATGGGTGCCTGAGCTGGATGGATTAACACTAGCCCAAGGATGCTACTGTCCCCCACTCTGCTCTGATGCGTAAGTGCACATGCACAGTGTCTGCGTGTACATGTGGACACTTGTCTGAAGCTAAGCCATAACTTGATCTCGCCCCCGCGGTCAGCAGGAGTTATGCTGATCCGAGCAAGGACACAACTGGACTTCGTGCTTTCTTTGGTATTCTGTGAAATGAGACTATTGCGTCTCCATGACCCAACTGGCCCTTTTCCCCATAGTGATCTAGCCCAGCAGGCTTCTAGGCCAATAAGCTACCGCAGGAAGCTAAAAGTGACTATCAGCCCATCAGGCCCTATGCTCTGGTCTGACTTGTCCTTTTTGTGGTGAGGTTTCTAAGAAGTGGAGCAGCAGTTGAGGAGTGTTTACTGGAAGGGTGGGACCCAGTCAGCCCGAAAATGCGGGGCAGCGTGCTGTGATACTGCAACCGAGCACAGCTCTCCTTCAGCAGCTATGAAAGAATATGTCAATGCAAGGGGTCATAGCCTTTCTTCTCAAAGCTACAAAGGGGGTTTCGGTTTAGCACAAAGAGGTTTACAGACCATCCGGTGAGAAGACACAGCCAAGAGAGAAAAAAAAACCTAACCACATATCAAAATAACCCCAAGCCATGAAAACATTTGGATCCAAATTTCTTTATTCAGTGCCCCCGCCGAGCGAGAAGGCAGAGATGTACCTGGAAAGTAACTTGGGTTAATAACCTCAGAGAGCTTTAGACACCCTTTAAAGATGGCATTTTGTAGATGAGGAAAACAAGGCACGGACGAAGCTAGCTAGCTTGGGTCACACAGCAAATAGCCGACAGAGCAAGAATAGCACTCACCTGCCCTACTGTCCAAGTCTCAGGGCACTGCCAATTCTTATGGGGTGGTAGGTACCTTGCTGGAGATGAACTCCTGAATTAAGGTTTGGGCCGGTAGTGAAGTGAGAAAGTAAAATGGCTTGGCACAGTACTAGTTGGCAGGTTTTTAGAGATGCACTGTGCAAAGAGCTCACGGCTCTGATCCTTTGCTCAAGATCAAATCTCAACAGCAAAATGTGCAGGGTGAAACTCAGGAAGGAAAAGAAACAGTAAAGTCATAAAAGCCTCTTGCCAGGATAAGAAGCAAAGGGAAGGGGAAAGGGAAGAGGAAGAGAAAGGGGAACCCCCCCTCCCCAACACACACACACATACACGACCCACATAGCAGAGCGAGCCAATTCTTAGTGCTCTAGACCTCCCCACACTCCCTCGAGAGCAGGCATCGAAGATTTCTAGAACTGAAAGACGGGGCGGATGTGTTGCACTGTTCATCAGGAAGCTAAAAAGAACCCTTGCAAGATGCATGGTTCGTGGGATCGTAGGAAAAGGAAAGGGACCTCACAAGGTTATCTAGTCCAGCCCCATGCTCAAGGCAGGATCAGCCCTGACTCAGCCACCCCAGTTGAGTATCTGTCTAATGACTCATCATTTTCTCTTGTTGGAGCTCACTCTCCATAACTCTGCCTTTGAAGTGTCTTCCAAGAGAGAAAGAGCTTTGCAAATAATGGACCAGTTCCAATAACACCTCTCTGAAGACAGCACTAGCACACAGGCAGGTGCATGGAAGTAGTGATGGTTCAGATGCTTTCAGGTTTCTGCCTGGTCTCGCATATCCTTCTCAGCCCTAGAAATACCTCACCGCCTTCCCTGAAACCTCTCAGCCCAGACACAGTACTTCCAGCGGATCTTGGACAGTGATTATTAAGAGGAAGAGGTGATGGGGCAAGAAGCCATGCACGCAGCCCAAGAACCTACTAGTGTGTTTCACTGCAACTGGCAGCATGAGATGGGCAGGAGAGATCCCAGCTCCACGATAGACAAGGAAAGAAGGGTTTTAAAATGAGTCAAAGATGCTGAAGAACCATGCACTGGCTGGCAAAGAACTCGTTTGGAGGGACAGGATCTCCAGTTAGGGCACGCACAAAGTTGCTGGTATGTCAGTGCTGAACAAAGCTACGATTCATGTTGGGGAACTCACCTGCCGCTGGTGCCCTGAGGGAGGCTTCCATCTAACAATGGGAGAATAAAAGAAAACCCCATATAGTCAAACTATAGCGTGAAGGATGGAAGACAGCGGAGCTCTTTCAACACTAGAGAGCAAATGCCCCTGTACCTGTGCTCCGATTAGTGTCTGAAGACGGTGTAGCCTTTTGGATGAGTCAGATTTATGAGCCCACACTTAGCAGCATTTCCCAAAATGGACACATGATGAGGTATTACAGCTGGAGACACAGGACCGGTGTTACTGGGTTCCCCAACAGGGTGTTAACAGCCAGCGTGTTGTGTGCAATGCATTTCGCCACCATTTGAGCTTTGATGTTTACCTGCTTTGCTCTCACGCACACTCCCAATTACATGCAGGCATTGTGCCTCTGGTATGGAGCAAGGGTGAAACAATACATGCCTCACCCACCCACCCACCCACCCACATCTGAGCTCTCCCAAGCATGCATCCGGGAACAGCCAGAACCAAACTCTCTGGATGTGGGCAATACAGCTGGCTCCTTTGAAACCAAAGCACCTGCAGAAGTCAGGCTTGAGAAAAGCCAAATCCAGACCTGGAGGCTTGGCTGCCCTTTCTAACTGCAGCTATTCATCTTCCGTTTTGAGCAAGACATTCACTTTGGGAGTGCTCTTGGAGTCGGTATCACGTAGCAAGAACCTCCCAGGCTCAGCGTGCTCTTCTGTTTAGTGCGCTGTGAAGCCGTCAGCTCTATTCCACTCCAAAGAAGCAAGGCCTCCAGTTAGATCAAGTAACTCATTTTTATTTAAAACCGCATGTATAAAAAAAATAGGATTTCTGAATTCCCCTGTACAATATTAACTATTAACAAAAACCAGCTGACTACACACTGATAACATATACAGGCTTGACAGTGTTGAAGTCCAGGGTACTTTCCCCAACAGCTCAGCTAGAACAGTGCTATATACACATGCGCACATGACAACCCCAGACCCTAGACAAATACCCGTGGAAACTCAATTTAAAAACTGAATACACGCGTGGAAGAGGAACATCCGCAGCCGGAACTATTTACAGATGGCCGCGAAGCGGTGGGCCGCTCCACACAGAGGCGAGACACTGAACAGAGCGTACCCCAGGCAGGCTGTCTAAGCCAGCCAAGGAGGAATAAAGAAGGGGATCCAACTGGAAACCAGATCAGCAGCTGTTAGCGTGAGGTGTGGGCTGGGGACCCACATGATTCATAAATAAATAAATAAAAGTTATCCTACAGGTTAGGACACTGCCTTAAAAAATCCCCAAAAGAACAAGAAAAGAAAGCCCTACACATGAAAATAAATTAAAAACAAAACGAAAAACACAATGTAAAAGCGTCCCCGTTCTACGCTACACTCCTCTGTACACCATATTTTGCTCCTGTAAAATTCTGTACACATTTACAGCTTGGTTGGGTTGCATTGTTTGTGCATTTGTGAGGATGCCTCGGCTTTTGAGACACAGTAAGCAGAGAGCCAAGGAAGAAAGATCACTCTAGACAGCACACTGAGGAAGTAACTAGCTGGGGGGGAGGGAAAAGTTGGTTTTGTCCCCCCAGCTTCTTCTGATCCATTCTTTAAAAAAAGAAAAAAAAAGGAAAAAAAAAAAAAGAAAGAAAGGGAAAAAAAAAGAAACTAAACTAAGAAGCAGCAGTGTAGGAAGATTTCAAGTATTTCCTCCAGCACAGCCCAGATTACAACTGAAGGCACTCAGAATACGGTGACAAAAGACATCTATTCAAATCAGTACCTTCCCTCCCCCCTCCCTCCCCACAGTCAGTCTCCCCAGTTGAAACTCTCTTGCTAATTCTCAGGTCCTCTCTCTGTTCATATTCCAGGATTCAGCAGGCCAGGCACACACAGCCAACGTGCCCATAAGACATCAAAAAACAAACAAAAACAAAACAAAACAAACAAACAAAAAAAAAACAAAAAAAAAAGGAAAAAAAAAGTTTACTGGCAAGAAATCAGGTGACATAGGACTTAACAACTTCAGTCCAGTACCCCAGGGATGGATAAGTAGTCCCAGGTCCTCAGAAAATTCTCCAGTTAACGCAGCACTGGAACGAGACCTCAATGTTCCCTTGCAAAGATCCCCGCTCAGCGATACAGTCATAGGTGAGAGTTTTGCTTTTTCCACTTGCTGGATGACAGGAGCTGCTATTTGCTTGACTCCTGAATGAGGCTGTGCAGGTGGATCTCCGCAGTCTTCTGTGGCAAATGGACCCCCTGCATCCACGAATGGTTTAGAATGTCTTCGAAAGATGGCCTGTCTGAGGGTCTCAAGGCCAAACACCATTTAATGAGATGCTGGCACTCTGGGGAAAGAAAATACAAGCAAGCTGTCAGCAGGTGGCCACTATTCACTAGTGTCTGTAAACTCTCCAAGCCTCCCTGTTTACCTCTGCTTTGGGATCTGCCCTCTTACTTCATGGGACAGAATACCCAGGCCTGGTTTGAGCTGCTCTTATCTACGTGCTAGCATAGCGGAGACTCATAACACATGGATGCATGCAAGTCTATTAGCACCCACCTGGTCCCTGACATTTATACTCTTCCATCTTACAACAAAATTAGCGCGTCCTCTGCTGGGGAACGTATTAAGATACAGAGTGATTCAATTCAGTGTCTTTGGGCTATGTATGCTTTCTGAAAGTCTGCTGAGCAGTCCGCTGCCCATAGCCACATTAATTGGGCCAGCAAGTGGTAAGAAAGTTGAGTCATGGAGAAGCTTAAGTGAATTATGACACTGAAGCAGCTGTCCAAAGCTGAGAAAGCAGCAAGGCTCCCAGCACTCTGCGGGGAATCAATACTTCTGCGTGGCTCCCTGAAGGCATGAAGGGATGCACATTTATGGCATCACAGATTATCCCTGAGTGACTGCTGCATGCAGGGTAAGCAGCTGGCTTCCCTCCCCTAGCACAGTGGGGAGCACTCACCTGGTGAAATCCTTTGCCGGAAGTAAACCTGGCCCCTCACAATCTCCTCATCATGTTCAAAAGGGATGTCCCCACAGACCATGTCGTAAAGCAGGACGCCCAGTGACCAAACTGCAGCTGATCTGCCATGGTACCTGTGGTAGCGAATCCATTCTGGGGGGCTGTACACTCTTGTGCCTGCAAGACAAGAGCAAAAACTCGCTATAAGGAAAGTGTTTGGTCTAAGCCTAGGCATCAGAACAAAAACAGGAATGATTAAAAGCCGACTGAATTAATCAACGGCATGAATGTGGCTTCAAGACAGCAAGTCAGGTAGCTGAAGCTCCAGGCTTTAGGTTGCAATAACTCAAGTGTGAAGCTTCAGTACAGGTAGTTTGACAGTGCAAAGCTCCTGGTGACTGCAGGGCTGTGCTTAGGAACATGGCCCCGAAGTGAAGCAGGACCAAACAAAACACAAGCAGCAACCACACTTTCCAGCTTTAATGGACTTGAGACCCTTAACTGCATCTCCTGAAGCCAGACTGCCAATGCTTCAGTCCAGTCACCCAGCATCCAAGGGTTGAGACCTCATCTACTGCATCAAAAAAGGGATCCAGGCAACCTTTCAATCAGTTCTCCATAAAAGGCTCTGCTGGGCAAATATGGCAATATCATTTACATCCCAGAGAGGAGGCGGCTTGCTAGACTGTATAGCAGCCTACCCCATAAAAGGGAATACAGTCAGCCGCACGTGAGGCCAGCCCACTCCTAAGCGATGAAGTAACGTTTGTTGTTCAACATCAAGGGAGCAGTTTCGCCCGGGCAGGCAAGCAGTTTGTAGTTGTGCATGTGATAATTAGAGCTGGGCTCGAATTCCAGCCTGCTTTGCTGCTGCAGAGGCTTACACCCTTCGCCTTTTGTTGTATCTGATCTCTTCCCTTCTGGCAGGAAGAGGAGACTGAGGTCAGAGCTGCTAGTCTGGTTTCTGGCCACGTGACTCTTGTTTACAAACTTTCGGTTGTAAAAAGATCCCCGGTGCCCCGCCAGGGGGCATCACCAGCTCGAGAAATTCCGCGGGAGGAAGAACCCAGCCCTGGTCATTAACCGTTACATTAAAAACAAAAAATGCAGCGCAGGCCAAGCCATTTGAAGAGGCAGGAGCAAAACAAACCCCAGGCAACACGCGGGGGTTTTGCAGATTAACCGCCCTCCGCCGAAGAAGCCGGAATATACGGTGGAATAATCTCCTACGTCACCCACTGGGCAAGCCCGAGCCCAAGCTCAAAGGTCAAATGCTTTTCCCCACGAGCCACGCTCCCCCCCAATACAAAAAGGGCAAAGGCCCGGGTGCCTTTCTGCGGCAGAAAGGGAGCCGGCTGTAAGCAGATCTCCCTCAGCTCCAATTTCACAACATACATCCCCGACAAAAAGCAACTTTCCAGCGAAATGAATAATTTAGCGAGATGGCGGAGGCGGCAGCTTCCTTCTCCTCGTGGCCCCCCTCCCCATATTGAAGGCCATCCATCACTGGAAGGAAACAGCACGAGAGCCCTTTCTCTCTCTCTCTCAAGCCTGGGAGAGGAAAAACAATATCCTCTCCCTCGCTTTCTAGCTGCCAGATGAGGTTAGGATCCGAATCAGAGCAGCATGGCTGCAGACAGGTTTTCACTCAATCTTTCCCCAACCTATGCTACAGGAGAGATGGACCCGGGGGTGGGAAATGGGTCCATCAGGACCAAACCGAGCCCCAGACTTCAACTTTCTCCATCCTCAGGGCTCACAGAGGCATCAGCCTGCCAGCGAGTTCAGCCCCGGTCTCTGCCATGTTGCCCAAGGAGACGCAGCCCCTGCGTGACAGGCAGCCACCACCGATGTCTGGCATGACGCCTAGCGGGAAATGTTATGTGGGGACAGGGCAGGGAGACAAGCCTGAGAGGTCTCGGAGAGGCGATGCTTCCAGCAAAATAGATTTAGCCGATAACCACGCCAGCACAGAGAAAGCGAGCTCATTCCCCGGCTGGGAAATTACTGACTAGGCAGGGGGAGGGAACAACCCGTTTCTAAGAGGAATTTCCCCGGCTTCCTCTCTACGCAGGTAAAACATGAGGGGGATGGAAAGAGTCGCTCACCGTCGAAATCAGTGTACACCGTGTCCTTGAGCAAGGCTCCGGACCCAAAATCGATCAGCTTCAGTTCTCCGCTGTTCAGGTCAATGAGGATGTTCTCGTCCTTGATATCCCGGTGCAGGACCCCGCAGCTGTGACAGTGCCGGACGGCCTCCAGGACCTGGCGGAAGAAGCCGCGGGCCAGCTCCTCGGCCAGGGCCCCCCGCTCCGTGATGAAGTCGAACAGATCCTGCACGGGGTCGGGCCGCTCCAGCACCAGGACGAAGCTGTCGGGCCTCTCGAACCAGTCCAGGAGCCGGATCACGCCGCGGAAGCCGGAGCCCACCTTCTTCAGCAGCAGGATTTCCATGGGCACGCGGGTGCCGCCGGGCTAGCACAGAGAGCAGAGAGCTCGTCAGCACGGGCGGGAGGGCTCAGCGGCCGGCGCCGTGCCGTGCCAGGCCGCGCCGGGGTGCTGGGCGCCCTCGTCTCCCCCACTTACCAGCTCTCCCCAGTCCGAGATGCGGTCCCGAGCCACGTGCTTGATGGCCACCTGCAACCCAAACACAACCACGCGTCAGACAGAGCCGGCCGGGGGCAAGCGGGAGGCGCAGAAGGAGGGGGGCGCAGGCGGCGAGCACTCACCGGGGCGCTGTCGGACAGGCGGGTGCCCGAGTAGACCGAGCCGAAGCCGCCGCTGCCCAGCAGCGAGCCCACCTGGTACAGCTTCTCCAGCGGCTCCTTCTCCTTCCCTGCGGGCCAGGGCACAAGCGGGGTCAGCACCAGCCCATCCGGAGCAACCGCACGCACCCGACTGAACCCAATCTGCGTTACCCCCAGGCCCCAATCCGGATCACCTCCCCCCCACCGTGCAATCCGGATTTGATTAGCATGACCCCCCCGGATCCGATCCGGATGCACTCCCCCGACACCTGGCTGCACGGCCCCGAGGCCACTGCGGAGTGGGTGCGGGCGAGCCCCGGGCTCACCTGGCGGCAGCTTGGCCGGGTGCAGGTCGCCGGGCGGCGCGGAGCAGAGGTGCGCCAGGGAGTTGATCTTGGACAGCAGCATCCCCGCGCTGTCGCCCTGCTCCGGCACCGGCACCGGCACCGCCCGAACCGCGCCGGGCGCCAGCGGGTCGGTTGGGCTCGGCTCGGGGCCGAGGCGGGGCGGCGGCTGCAGCGGGTTGGCGGCGGGGCGGGGCGGGGCGGCGGCAGCGGCGGGTGCTCCGCGCGGTGCCGTGCTCCCGTGTGGCGCCGGCGCCCGCTCCGGCAGCCTGTAGTAACGGGGGGAGGGGAGCGCGGGGGGCGGGGCCGGGGACAGCCGCGGGGCGGGGCCTGGCGGCGGGGGCGGGGGGGGGCGCCGCAGCCAATCAGGGGCGGCGCGTGGCTTTCCCCGCCCGTCAGAATGGGGAGGGCGGGCTCGAGACGTGGCGGGAAGGAAAAGGCGCCAAGAGAGGGGCGGGCAGGGGAGCCCCGTGCCCCAGCACGTGCTGCGGGGGCGCCCCCTCAATTTAAAGGGCCAAGCCCCCACTGCACCCCTTTGATTTTAAGGAGCAAACTCCCTTGATTTTAAGGGCAAACCCCCACTGCACCCCCTTAATCCTGAGGGGCAGGGGCGCTGTCCCCTCTGTCTCTGCACGGTGCCTCCCTTGGGCCCTCCAGACACAATCCCAGGTGCACAGCATACCTATGGGGGACACAGCCATGGGAGGCTGTGGCGCCGGTGGCCCCCCTTGCATCAGCAGGGTGGTGGAGCTCGGCAGGGATTTCAGGGTCAGCTCCTCCCAGCCTTGCGTAGAGTCGGGGCGGCTGCTCCGGAAGCGCCGATGCGCAGGCCTCCCCTGCTGGAGAGCTTCTGGCCAAGGAGCTCCTTCAATTCCCCTTCACCGCTTGGTCTGTGGCCCGACCACACGTGTGCCTAGGGTGGCCATCATGCAGGACAGTCCAGTTGTCCTCTATTATACGAAACCGGGTGCCTTTGTGTCCTCTGCTCTTCTCTTGAAGAGAAATAAAGGCGTCGGGTTTGGTATCAATAGAGGACAGAGTAGCAGAAAACCGGACCATCCTCTATGATGGCCACCCTCTGTCACCATATACATGCGCTCATAAATAAGATGTGGTAAACGGCATGGAGCCCGCTTCGTTGACTTCTCCAAGGCAGCATCTGCCATCCCCACCTCTTGTTGCAGCCTGGCAGGCGCGTCTTTTTTCAAATCGCTCCTAAGAAGCAATCGTGTGCTTATTGTCCCGGTCTAAGTTCAGGGTCCAGGGTTGTGATATGCACCCTTTGGTATGTATCCAGGTAGAGAAGGCTCAATGCAGCCTTTAATAGGCAAATGGCATCTCAGATGGGGCCTCCAAGCGCGTATTTTGCATGAAGGAGCTGCTGCAAAAGCGAAGGCCAGCCGAAACGTTTCCGCAATATTTTGACTTTAAACAAGTCCCAACAGGAACAACTGTTTTTAAAACAAGCAAACACTTCCCAGCAGTGCTTGCAAAGCAAACACTGCAGAAACCCGAAAGCGAAACTTGCTATAAACACAAGTGAGATTGACTGGTCTCCATCACATGAAAACAGTGCAAAGGTGAATGAAACACAAATGCTCAGCATAGATTGCATGTTAAAAATTCCTTCATGCCTTGCATTTGTTTTTTTGCTGGGTAAAAACACTATCAAATGAGAATTTGCTGCAACGCGCGTTAGGGCTCACTGCATCTTGCAGACCTGACTGCAAGCAAGGCAATGGAGAAGGCAGTATTCATTTAGTCCTTGTCAATACTTTCAGGTCTTGGATCCCCTTAAACTTATGACTATGTCATAGTACTGGTATTAGGATCTAGATTCTGTCACCCAGTATTGGTTGTTTTGAATCTCTTCGGTGCAACTACCCTGCTAGGAAGCCGCTTTTTGGGAAATACTGGGAATTACTCTTTCTTAGCAAGAATTTCAGGTGGGATAGGCTGGTATAGCAGCTCTCCTCCCTTTCCTCCCTGAATACCAGTGTGGGGGATTCGGTCAGGACAAAGGAGTAAGAGTGAGGCATTCTCTGTGCAGGATATCCTTAGTGGGATAGGTGCATAGGTGACTGGTAGGGGGTGCACGTGCCCCCCCAGCAGGGCTGGTGCCCCCCCAATGGCCAACACTGACTGTCGGTACAGCTGGTGCCTGCCCTGACAGGGCTGCCACTGTCAGTGGCTTCTGCGGGTGCCCCCCCAGATTCAGGAGGCACCAGTCACTCACGTCCTCTTGCTTTTTTCCTATCCTCTTCTTGCTTTCTTTCTGCAGAAAAAAAGAGATGTTCCTGCTGATGATGCAACATAATGCCTGAGGCTTTCCACAAAATATTCCAAAAATTAGAAAGTGGCATGGTTCCCCTTCCTCCATAACTTGGCCGCTGTCTTTGGCAGTAGAAAATACTACAGAAAATCAATGAGTTTATGCTGCATTTGCTCCGGAGAACCTTGGTGCAGAAGTTCCTGAATTTCTGTCAGAGGAAGTTCAGATGGAGAGAGGAAGTTGACAGAGGAGTCGGTGTAAAATTGAAAGGTGTTGAGTTAGGTGTCATAGCCCTATAGATCTAGGCAGGGTTAGATTGAAACAATGGCAGATGGTAGACTGGAATAAGGAGGTGGGTGAGAAGAGAGCTTTGAGGTTCCCCATGCAGTCTAGCTGGAGGACCCGGGACTAAGCAGGCACAGAGGGAGCAGCAATGCCAGCCAGGTGAGGAGAAAGCCAGCAATGCCAGTGTTTTGTTCGAAGCTTTCCAAGAAGGAAGTGTCACGCAGTGCACCGAGGTCGAAGGGTATAAGGAGACTGACTCAGCCTGGGTCAACAGGGTGGAACAGGTCCACAGCTATGTAGAGAAGGTTATTTTCAATTGTTTCTTGGTGCAGAAGTCAGTCTGAATTTGATCAGAAATACTGGGAGGCTGAAGAGAGATGAGTGCTCCCAGGGGTTTTCTGAGAAAAGCAAAGGCTGGTTGCTTTGAAGGTTGTTTCACTGTGCCTTGGCACAGTAGGGCAATATGTTTGGTGTGAAGGGTAGCTGGGATACAGCCTCTATGAACAGAACGAAAGGGATGAGGAAATGAGACTAAATCAAGGAGGTGACCTAGGTTCAAGCCCCTGCTTTGCTTCAGACTTCTTGTTCGACCTTGGGCAAATCCCTTAGCCTTGCTGTTTCCCATCTGTAAAATGGGGATAATGGCACCCTGCCTTGTGGGGATAAATACATGCATGATTACAAGCGTCTTACGTACCGTGCTAAAGGAGGCGGTATAATTGCCATCGGTAGATGATGGCAGTCGAGTCAAACGACGAATTTGCTGTTTGCTTTGGCAAAGGGAGGGATGTAGCGGGAGCAGTTGAGGCCATTTCTGATCTGTTCTATGGGAACATGGTGCGTCTTTTATTGGTCCAAATCCAAGGGAAAAAATCTACAAGGCTGCTTGACTTTTAGTATTAGAGGACTGTTTGGTAACAGTGCCTGTCAAGGTTGGCATCAGCAACACAAGCCAGACCCATTTTACTGTTCCGATGAAGTTGGTTTGGATTGGTCTTGGCTATTATTGCCATTACTTCATTGCTTCCTGATGCATGCAGGCAAACTGGTGTCTGAACTTTTCCCTTTTCTAGTAAAAGTGGAGATTCCAGCGGGGGTTCTTGACCAACATTTTTTCCACAGAAGTCGCTGGCTGAGATGCTTTGCTGAGTTCCAGAGATAAGATAAATAATTTACTGGATGTAGGTTTCTGATTACTCACTCTATTAGCATTTAGAGCAAAGAGCTCCAGCCACTGGGAGCTAAATTATTACAGATGAAGTCCATCTGGGCTATTTTGCCCGAGCAGACCAGGGAGCTCCCAGCATCCCACACATACTTGGAGAATGAATTGCTTAAATCTAACGGGTTTTACTGGAAATTCTGGTGAGCGCTGTTTTCTTTTGCTATTTAAAAAAACACACAGCGGCTCAGGCTCCTTGCTGAGTCAAAACAAAACTCCACAATTGATTTTCAAAGATTACACAGAATAAAATAGTTGCAAAGAGAGTTCTAATCTCAAACACTGTAGTTGTCCAGAGACAGGCTGCACATGGTGGGAGCGACTTTTAAGGGCATTTTAGAGTTGAGATTAAATATTTTCCTAAGGCTGAGTATCCTTGCTTTCTGGAGAAGTATTTTGCTAAAGGGAAACAAATGCTCACACAATTTCTGGAAGTGGCCCACAAAGCAATTAGAGGTCCAACAAAAGCGTTACACCTTAAAGTGGCTGTGTAGATACTCCCACTCCAAATGGCATAAATACATAAGATGTGAGACATACTCTGATTCGATACGTTGGGTTCACTAATGGATGGCCACGTAGTGCCTCCAAACCACTGCCATGTTATCCTCTCCCTCAAGTACCGCACACTGTAGTCAAGTCTGTAAAACACATTGCAGTTACCACCTCCTGTTTTTGACTGACTCATAGCTTTCAAAAACACCCTTTTCTGGGTGCTGAAAGTTTTTAGGCTCGCTCTCTGGCCAAGGTGAAAATTTTTGTTGTTGGAAAGTTTGAAAAACATCTAATGCAGCCATTTTCGAGTGATGCAAGACTGGAAAAAAAAAAGATTGTATCTATTATTAGTTATTCCCACAAGTCATCTTCTTTAAGTCAATAGGCGTGAGTAAGCACTCAGCGATGGAAGTAAGTTCCTCAGACTCGGGCCCGTGCTAATTATTGCATGCCATACAGCGATGATGAAAGGTAGCAAGCTGACTGCCCTAGAACCAGTGGTTCTTTATTTACCAACACGGATAGCCGAGGGAGTACCAGGGCAAGCTGTCCTACCAGCGTGCCTTCCTTCTGACCTGCCGGAGGGACCGCCTCCAGAGAAGAAAGGCTAGTACATCCTCCTCTGCCTCTCTGTTGAAACTGCTAATTAGCCTCAAATGTAGCAGTGCTGCTCCTGAATGCAGATGCTAGGGACAAAATCCTCAGGTGGCGTAAAGCAGCCTGGCTCCGCTGAGGTCCAAGGGCAGCGTAGATCGGCAGATGCGGCCATGCGTTCTGGAGGTCTGCCTGAAGATTTCACCCCATTGCCACATGCCTCTTAGTGTCAGGGCAAACAGACAAAGCTGACTGGCACCTTTGCTTGGCAGATGCACCGGTATGAACTGTGTCTGAGAATAGCTTTGCCAGTCTCTGCTAAGGGATCGGACTACTGCTGTGACAGCAATGGTCCACTCGTGTCTGGGGTCAACCCCTAATGCAGACAAGGCCTTGGAGGAAGAGCAAGTCCTCCATACTTATTGCACTCGCCCTATGAAATGGCCACCCGAGGGCTTCAATCACCATTGATCTATACTGGGTTTGAACTGGCAATGGAGAGCGGAAAGGAGCTAGCTCCCATTATCTCCGCCCTGAGCCATGCAGACACAGGTGGTATGGGCCTGCTAGTTTCTAGCTGAAGGCCCAGACTTATTTTGCAATCTTCAGGTGTTCCATAAGACAGCGTATATTTTCCCCAGATGGACTAAATTGTGTCTGAAAGCTCCTGTTCACGCAAACCCAGGCCTAGGCGGATGCATTTAGCATTTCCCTTTTTCCAACCTGCGCTTCACAGCTCCCTGCTTGAAGCAATTAGGATGTGTCAGGTGTTAGAAAAAAAATCCTGCTCGCTACCTGTTTTGTGCTGGGCTGGCGGCATAACCTACTTTTCTGCTTGACTCCAACCCCACCACCTTCTGTCAGAATAAAAGCTGCGGATGTCAGCCGCTCCATGCCAGCAGCATCTGGTATTGCTGCTCAGCGCCTCTCAGGGAGAATCGGACCTTCAATCTGGCCCGTTCACTGCCGGCTTCAACCAGCCCCCCACCACGTGGCAGGTAGGGGAGTCTTCCCCAGGAATCCCCTAAATCCAGGGTGGCCTGCTTCTCTCTGCCTGGTGCTGCTAGCGCTCTCATCTCTGGAACAAATTCAAGCCCTGGTGTAACCCGTAGGGAGGAAAGCGTATTGTGCCCAATTACACCAGCATTGAACTTGGCCCCTGTCTGCGAGACGCTCACATTTCCAGCAAAGCAGACTGGGGCAGTAAATCTCAGAGAGCCTGCAAAAAAAAAAAAAGAAGAAAAAATGCTGGAAGTAAGAGAGCTCGGCATGTCGGCAGGCTTCCCTGGGACCCGTCACCACCTCTCGCCCTGCTCTGTTCCCGATACGTTGCGTTTTTGCAGGATTGCACATTGCAGTTGTAACATTTTCCTTTTTTTCCCCAGTCTGCTGGCTGGCTGAGCAGGCTCCATGCAGACATCAAAGGATCATTCCCGAGCATTGCAAACAATCCATCCAAGCTTTCAGTCTCTTCAGCTGCATTCCAGTCTAACCAGGGCTGCCTTGCATGATAATCAGGCCTAATTACTGCTTTATCCCTCGATTGTTGTGGTGGGCCTTCGGAGCTGCAATGTCCCTTTCTCAGCTTACATTTTTATGCCCCCTCCACCTCTTCCCTTCTCTCTCCCCTCCTGTTCTTTTAGATCCTTCTGTCCCTTGAGATTTCACCATTACAATTAGCAAATAGGTGAAAATGGCTGGTATCAGAGCTGAGCTTTGTGGTTTCAACTCACTGCACACAAATAACTGGAACAGTCTTTCCTGGCTGTCAGATATGCAATACATACAGTGTTCTGAGCAGCGCGTGGAATATGGTTGGGTTCATTACTAAGTTCAAGCTAAAACAAAGCTCATCAACAGATGCGAATTGTTAAATACAAGTCTCCTTTCCAATTTCCTTGCATCCTCCAAAAATAGTGGGTTCCACATGCACAGCAGAATTCAGTGGCCTCTAAGCAATCCTTCCTAAGATGAGTGGGTCCCTGCTCTGCTACTTTTCCAGAGCGACTTTTTGACTTAGTACTGCCACCCGGGAAGGAGAAAGGATGACCTACTGGCAAAGGACAAGAGTGGGAGACCCAAGGCCTGTTCAATGCTGCGCCTTGCCGTTGGCTCACTGTGTGACCAAGTCCATTTTTGTCTCCCAGACTGTCAGTCTGTAAAACCACAGGACTGCCTTGCCCCTGGATGTGCCTGGGCTTGGGTGTATGGAACATGAATGAATGTTTGCAGGTGTCTTGGTCCCTGAGAAAAGTGACACCTCCTTAATGGAGCAGCAAGGGCTTTGCAATATGCACTCTTTAAGGAGGGAGCAACTCAACTTTGCACCTGCAGGAAAACAGCGGTGAACTAGTCCCGTGGCTAGGAGGAGTCACCAGCATCATTCCCCATGACCTTGACCACTGCTTTTCTACTCCCCAGATTCAACTGGACCACCTTTAAAACACCGCTCGCGATGTCCTCCACCTCACAGAGATGTCATGGGGTGACTGCTGCATACAGGTGGATTCTCAGGCACAGTCATTGCACGCTGTCTTGGGCAGAAAGTGGGTCTGTACCACATACAGCGCTTTGCACAGCGTAGCTGCGATCACTGTCTTAACCCTTGGGTGCTATCACATGGTAAATAAACCATGCTCATCCTATTGCCCTGTGCTGGGCATCTTTAGCCACGTAAGGCCCCATCGTCACAAGAGTTGAGGACCTCCACCTTCCCCTGCCTGCAGCTGGGGTGGTCTCTGCCTTGCTAATAGAGATGCCTTAAACATTTCAGCTTGGCCTTCCAGATATTCAGCACCCAAATCAATGGATGCTTTGGAAGGCGATGGCATCCTGACTCCCTCTTGCAGAATCACCCACTGTTTCATGAGAGTCCCCACCTCGCAGGCTCGTGCCCCTAGCATTACCTTGAGATCTTCAGGTCAGGGATGCTGCTGTACTGGTCCATGACCCAGCCCTCTATGTACCTTCTAGTCTCATGCAGGGGTGTTGGGAAGAATAAGAAGTGCCCATTGTGGAAAGAGGGGAGCAGAGCTTGGGAGCCCGATGGTGGTGGGGGGGAATGTAGCCTGCGGCAGAGGTTAATCCCCAGTGTTTGAGAAAAGGCCCAGCGTGGCCCAGGGTTTCTTTTTGTTGACTTTTTTAGCGCGGGCTTTTTGGGAGAAGGTGTGGGGGGGCTGTCGCACTTGGAGGCTGAAACCATTGCTAATCTGCTTTGTGAATGGAGCCGCATGGGGGGCTGGAGAGGGGGAGAGGGGAGGTGGAAGGATCCACATACTTGGGATGCCTTTATCTGGGTGGGCTCTGTCTCTCCAGACTCTCAGGATGTGGGAAATGGAAGATGAAAGAAGCTGCATTTCCAGCCTCTCGGGTTACAATGTCTAAAACAGAAAAGGGTGGTGGAAGGGGGAGGGAGAGGGTAAAGCAAGGAGACCTGGTTTGGGAAATGGCAAAGAGACAGAGGGAGAATGGGGAGGGGAAGGGGGGGTTCGCTGGGGCTTGGGAGATCCTGTTTCACATCACATCAGAGCTGTGGAATTTCCTCTGTTCTGGGGGTGCCTTGCAGAGCAGGGCTGGGCTTTAGGGTTAGTCTGTGATGAATAAGAGCCCAGAGGCAACCCATGAAGCGTGTTACTAAGTGACTGCTGTTTACAAGCAAACCCTCCTGCAGAGCAGCAGGGAAGGAGGGGGTAGGGGATAGACAGATCTGTGTGATGTGTATAGGAAACCCTGTGACCATGAGTGCGGCCCTGCGCGTGTGTACATATATAGCACTGCCTTTAACACTAGGGGAGAGGGAAGCAGTCTCAGCAAACAGATTATTCCTCCAGTGGCAGCCTTTTTTTTTTTTTTTGGCCTGAGTCAAATTCCAGCTCAGACTGCAATTTCCTCAACCTCGTGTGTCTGAATTGATCGGAGGGACATCGGGTCAGTTTTCTTTCTTAGTCGGCCTGCCACTTGATCATGAATATTCCAAATTTGAGCTGCATTGCTTAGCAGCAGTTGGTCGGGCACATCACATGGCCTTGCTTGCACCTCCCCGATTGGACAAGGGCAGGAGCACTTCCAGCATGAATAGTGCAATTAGCTCAGAAATTTGGTTCCCAGGATAGTTGGTGCTGGGACTGCTCGGAAGTTCCCTGGAAGCAGCTATAAGACAAGTGCGAATGCAGACAAAAGGATGCTTGTTTGAAAGTTGTAGCGCATATTTGCAGAGACCTTTTTGCTTTATTCCCTCTGTTCTGCCCAGGATACAGAAACCATGTGTGGTGTCAGGCCCTGTCTACTCAGGTTTTAACACTGTCTTCAGGAATCAATGGAGTGTAGCTGTATTAGAACCATATTTAAAAACCGTAAGCCAAATGCTTAGCTCGTCTGCCTTGGCAGAGCTCCACTGACTTCAGCTTGCGCCGGCTGAGAATCTGGCCTCGTTTCCTTGCGTGAGTTCTCAGCGCGTTATACCCAGGTTTGACCTTCAGGGCTCAGAAGAGTTTAGTTTTTGCTTAGGTACCAAAATAAATGGAGAGATTGGAGGATCTGCCCCAGTGTGTAGCAGGGAGGCTGTTGGGAACAGGATGCTCGTGACACGTCTGGCCCTCATTTAGGTTCCTGGATGGAGTCTGAGCTGTCTGGAAAATCTGGCTCCAATTATGGTGCTGAGCACTCTGGCTGCTGCTGCTGCCTACACCAGAGCTAATGCACATTTATTCTCTTTGTGTTTCGCAAGCCAAAGAGCCACTGACTAGTACATTGGGCAATATAAGTGGACAGGGTGTCCCAAGCAGGAATCTGTCCCCTGCATCTGTCTGCAAGGGTCCACACTGGTCCCTCTTGCACACCACAGCTGCAAAGCACCCCAGGCTTAAAACCGGTCAGTCTCACAGGCTGAGCACATTTAAGGGGACACTCTTCACTTTCCCCCCACGTCACACTGCAGAGATGCAGAGCACACACTAGCTGGGCCCTGGCTGTGCTAGTGCTCTCAGTGTTGGTGCAGCTAAGCCAGGCACCGTGGCAGGGAGAGTAGCAGGAGTTCTGGGAAAATCTGGCATGGAGGTGCCATAGTTACAGCCAGGGGTTCAGAGGAGTGAGTTCGAGATTTGCTCCAGACTTATGCCAGTGGCTTCCCCCAGCTGTAACTGGGCGCACTTGGGGTGGGAGGCAAAGGCGACCAGCTGTGTCTCTGGCTGTATCGCTCTCTTGAGTGCTGTTGGCTTTAGAAACTGGTGTGTCTGAACCATGTTTGCCTGATGAGCCATCTGGGCTCAGGCAGACCCTTGACCTTCCCAGGATCATAGGATCCTGCAACACACATGTAAGGCTCTTAGATGCCCCTTACCATGATCCTCACATCTGAGCACCTTAATGCATTGAACCTCTGCCTGGGAGGCAGAGCTGGAGGAGGCTGCAAAAAAGATTGTGTCCTAGCCAGGGTGCGAATTATGGGGGAGCTCAGGGGAGCTGAGCCTGGCCATAAGAGATGGAGCCCCCCTATAAGATTTGAAAATCATAACCTGGGGTGGGGGTGTCTCCGATCTGATTGCTCCTTCCAATGAGCCAGTTTAATTTTTTTTGCAGGCTCCCGCATGAGTCAAAGTGTCATTCAAACCCTGGTCCTACCATGCCTGCCACACACCCCTCAGCCCTCTGGGGAGATCCACCTGCACAACATGCCCCCTTAGGTCCTTCCCCTCCAAACCATTCATTAGCTACCTTTTGGTCTTGGAAGGAGAGGATGAATGTGCCAGGCACTACCCATTCAGAGAGAACCAGCTTGTGCCGTGGCGGGCTTGCCAGGCGCTTGACTCATTCAGAGAGAGCCAACAAGTGGGCGGCAGCGTTGCCAGGCTCAGCTCATGCGGGGGGAGGCTGTTAGTGGGCCCCAGCATTGCCAGGCGCAGTCCATTCAGGGAAGTTTGGCTAGTGGGGGTGGCAGCAGTGCCAGATGCAGCGGTGGAATGAGCCTTGCCCCACCAGTGGGGTCCCGGAGCCGTTCCACTGGGGCAGGTGCAAGCAGCAGGTGGCTGGAGTGGAAATTTGCCTGCTCTTTCTTCCTCATTTCTGCTGGAGTCGAAGCCAGCTTGGAAGGATGCGATTGCCCTGTTGTAGTGTCTGGCCAGTCATTTGAATCCAGTTCTTCGCAGTATTGGAAACAGATGAAGAGCTGGAGAGCACGAGGGCCACCTAGCATTTGTTTCAGCAGGCATTGAGCAGGCAGATGCTCGGCATACTTCTGTACAGCTCTGCCTAATCCCAACCTGCATGCCCCCCTGCTATTCCAGGCTTGGGCCTCTTCCACGCAGACACAGGGCCCCTCTCGAGAGAAGCTGAATCAGACTGAAGCATGTGCCGGTTTTGTGGCAACTACCGGGGATGGAGATGAGCTGCAAGTTGCTTTAATTTGTACCATAAAGCCAGGATCTGAATGCAGCCCTGTCAGGGAAGATCTGTAATCCACCCTCCCCACACTAGAGCCCCGCTCTGTACACGGTATGGATGAACCATGGGTATTTTCCCCTTTTATTCATTGCCTTTAATTCCAGACAGATCTAGATGGGCTCGCTGCAGCTGGCAGGCCAGAGACCAAGCATTGTACAATGATGGCTAAGGCTACTCCATGGGGTGATTGTAGCCCACGTTGATATACTTGGCTATGTAATGTAGCTGGCCCAGGTATCAGTGGGTTTCAGCATGAGCTAGCTACTCAAGTGAGTCCCCCGAGCGGTGGGCAGGCTAGTACAGCCCGTTCTGAAGTCCTCCCAAGCCAGCTAGACTGAAGGTGACTCAGGTCTGCCCACACGTGATGCAGTCACCGTTCTGTTGTACTGGCTATGCACACACAGCCAACCACCATGGCTTTGGGGAGCTTTGACAACTCTCAGCCCTCAAGCCCAGCATCCTTTCCATGGTAACGGGTACTGGGCATGGCCAGACGAAGGCTGCTAGGAGGGGATGGACATATGGGCCGATCTGATCTGGCAAAGCCCTTGGTCCCAAACTCCAATCAAGAGGCGCCTTTTTGTTACCAGGCCACAAGCCAAAGGAGCTGCCTAGAAACCTGCTATCTTCCACGCTTGCAGGGATTGCAAGAGAAAAGTCCTTCCCGGCCTCATGCAGGCAGCACCAGTAGATTGCAGTGGGCACAGTGGTGCCCAGTGACATCCATTCACAGCCAGCAGGGACACATTCTTGCTGTGGCTCCCTCATTCGATGATGGGTTGCTTCCCTCATCCATGACATCCATTGTGTCTAGAGTCTATGAACCCCATTGCTGGGCTGCTAAAAGGAATTGTGGACCCAACCCTCACAACCCCAGGAGCCTTAACCTTGAGCCATGCCTGCATCTCCCTCATGCACCATCCCTTCAGGGTGCTGTTTGCATTTTCCCACACTGCAGCTAGCAGACTTCCAGTGTCATGCTGGGGGGGTGCCAAGTCCTTGGGCATAAGGGACAAAGAGCATAGAACATGGGGTGGCAAAATAGACAAGGGGGAGGAGTGTTATTTGGCCACAGCATAAGATCAGAATATGGGACTGGGCATCAGGACCACTGGGTTCTCTTCCTGTTTCTGCCACTGAGTCAGTGTGTGACTATAGGCAAGTCATTTCATCTCTGTGCCTCAGTTCCCCCAGCTCTCAATTAGGGCCAGTAACACCCACCTGACATGGGAGTGTGGGGATAAATTCACTGATGTCCTCAAAGTGCTGTGAGCTGGAGAGGACATGCTAAAGCAAGGCAGGGGACTAGCACTAGGTCTTGGCTGGACTGGAAACCAGTTAATCGCCAACACAGCTTCATCTCTGAAAACGCCTTGTACAGAGGAGGAAAGCCAGGAGTTTGCACCTTCCCCGGGTTCCAGGCAGACATAATCTCCATAGCATTGCTACCCAGGGGATTCCCAGGATGTCTAGAACTGGGGCTAATTTCCAGTGTTGCCCAGGACTTAAATAGAGCCAAACTGCAGCAGAGCAGAGAGGGCCTGCTACTGCTTTAACATCCTTTGCTCTTTTGCCCTTTACATGGACATAGGCCTCTGGGGATTATAGAGGGGGAATCCAGTGCAGAACACATTTTTGTCCTGTGAAACATGAGTCCTTGGGGACATGGTGCTCTTAGCACAGTCTGTTCCATGGCACCTTCATTCCAGGGGGACATGTTCAGTGATCTAATGCCATATCAGAGAGCAGAGAGGTCCCTTCGATGTAGCTTGGGTCTCCCTCACAGCTGAACCTGCCTGCACCATGCTCGTGACCCCCGTCCGGCCTGTGCATTTGTGGGACCTTGAGCAAAGACCCGTGAGAAGAGGGGCCTTGTGCCGGCTCCTGCTGTGTATGGTGTGTATATTGGCAGGAGGGCCCTTAGTTAGGACACTGCTGGGGAGGGGACCAAGAAATGGGGAGAAGAGGGGAACTGGGGTGGACGTAAGGGAGAGGCTTGGGAGCAGAGGAGGGATGCTAGCTTGCGTGGAGATGTCGGGCCATGCACTGAATTTGCCAGCACTCACCGAGAACATGCAGGACACCTCTTCTCCTCTGAGAACCAGGCTGTGCCAGCTCCCACCCAGCACCAGTGGACTGGCATTGGGAAGAAAACAGGGTGGTGCCTGCCTGCCCCTCCCTCCAGCGCCCAAACCTTCAGCCGTCTGCCTCTGCGATTGGAGGGAGATGATGTCATATGCAGGGACCCCGGGCCTGGGAGGTGGCTGGGATGGGATGGGGTGGGGGGTAGGGGGGGGCTGCGTGTGGGGGCTGTTTCCTCTCTCTGAACCTTGACCTTAGCAGATGAATGTGAGATCAGGGAAACATTTTCTCCATTGTGAGATCAGCCCTTCTATTTAAAAAGCTCCACACGTCACACGGCCTCCCCAGAGGAACACAAGAGCACTTGTCTGGCTGGCAGGTGACTGCCTGATGAGCTGCCTTGGCTTTGATCCTTCCAGAAGTCAGGGCAGTAAGTGGAATTCCAGGAGTCGGTCAGGATAGCCATTTACGGTGCTGTCCCTGCATCAGATTAGCCGCCTTGTTTATCTGTTCCAGAAGGGCTGGGAGAGGGAGGTGGGACCAGGGCAGAGCTCACTGCATAGAGCAGAGCTGCAGGCTTCGCAGCAGCCTTGCAAGGGCTCCCAGGCTGGGGGCTGGCTCCCCTGGGGGTCTCATTTTGCTCCCCCATTGCTATTAACTAAAGGCGAATGCTAATGTATTTCAGTGGGAGCAAAAGTGACCGCATCACTGGGAAGAAGAGCGTGGTCTAGTGTATGGTGTCCAACTCATCCTCTGGTCTGCAGGCCAGATCTGGAGCATGGAGCCATGCCACGTGGCTTTTGGGGGTGGAATTTGGTGGTGGCAGTGTTAACAACTGTGGCTCTCAGAGCTGCAGCAGCCACCTTTACTCTGACCACCAAATTTCCAGCCTGTGAGCCAGAGGACGCAGCTCCCTGCTTTGGATCTAGCCTGCAGGGCTTCCAACACACCTGGAAATTTGGCAGCAGGGCGCTCATTGGTCACCACTCACCATGCTGCCAAATTTCTGGACCCATGGGAAGTCCCATGGCCTGGTTGACATGGTTCCATGGGTCAAATCTGGCCCCAGGGACTGTATCTTGGTCCCCCCTGATCTAGTGGGCAGGATTCAGGATCCCTGTGTGCTGTTTCCACCTCCGGGGGTGACACTGATCCAGAGGTTAGAACAAGGAGCTGGGGAGCAGAAGTCCCATTCACAGTCTGCCGCAGATCTACTTTGTGGGCCTTTCTAGACCTCCGTGCCTGTGCAAACGTTGGAGCTCCCAAGGCCTCCCACTCAGACTTGGGATGGAAAGTCTGTGCGTTTATAAGCTGATCACCCAAAAGAGATTTCCCATCAGGACTCCGGAGCGTGTTGTGGAGGTGTCGATCTTTTAAAGGGTTTTATCCCCTTTTTGGTAACTTCAAAGTGAGAAGCAGCTTCAAACAGAAGCATTCACCTTTTCAGTGGGAGAAGGCCAAGAATAGGGCGTTTTGACAATTTGGTTGGGGGATCAGTCCAAACCAGCCCTTTCCTGGGAACTGTTTCAATTCACTTTTTCCAGCCTCCCCAAAAAGAGATTCCCAACCCACTCTACTGTCAAGCCACAAAGAGAAGGCAAGGCCCAAGGTGAGGGATGAAAATCCTGACCAGGCTTGTCTTTTTATTGTGGGGATAGGCAGTGGGGAGGGACGGGATGATAGTTTTTTAATAGTAACTGAGGGCATGAAAAGGGGAACTGACCTTCACAGGATGATCACATGGGGGTTGGTCAGCACTAAACAGCACATCAGAGACCCGGGTCAGACCAGAGTCAGACTGGAGCCACTGAGTATAGCTCATGTGTCAGCCCAGTATTGGCAATTGCCCCGCATCCCAGGGCAGGGTGTCTGGGAATCACCAGCTCAGCAAAGCTGAATCAAACCTCAAACTGAGAGACTTGAGTGTTTTGGGGGATTCCTGTTTTTGGGTCCCTGACCCGAGACACCTGCCAGCGGGCTGTTTTCAGAGGGGGGCATGCAGCACTGTGGCGACAAGACCCATGTTTTACAGCCTCTCAAGGCCGAGCTTCCAAATCACTCATCACTCTGAAGTCCTTGGCTGCAGATCTTGTAACAGGAAAAGGGCCTGTGAAATTTTTCCTGCTTTCCAAGGATTCAGAAACACAACTGGCTTTTACTAGGAAATGGGTGGACTCGTGGCTGAAGTGGGGTATGACTTGAATGGGTCCCGCTGAGATGTGGCATGAAGCCCTGATTCTTGGACATGATGCTTTTCCTCTGCTTTAAAAATTCCCCGCTCTGCGTTGAGGGTGTGCTCGGGGCCTGGTTGCCTGGCTGCTAGGGGCAGCTCCCAGCTCCCTGTGACAATCGGAACAGGCGCTCAGACAATGTCTCAATAGGGTGGACGGCAGGCTTGCTCTTCTGTGGGATTTTTCAGCATGGCTGCCTCTAAATGAAGCCCCGGGATGGGGAGTGAATGCGTAACACGGATGTCGAGGGGACCAGAGCCCGCTCGCTCACAGGGAATCCTCCTCAAAGAAGCTAGGACCTGCCCTGTGCCCTGTTCCCATGGACTGATGTTATTTTGCTCCCTTTGGGCACCGTGCTTCTAAACCGCTCACAGCCCTTTGCAGGCCATCACTAATGAAGCCTCTATGGAAAGGAGGCTGGTATCATTATTGCTATGCTATACATGGGGAAACTGAGGTGGGGGCATAGCCTGGGTAGAAATGGGAGCCCAGGAGACATGTATGTCTCCCAGCCCCCTGTCCTTTAGCTGCTATCTTCCCTTCTGCGGGATTCCCCCGGTTGTGTCTCTGCCTTCCAAAGGTCTTACCCTGCCCTGGTTCAGGCCAGGTCAGCAACGATGGGGTGGGGGAAGTGTACTGCAGTCCTGGGGAGTTTTAAATGCCTCTTTCTTCTAAGCCCCTCACCTTCACCCAGGTAAATGCAGATGGGGCACAGGTCAGCTCTAGGTGAAGCTGGTGTTGAGGAAGCAGCCTCAGCCAGGAGGCCCAATGAATAGCCCAGTGCAGTGGACATGCTAGTGGACAGGACCTGGAGGTGCTAGATTCAGATCCCAGCCCTGGCACTGCTACAAACTACCTGTGACTCCAGCAAATCTGTTAGGGCTTGCTCCTGCAGGGAGCTGAGAGCCCTGGCCCCAATCCAGCACAGCCCCCGATCCTGCAGCCACGTGCTCGTTGTTAAATGTGCCTGCTGGACTGGAGCCCAGGGCAGACAGTGCAATCCTCCGCCCTAAAGAGCATGCAATCCACAGTCGAGACCGGCCATTGGATTTAGATGGACAGACCCTCAGGCCTGCTCCAAGTCCCTGGGGAGTTAATGAGCCCTTAAGGCAGCTTGTGGGGATCCAGGTGCAGTATTGGGGCCACAAAAGCCTAGCCCTGGCAAACATTAGCTACCAGACAAAATGCTTCCTGCGAGGGGTGGTCTCATTGCTGCTGGGGGCATTGCACTCAGTGCAGAAAGCCATCTTGGGTGGCGGGACTAGTGGGACTATGTCCCTGGTTAGGATGCAAGACACAGGAGTGATGACTGCCATGGGAGGGATAAGGAAAGGCAGGGGGAGGAGGACAGTGTGGGTCTACAGCAGGGGCAGGCAATTATTTCAGGCAGAGGGCTGCTTACTGGGTTTTGGCAAGCCATCAAGGGCTGCATGACAAGCAGCCAGGGGCAGATAAATATTAATTTTCTAAATTTTTTAGGGGCCTGGCAGGCCGCATCTGGCCCACGGGCCGCATTTTGTCCACCCCTGGTCTACAGTCACTTAGGAGCTTAGTGTCTGGACCCAGAAAAGAAATCCCTGCTTATTGTTTTCATGACATGTTAAAAGCATGAACTAACCCTGTCATACCCCTTCAGCAGCCAGAAGTCAGAGCCCGGTTCTCTGCCACCTCCATGTCCTCAGGAACACAAGTCCCCGCCTTGAGCATTAGCTGCTGTCTCTCTTTCTGGACACAGCTTCAAGCTAAGCTGTTCCCGGATGAAGGTGTGAACTCGGGGATTGGCAGCAGGTTCGGGTTTTACCCCCGCCACAAGACAGAGACTCAGTCTGTGTACACTGGTACAATTTGGGGTGGGGAGGAAGAGGAATCCACGCAGCTGCACTGATTTATGCTACCTGAACAGATGGGGCTGTGATGCTGATTTTACATCCCCTGAGGAGCTGGCCCCATGAGTTCAGACATAGCAGGTTTCACATCGCCTCTTGCATCTCCTCAAGGATTTGCTCATGAGAAGCAACACTTTCATATATATTTTAAGCTCTAGCCGAACATGAGCAATCTCAGCTCTTTGGAGAAGAGGAGCCCAGCTCTCGACACTGGTGTACGGCTCTGTGTGTCCCGAATGAGAGGAATTGCCCTTTCCACAGGTACATTGCTCACATCCCCCTCTCCATAGATGAGAACGCTGACCTCATTGACCATGGGAAAGTGCCTGAGTCTGCTGTAGGAAATACACCCCAGATAGCCAGGGGTGAGGAGGCCAGACAAGAAATCTCTTTCATCTTGTCATGGTCTTTTTTCAGACACATGGAGCACAGGCAACTTCGGAGAGCACAGAAAAGAGTATGTTTTATTAGTGATATGCATCTGTCAAGGGGACCGTCTTGCATCTCAGTGTGGGCCCCCCATCTCCAAGCTGGCTTCTTTGAGAGCCTGAGTATAACCCCAAGCTTTTCCATGCAGCAGTGATGCCCTACCTGCCGGGAAGGACCAGCCCAGACCACCCAGCTTCTCGATGCCGTATGTCAAGCAAACACATCCCCTCGGCCTAACTAATCTCCAGACAGCCTGATTGAAAGTGTGACACCCTAGCTGCTCCACCTCGACCGGAGGCTGCCACAGGTCACCGAGGCCAGGGGCCTGGCAGGATGAGGGAAGGCAAATGTTTCCATGTTTGCTCAATCCTGGATTTCCCCACACCTCACCTATGATGGACATTTCACCTGGCCTGGAGACAGCATGGAGGGAAGGAAATTCAGTGCTTACGCCAGCTCAGGTTTGGGTTTTTCTGCTTTGAACGTAACGTGGGGCTGAAACAGTCCAAAGCAAGGTGGCAACTTCCTCTCCAAGCTTCCCTACAGCATGCACCGAAACCTCCGAGAGGTCCTGAGGGACCCGAGTGGGCAGAGTCCCTTCCCCGGTGGAGTCCAGGGCAGGCTGGCACGTCCTTGTCAGACATGCGATTCACAGCCATTGCCTGAGCTCTGAGCTGTAGATGGGGATCTCCTTGCCTGGGGCTCTTTGCAATCAATCGGCTTCCACCACGGATGCCAAGGCACATAGCTAATGCCGGGTCTCCGTGGCAGAGGTGGCACAGAGTTTGCCTACACAGCTCTAGGCCCCACTCCCGCTGCTACGCCTGGCACAGGAAAGAGGCGGCAGTTCAGTACATTTGCCCCTATCGGGACTGACACTAGCTAATAATCACATTGCAGACCAGCACGTCCTGCTCTGGCTCAGCTGGCCCCAGACAGCTGCTGCTGATACGTGATCGCTCCAGTGCCGGTCACACCTGCCTGGCCCACATTCCTGCAGCCTGACCCATTGGCCATGGCAGGATAACTAGTACCAGGTGATAGCCAGCTCTTCAGAGCTGGAAGCCCCGAGATCATTGGGCACAGCCGGGCACCCCGATGGCACAGCTGTGACCATTGCTCCCCAGGCCGGGAGCTCAGCAGGGTGAAACAGGGCCAGGATCAGAGCACATGCCAGCCCTCCTGCCGGACTTGTCCTCCCTGGGCCCAGTGATGAATGAGCTGTGGAAACAGCTTTTGACAGCGGCGAGCTCTGAGTCACCGTGGGCAGAGGTGCGGCAGTCATGCTGGGAATCCAGCCTGGGAAATGTGCCCCTTTTCTGGGCAAGAATGAGGCCCCGAAGCCCGGCACTAGCACAGCTTGTCCTGGAACGGGCCGGCAGCCCGGCGCTCCCCAAATGGAGCGCTCCGGCCCTGCGGGAGCCTGCCTGCTATGTAGATGACCTCGCTGCAGTTGGCTCTGGCTCAGCCGTGGCTCTCCGTTGCCAAAACAAGACTATTCCCCAGCACGGTTTCCTAGCTACAAGGCGCTGTCATAACAGCTTCTTGCGCACGGGAGATCTGTGTCTGGCGGCTATGGGATGGAGCCCAGGTCAAGAGATTCGAGCCCAAGTCTGAGAGCGTGGCATGCTGCCACAGCTGGAGGCAGGGCCGCGCCAAGGGGGCAGCGCGTGGAAACCCAGAGCTGATTCCTTCCCCTGGACTCCAACCAGGGTGAAGGCAATCGGAGGCACCCATCTGAGCCAGCTTGGGGGAGGGAAGACTCCCCTCTGGAGAGCAGGATTGCCTGGGGAGCCCTGCCCTGCACCAGCTGGTGGCATCCCCCTCTGTGTATTGCCTGTGATCATTGCAGGGCTCTCCCACCTGTTGCCCTGGGAAGAGGCTGCTCCCACGGTGTTTGTTTTGGTGCAAGCGTCATGCACATTTCTGCCAGGCCGGGAGGGAGTGGAGCTGCAGGGCCTGAGCCACACCCTCCCGCTGCGGAGCCGGGGTTTCGGGTGATCCAGCCAGCTCCGACTACCTGCCCAGCTCAGGGAGGTGTGGAGGCAGGCGGACTCTGCAAAAGACCCTGTATTGAAGGGCTTGGCCTTTGCTGGGGGAATCCGCCTCGCCGTATGTGGCGCTGCATCACCCCAGGGGTCGTTCAACGATCCAGCTACTGGCAGAGCAAGGGGGACCTGAATGCTGTGGGTGTTGGACTGGGAACTGAGCAATTGGGATGGGGAGGGAGCGGTCATTTCCCTGTTCTGCTACTGACTTCCCATGTGGCCGTGGGCAAGTCACCTGCTCTCTTTGTGGGGATGATAGTGCTACACGCACCTGGGCAGTGACTGCATGCTACTGTGATGGGGGCCAGGTAGGTTCCTAAATAGACCAGAACAGCAATCAGTCCTTTGGCTTCCAGTAGCATCTTCCACCAGAAGATCTCAAAGCCCCCCACACGTTGCCAATCGGGGGATACAAACTCTGGCTCAGATTCTATTAATCTCTCTCCTGGTTCTTAATACTGCACCCATCTCCAGACTATCTGAGCACCTGCAACGCCACTGAGATACTACGGTGCTTAAAAGCATGACTCAGTTTTTCCCAAGATGTAAGTCAGAACAGAAACTGGCTTATTCACTCATTCATTCATTCATTCATTCATTCAGCTGCACCACTATTGTTTGATCCAAGCCAGGTGACAGCTGAATAGCTGCTGCACCTCTCTCAGCTCAGCATAGAGACATGTGCCCTGCCCTGATTCTGCAAATCAGAGGTGAAGAGGCCCTAGGATTGCATTTAGCTGCCTTGGTCTCATTCTCCCAGAGGCTGGGAGTGTTTCTACTGGAAGTTTAAAGAGGAGGTAAAAGGTGACACTAATGTTTCTGGTGGGTGGTGACTCACCCACAGAGGTGAGACAGCTTGCTGTGCTCCAGAGGCACTAGCAACAGTTTTGCTCTGGCATAGACTTGAAGGCTAGGGGGTCTTGGTCACTCAGATGGAGGAGTCCAAGGTGGCTGGACATGATACTGGTCTCATCACTCCCTTGTGTGTCGCTATCAAAATGGGGGTGCCCATAGCCACACTAGCCCAATGGGCTGCTAGGCAAACATCGGCCTTTTATTTTTCTTTGCAACCCCAAAGCAGGGAAACTGTGGGACCCTGCAAGGACCAGCTCCCCCCAGGGTCTTCAGAGCAAAGTCCTGTCTCTGGGGCCTGTGGGATCCTCGGCCACTCTGCGGGGACTGGGTGTCAGCTTGCAGCAGGGCAGGCGTGGCTTTGTGGCATGGACACTTGGCCACTAGGGTCTGGGCTGAGAATTGCCAAACTCATTGCACAGAGGCCTCAGCCACTGACCCAGCAGAAGGTTGCAGGCAGTGGCAGGTCTGCACGTGGACAGGACTGTTTCTCTCCAAGCGTAATGCCCAGTCAAGTCCCTGCCTGGCTCTGCCTGCTGCTAGCAGGGATCCAGAGCCTTGGAAACCCCGCATCCAGCCCCTGGCACTGTCTGTTTCCCCCGCAGAGCGAGCGGTGCTGGCGAGCAGGTTCTCGTGCCCTCGGCTGCAGATCTGTGCCTCCGTCTCCGTGGCAGCAGCAGCGGCGTGACTGTCTCGGTGGGAGAATCAGCAGTCGTGCTGCAGGCAGCTCCCGCCCAGCACGTCTCCCAGACTCGTGCTGCAGGAAGCTGGGAGCAGAGCGATGTGCTGGCAGTCACCCGTTCCCCGGAGCAAGCTCCTAGGGTGCCCTGATAATGCGAGGGCTATTGTTCGGGGCTCCGCCCTGCCTCATTGCTTGCAGACAGTTGTCTGATGGTCCATTGTTGCTTTTGCACTCGTGTGCAAGGCTGGAGGGGGCAGGATCTGAATTTCACTGTGTGTAAGATGAATGGCCTACAGCACTGGCTCATTGCTTAGCTCTGCCCATGCACCTCCACCTTGACCTCCGATTCCTGTGCTTGTTCCCCCCTGCCAGCACCCCTCAGCCTGGACTCCCTGCATGCCGGCTGTGCCCATCCTGTACAGCAGTACCCCGTAACCCTACTACGGCAGGCTTCTGATCTGGGTGCATCCCTGCATTGCCTGTCCCAGAGAGACTCCAGCTGGGATCTGGGCCTCCTTGCTGAAGGAAGAGAAGTTTCCACAATAACATCATGACACTCATGTCTCCGAGAGGTGCTAATTAAGAAATTCTAGCCCCAGCCCCTGTTCTCTTCATGTACTTCCTCTTGCTATCCCACGCAGTGGCCACACGGCAGGCTGCTAACAGGCATGTAGGAAGAAACAGCTGAATGAATGAATGAATAAATGAATGAATGAATGAAACAGGGCACTGGCTTTTCTATCTGACTAGGGAGCGGGGGCATCCCTGTCTCGCAGGGCTCCTGACTGAGTCTGTGTTGGGAGAGGGTCCACAGCAGGGCCCCGTAAAGTTGGGTGATGGACAAGCCACTCCTAAAAAGTAGCCCATCTGGGCAACGGCAGGGATGTGCATGTGAATGCAAGATGGAGGAAACACTCACCGGGAGGATTTATTTATCTGGGACAAGTTCTAAGCTAACCCCCGCACAACGCTGCATTGCACCTTGCCCCCTTCTGTGTGCTGTCCAAGCCCACTGTTGCCTTATCCCATCCTACTCCAGATCCACAGCTGTGTAGCAGTGTCAACAGGACCTGGACTAACCACCTCTTAGTGGAGAGATGAGCATAATGGACCAGGCCAGGGGTTTAGCTATTGCCAAGTGACTTGGTTATACCATGTCCCCTGCGTGGGAGGTACCTAGCCCTGGGCTCTGTTACAGCAGCAAAGCACACAGGGCACGAGAAACTTTATCAGGAGCTTGTTTGCATGACATTTGTCTGCCAGTAGCACTGAGCAGTCCCAGATTTTAATGCATGCGGCTCAGGAGCAGGTGGGTGAGGGTGTGCCCGTAAGCCACAGAGACTGCCCAGACATACCCGGGCAAGGCAGGCCATGCCCCAAACCTCTGCCCATCCTCAGAGACAGACAAGGGGTGGGAGACAGCAAGTAGCATCATTTCATTTTACAGTTGGCAAACTGAGGCCTGGTCACGAGGTGCATTCCCCAAGGTCACACAGGGGCTCTGCGACAGAGATCTCTACCAGTGGCACTGCTGTGTCTGAGCACCTTGCTGCCAGAAGCCACCCTGGCTTCTCAGCCTGGTCAGGTTATGCAGTGCCCTGAGGCCAAGACAGGGGAATGAGGTGTCCAAACCTGGGGAATGCCAGCCCAGTGCTATAACCAGGTCCCTTCTCTCTTCACCAGTCTCTTCAGCTGTGTAACAATGGGGGTGAGCAGGGCATGAGCCCTAGGCGCTGCCTAAGGAGGGACCAGGGGAATGGAGCTGTGGGGTGCTTCACCCTCCTGTCTCCTCCCTCCCCTTCACCCTGCAGCAGCTCCAGCTCCAGCAGGGGAGGGCAAAGCAGCAGCAGTGGCACTTGGTGTCCTTGGTGGTGGTGGCATGCAGTGCATGAGCACTGGCTGGGGGTTTACTGGTCCGGCAGGGGATATTACCTCCTTTTTTTTTTTTTTTTTTGCTGTTGAAAATCAGCGTTTCAATGGCTGCTCCATAGGCAGCACCACTCTGCCCACCGCCCCTTGTCTGTGCACCGCTACCATCCAGGGTGTGGGACTGCCTGGATAAACCTCTGTATCTTTTCTGCGCATGTCTGGTACCCACCCCACCACACACAAGCAATGGCAGACTCGTTAGGCCAATGCATCAATCCACACAACAGTCTCAGCATAAAGGCGCCAGTGCAGCCTGGTCAGATCTGCATGAAGGCAGCTGGGTCACTCTCTGTGGAGCAAAGTGGGCAGCTCTTTGGCACTGGCAACTCTCCCAGGCAAACCAGCTTGGAGCAGGGTGCTGGAGGGCTGCTTTCATCCCAAGCCTTGGCTGAAAACCTGTTAAGATTTTCTCTCTGATGGGAGGGAGATCTCCTAACAGCCTTGCCAGGCAGTGTCTGTAGCTCTCTCCCTCGCTTTTGCTGTGTATCTGGGCTGTCCTTAGCTGTGTGGCATTACCAGGGATTCCAGCACATATGTAAGGCAGATGGTAAAGCAGGGACTAATGAGATGAACGATTAATCCTCACTTTATTTCCAAATCATATAATCATGTCATTATTATGCACGGAAACCAGTAATGGAAGAGACCCACTGGATCATCTCAGTGCTAAGGTCGGGTGCTCACATGCTCTCAGCTGGTGTTGCTCTATTGCAATCTCACACCAGCTTGCAACAGCTAGGAGCTGGCCGGCTCATGACCCCCTCACTAAGAGGGTTCCCATCTCTTCTCACTCAGACCTCTGGGTCTTCAGCCTCATGCTCCACACCAAGCAGTGGCCCATCTCCCACCCTGGGGTCCAGGTCCTTCATATTTGTGGGTTCCCCTCAGTGAATCTCTCCTTGTTCATCAGACCCTCCAGCAGCTCAATCCTTTGGGGGGGTAGGGGTGAACCAGAACTGCAAATCCAGCAGCCCCAGATCTTAAGACTTGACTTCAGTCTAAGCACTTGATTCCCCTCCCACTCATGCAAGTCAAGAGCAACTCTGCTGAATTAAACTGAGTGAGGCTGGTAGAGATGGAGGTGAGAGCAGACTCAGGCTGCAGGAGCTCCGCTTTGGGGCCATCTCTTCCTACAGCGAGTCCAGCACCCAGACCCAGGCTGCTTTCCTGGAATCGAGGACAAAAGAAAAAGCCAACAAGTGCCGAGCGTGGCTGTGAGAGTGTGGGAGGAGCTCGACTGACGTGTAAGATCCCGCTGCCCTGTTGACACTTTGCAAATAAACACACGAATCTTCTTTGTTTTGCTGGAATTATTCACTCATTTCTGCAGAGCCTGGCATGCAACTGGCTCTTGCCACCCCTGGCCCATTTCCTTTCAGCCTGGGTAGGGTTTATTCCAACAGGGAATCCAACTCTTATCCTGAAGTCTTCAATTTGAGCCTTGTTTGTGCTGTTCCTGATGCCCAGGCTGCGGGCACGGGGGCCTCACAGGGAGTGTGCCTGGTAGATGCTTTAGCAGAGTTACCCCTGATTTACACCAGGGCAAGTGGGAGGAAATCAGGCCCAGTGTGAGTGGAAGGGATCTAGGCACCCTTTTGTTTTGGGGTGCCCCTGGGTCCAGCAGGGCAGATCAAATCTCTCTGGACTGTGCCGTGTTTACTCTCGCTTCTGCCCGGTGGGTCCTGCTAGCCCTTTACGGGAGAGGAAGTGTTAGTAAACGCGATGGCTCAGAGCACGTTGCTGGGTCACATAGTTTCCCTATTGACACACATTCCTCTGCAGCACATAGCATCGGCCTTGTTATCAGCATGCCTGGCTTGTTTGCTGGAAAAGGGTGGTAGCGGACTGGGTGACCCAACACTTCCTTCCTTTCCTGGAAGCCGCTTGCTTTGTGCTCTTGCGCTGTAGGGCCGATAACCAGCTGCTTTCACAACACCCAGCAGCACGTGGGCTGCTGGGTTGGCAGGCGGGGCTGGCTTGGGGATCCTCTCGTTGCCTTGACCAAAGTGCCGGCACATGGTCCGTGGGTGGTTTGCTCTCCTGTGATGCAAACAGAGGGGATTGGGGGAGGGTTTTCTGCCCTGGGCCTGAAGCAGGGCTGGCAGCATCAGAGTTATACCTGCTGCTCTGTCTCTGGGCCTCAAAAGGGTGCAAGCCTTGTGCCCCCACTCCCCATCATTGCAGGTGATTTGGCGTCCAGGAATGACCTCCGATCCTTGACGTGTAGAGTGGGGATGGACTTCACTCCCTCCCAGTGCTCTCTGCCACCCTGGGCCAGCTCTGCAGGTTGTGCAAGTTGTACTTTCATTGAAGTCAGTGCAGCTACTTCCTTTACCTCTGCTGAGGCAATGGCCCTCTGGCTCTCCCCGAGAGTAGGCTTTCACAGCGCTCCTTCACAGTGGGAGGATGTCTCCAGCACTGCTCCTTACGGAGGCAGTTCAAGAGAAATTGGTGCCAGCCTGTGAAGTGGTGAGAGGTATCCCTGCTGTATTGCCTCCTGGCCATACCCACCCTGAGAAAATGGGGCAGCAGGGAGATGGTGCAGTGCACACCTGGAAAGTAGCGGGTCATGGGAGACTGCTACCCCATGCACACAATGCTTGGCAGGACCAAGCCCTGCTTATGACTGGGGACTCGAGGGTAGTACTGCAGTGCATGAACAGGTAGCAGCAATTGGGGAGTACTTCGCATGCTGGTTAATACACTGGAAGCACAGCACATCCAACATGCCTGCACTGCACACAAACCGTGTCCCGTGCTGAGAACATCCTGTAGGCTCTTCCTGGGGACCATGAAGCAATTTGCAGGTAGGGTCACCCAGGGACAGGGTGGGGGTGAGCTACTGCATGAAGACACCATAAGAATGGCGTAGTGGTCTGATCCCAGGCCTGGAGCATGGCACCCCTGAGCTCCAGCCCCAGCTTGCCTGAGTGATTTGCTTTTCCAGCTCTGGGTCAAATGCAAAGCTGCTTTTGGCAGCGGGGCATGAATTTCTGCCATGGAAGTACATAGCTGTACCTAGCGCTTTGTCTGGTGAGATCTGGGGCCTGTTCTCAGCTTGGCCTCTGGCCTGTTAGGTGATCATGGTGATTTCATAGATTTCATAGACATTAGGGCTGGAAGGGACCTCGGAAGATCATCGAGTCCAGCCCCCCGCCCAAAGGGCAGGAAGTCAGCTGGGGTCATAGGATCCCAGCAAGATAAGCATCCAGTTTCATCTTGAAGGTGTTCAATGAAGGCGCTTGAACAACCTCCGGTGGCAGGCTGTTCCAGACCTTGGGGGCTCGGACAGTAAAGAAATTCTTCCTTATGTCCAGCCTGAAACGATCTTGTAGCAGTTTGTGACCATTCGTCCTCGTCATCCCTTGGGGTGCTCTGGTGAACAAACGTTCCCCCAGATACTGGTGGTCACCCCTGATAAACTTGTAGGTGGCCATCAGATCACCCCTGAGCCTTCGCTTTTCCAGGCTAAAGAGCCCCAGGGCTCTCAGCCTGTCATCGTAGGGTCTGCTTCCCTGACCTCTGATCATGCGCGTGGCTCTTCTCTGGACTCTCTCAAGCTTCTCCACATCCTTTTTGAATTGTGGAGCCCAAAACTGGACGCAGTACTCCAGCTGCGGCCTCACTAAGGCCGAGTACAGGGGGAGAATGACGTCCCGGGATTTGCTTGAGAAGCATCTATGGATGCAAGCCAGCGTTTTGGTCGCTTTACTAGCCGCAGCATCGCATTGCAGGCTCATGTTCATCTTGTGGTCAATGATGACCCCCAAGTCTCTTTCTTCCATAGTGCTAACCAACATAGCACTGCCGAGCCTATAAGGATGCTGCGGGTTTTTTTTCCCAAGGTGGAGAACCTTGCATTTATCGGCGTTGAACACCATCAGATTCTCATCTGCCCACTTGCTGAGCCTGTCCAGGTCAGCCTGGATCACCCGCCTGTCTTCTGGTGTGGATGCTTTGCCCCAAAGTTTGGTGTCATCGGCGAACTTGGCCAGTCCGCTTCTGACTCCAGTGTCCACATCATTAATGAAGATGTTGAACAGTATGGGTCCAAGGACAGAGCCCTGGGGGACCCCACTGGTCACAGGACACCACGATGAGTGACTTCCATCAATTACTACCCTCTGGGTGATTGCTCCCTGTCTCTGTGCCTCGGTCTTCCCATCTCTAAATGGGGGATAATGATGCTGACCTCCCTTATAAACACTCGGCGCTCTCCTAAGGAAACATTGCAGGTAGAGCCAGGCAGGAATACTGTGAGCATCATATTCAGCTTGTTGGGGGCTGGGATCCTTTGAACCCTTCAGGACCTTAAATGAGAGCTGAAATCTCTGGGAAATCCAGTCCTCAGCTGCAGGTGCAGAGCCCTCGGGGAATCTGGGAAATCCCTGCTTGCCAAGAGCGAGTGTGATGCTAATCTGACAGCAATGGAGCAAGGGGCATGGAGGGGATGAAGAAAGAAGGATGGAGGCAGAGAGCCGTGCCATTCTGTTCTGTGAGCTGGCTCCAGCGAGGTGCCCAGCTGAATCCCTCCTGCTGCCAGTTGGAGCAGTGCCTGAGCGGGCCCTGCAGGATCTGGTTGTTAGAGGCGACAGCCGCCTTCCCGCTGGTATCGATCGCCCGTTATTGCTTTCCCCAATAAACTTCGGAGCAAAGGCTGTGCAGCTGACAGCACTCCCCCTCCACCGAGCTTCCACTCTGGTGTTCATCTCCCCTTATCTCCCCGGTGGCTCTGCCCCTTATCAAGGCTGCTGCGTGTGGTTCTCGGTGTGCCCAGCCCCTGACCCAGAGAGGAATTCTTCCCCAGGGAAAGCACTTGGTCCCTCCAGCACACGTGCACCATGGAGGGGAGCCTGGTCGGGGGCTGCCGAAGTCCCCGTGGAGATGGAAACACTGGGAGGGGATGGGTTCTCTTGGGGGCGGCAGGACAGGGAAGATTGTTCTGGCTCTGGTTGACAAGAGACGAGGGGCGAGGGGGTACTTTGAATCTGTGGCTGGAGGTCCAAATTCACAGGCTGGGATGAGCTGTGCTGCCTTGACATAAGCACTGGCGCCATTCAGTGATGCTCGTAATCTCTAATAAGTTAATGGTTATAAAAAAAAGGGAGGTGCCACGGCCTCATTTCACCCATAAACATAAAAACTAAGTGACTCGCCTAAAGGCAGACAAGGAGTCTAGTAGAAAAGGGCCTTGAATTTGGATCTCCCACCTCTCAGAACAGCAATCTAACTGCTAGCCTTCCCTCCCCCTGACCCACAGCCAGCTCTGCCTCATGCCTAGCCCCGTGCTTTGGGTACGAGGTGCCTTGTCCTCCCTGAAAGGGGGCTGCTAGAGACACACTGCACATCACGCCGAAGCTCCCGTCTCTGGCAGAACTGAAGCCTGAACAGATCGCTACAGGTGCACAGTAATTAAGCACCTACAGACGCTCCTTAACATGAGACGATTATTAGGACAGCTTGGTCGTACTACAGGACATGTTGGGATCTGCATTCTGAAACTTGCCTCTCAGGGCTTTGCATCATCTGCCTGCAGAGGATGTGCTCTGGGCACGGATTTGCTTCCCAGATCCCGAGACTCGAATGACTTCAGCAAGAAAACAGTGCATCGGTGCCCAGCTTTTCCATGCAGCGAATGCAAAACTCTTGAGGGTGGCAGGGTGGGGAGAGGCTGGGGGGTGTCCCACACCCCCTGCCCTGCCACCCTCAAGAGTTTGGCATGCAGCCATCCATCTGAAAGTAGCCAGGGTGCCCTTTAAAACAAATCCGCCTGGATTGTACCTGCAAATGCACGTGGGACCATGAGCAACCTGTGTGCGTGTAACAAGTGCTCGGCCCAGCTGAGGAGGACAGCTTGCCAGGAGCAGCTCAGGTGCTGAGCTCTCTGGTTGCAGATTGATGCCGGGGTCTTTGGAGGATCTTGGCTGCACTTGTGGCAAAGCTAGACATGAAGAGGCCAAGAGATCCCTATATCCCTCCTCCCCTTGGGAGGCTAGGGTTGAGGTGGATGGCTGAGATGATATTGTATGGATGGGCTTAGCAAAGGCAGGTGCTTTTCTTCTGAGCTTGAGGGAAATCAGTTCCCAGCTGATGGAGCATAAAGGCAGGGCATTATTCAGTGATCCAGACCAGTCACGTTCCACGTGCCCCAAACAAGCCAGTCACGCCTGGTGCTCTGTGTCAGTCTGAATATGACCCACCTTGCTATTAGTATTACCCATGCACCGGGAGGCCTCGAGGTAGCCCAGACGCAGCGAGCTGGACAGAGCAAGAGGCTGAGCCTGCTTCGGAGTGTGCAGACGGGATCACTGGCGTTTCTGAGCAGGTCACATATGCTAAGAGGTGCGGCCTCTCCAGGCCCTGGTGAGGGAGGGGATTATCATGACCCCTGTTCTCCACCGACAGACCAGACAGGGCCCTACACCCTACAGCTGCTAGGGACACCAGTCCTGAACATCTTCTGCTAAGTGACTTGACACAGGCTGCCAAGGGAGTCAGTGGCACAGCTGGGAATTGAATCTCAGGGCCCTGAATCTCAGCACCTCACCATGAGAGTGGCCTTCCCGTGGGGCTCACCCGCCACACTCACAGCTGCTGCCTCAGGGACCTGTATGATGTTGTGAGTGCAGGGCTGGAGGCTGATCATTCCTGTAACACGGTGGTGGCCCAGGTCCCCCTGGGGGCTTCAGATTGTGCCCCACTTCCGACTCCTTCTCTCAGATGAGGGGCAGTGCTATGCATCCTCCACACCAGCTCCCTTCTGAAGCTGCCCACCCTGGAAGTAGAAGGTAGAGTCTGGAGTGAGTCATGGATAATGGCAGAGTAAAACACCTCTCACCGGCTTCCTCCCTGAGCAGCTGAGCAAGTCGGTGCATGCCAGCCGGAAAGCCACCTTTTATGGCTGGGAAAGGAATGTGCAGGGCAGGCAGCTTTGTGCTGCTGTGATCTCCAGCCTCCCCCCCTCCACAACAGCGCATCTCCAGTATGCAGGGGCTGCATCCGGCAGCCCTCCCCCAGCACTAAGGGGCTCTGTGTAGCTCTGCTTTGCAAGAAGCAGGGGTATATAGTGGGATGGTGTGGGGTAGGGAATCTTCTTTGACTTTGTTCTCCTGAGGCTCTGGGTACCAGTGCGAGCTGCAGAAAGAGGCCTGCAGGGGGTCCGGGGCTGTGTGCTCTCCTCTGCTCCCTGCCCCACCTTACAGGGTGTTAAAACTTGCATCCCAAGCAAAATAAGGCCTGATCTCAGCACGGGACAGAACAATCTGCCTTGGGGGACAGAATTAGGCTGCTTCTTAGATCTACTGGCCAAGCCCTTGGAGGGGGAAACAGCTGTGTTCCTCCATCTCAGAGCTGAGCTGCTGTCAAAGGAGCAGATCAGCTCCCCAAGGCCTTAGGGAAGGAGAATGTCTGGGAGCCCATGATGTAAAGGCAGCTGATACCTGGTGCCAGTGCCCTATACCCAGCCACTCCTGGGGTCTCTGGGCAAGTCTGTGATGTTACAGTCCATGGCCTGTGTCTGTACCCGGGACCCCAAGCCTGAATATTCCCTGCATACAGCAATGCCGGCATCCACCTTGGGATGATCTCTGTCTCAACTGGCCAAGGTGAGGACATGTCACCCTCTTACTCAACAGAGCTGCTCCCTGTGTGCCCATGAGTCACCTCCACGAAGTCTGCGGCTGATTGCTTGGCATGGGGACAGAGCTGGGAGATGGGTGGTTCTATGGAGCCACGAGCCTGACCTGAGCAGACCTTGCTTCTCCATGAGCTGCCAAAGCTTTGATCTACCTTTAAAATAAATTATTGAATAGTTGCTTGTCCCTTGTAATACTGTTCTCTAGCAGCTTCCATTATATCAGGGAGGTTCAGGGAAGCTTTACATGCATTAACTGAGCCCCCAAGAGACACTTGGGCAGCATTATTAAGCCCATTTTTACAGACGGGAAAACCGAGGCAGGCGTAGGCAGGAGGTGTCCTCACTCAGGTCAAGAGAGAGAACCCAGGAGGTCTTTTTTGTCCTGTGCCATCTAACCACCATTTTCACCTCATTGGCCATTTCTCAACTGCTTTCAGCAGGCTTTGGGCTTGCCCAGTGTGAGTCAGGTATATGCAGGGAGCAGGGTTTGGTGTAGTGGAGTGGATTTGAGATTCAGGCTGATGCAGCCTTGACTGGTGCCTCACTGGGACACAAGACTGGGCTGTACAAAATGATCATGCCCATGAGGGCAGCTTGGGCTTAGTGCAGCTCAGAGCGGGTATGGCAGTGCCCTCACACCCCTCTGCTGAGCCTTTCCTGTTCAGCTGCAGTGTCCTCTGCTCCACTTGGACTGAGGCACCTGGACTGAGAGGCGGGGGGAGAATCTGGGTCAGCAGCACTCACAGTTTGCAGCCCCACAACTCGCCAAGAGCCCCCACTCGTCCCCCAGGCTGGGACTCAGGTAACCTGGGTACTGCAGCCAGCTCTGCCACTGAACTGCTGTCTGGCACTGGGCATCACACTGCACTGCTCTGTGCCTCAGTCTCTCCCCTTCTCCCCCTCCTTTGCCTTGTCTGTTCAGAGGAGAAATTCTTTGGGGCAGGACTTTCTCACTGTGCATGTGCTTAGCACTCGGGGTGCCCTGCTTGGATGGTGCTGTAGTATAAATGACAGTGTCCCTGCTCCCATCTCTCTCAATAGGTGACTGGGAACTGCCAGGGAAAGCCTGCTGTCCCCGCACTTTGCTTGCAGCTCCAGGGGTCCTGAGACATGAGCACTCAGGATCTTGCCCTTCCAATGATGGCATCACAGCTGAGCCTCCAGTGCTGCCCATCCACACTGAGGCCTCGCCCGCCCAGAGGGCTCTGGGAAGAGATGCTGAGCGTCCAGGCATCTGAGGTGGGGGCTGGACTGCGGATGGACATGGTTTGGACCCATCCTTGGTTCATAGCTGGTGTGTGCATTGGTTCATAGCTTGGGAGCTGCAGCAGGGCTGGTTGTCTGCCCATTGCCCTTGCTTTGCAGGTGTAAGGGAGCCACGCTGGGACATTTGTAAGGCCTCTGCTGTCTTCTGCCTAGCTTAGCATTGTCCAGCCAAGACTTTCCTGGCTCATCTCTGCTTATGATCAAGGAGGGGCTGTGACCCAGGCAGGAAGGGGCAGCCACTTTCCCCATCCCTGTCCCAGTCTGCAAGCACCTCCAGAACATCATCAACCAAGCACCTCATCTGCGCCGGGGGGGGAGGCAGCATGGGACTTCTCTGTTCCCAGGTGAGTTGAAGGGCAGCAGATGAAAATGCATGTGACAGGCAGCACCAGTGGAAGCAGGGATCTGTACAGAGCGGCATACTCTACCCATGCGGGCGGGGGGCCTACAGCGTGCTGCACGCTGTACTTTGCAGGTGGGGAGTGGTAGAACGTGCAGCGCACTGTACCTTGTAGATATGAAGGGGTACAGCGAGTTACATGCTGTAGTTTGCAGGCAGAGAAAGACAGAAACCGGGCATGGTAGTATTTTCCAGACACAGATGGTAGTATGGCATGCTATATTTTCTATGCTGGGACAGTACAGTAGGCAGGGTTATCAGCACACTGTTCCTACAACCCGTGTTGTATAACCATCCTGCCAAGGGGCTCAGGGACAGAAATCCTACCCCATCTTCTCTTCCTTGTGGGAGGAAGTAGCAGGAGCCCCCAGTGCGGAAGCCGAAATAACTAACCAGAATGTGGTTAAAGGCTTTATGGCTGAGAGCTGTTTAACTGTGACCTGCTGCCTCCCAGTGACCTGTGGACCCCTCTGGGATTTCTGGGTGGGGGGAGGTGGATGGGCTGTTTAGAGCACCAGTCTGGTGCAGGGAGGGTCCTGAGATGTGTGGATTGTATCAGCCTCTCTCTCCAGCTGCTGCAGCTCCTTGGAGCCGGTCACACAATGGCACGATCCTTGGGCTGCCCTGGATTGACTCACACTGGCACACTCGTCCCCTTGTGTGCATCTCTCGACCAGGGCAAGGACACAATTAGGCTGAATGTCCTTTGCAATGGATGGAGTAGCAGGAAGTGCTGGTTATAGTCATCACTCCAAAGAACCATATGTCTTTCAACTCATTCAGCTGCAAAGGGCTTAACAAATGAATTGCAAGGCAGTACGGCATAGGGGCTGGAGTAGGGGCCAGGCCCTGCATGTGGGGCGGGAACTAGTAGTTAGACCAGGCCTGTTGGACCCCTCGGTTCTGGTTCCAGCCTTGGGAGCAGAGTAGGGAGTAGTGGCTATAGCAGGGCACAGGAATCAGGCAGGGGGAGCTCCATACCTGACTTTGCCACTGATGTCCTGTATGACCACAGGTGAGCCACTTAGCCTTTGCCCCAAATGGGCTGTCCCTTGGAGCTGCAAGGTTGAACTCAAGGGTGGAGCTGCCCTTCGTGCAAACCTGAGAGCACAAAGGGATGGCCCAGCTCTCAGTGCCCTGTGTACCTTCCCTTATCTGCGCTGCCCAGGGAGGAAGTTTGCAGGGTGGATTCCAGCCAGGGAGGTAAATAACAGGCAGGTGGAAATACCCACGGCACCTGGCCATGGGCTCTGCAGCCCCTGCTGCCTCACAAGGCAGCTTCCCTGCCCAGCGTGCCTTTTCCTTTGGCAATGTTTCTAGCCTCCCTCAGTGGACATCACTCAGGAGACTTGCAGTCTGCCGCCTCCCCCCACCTAGCAATGCAGAGGCCGTCACCAGAGGCTGAGGTGGCTGGAACGTCTCTTCCGCCACCCAGCAAGCCCTGGCCTCACTCCTTCCCCAGTGTGAAGAGGGCTGCTGGTGCTGGCTGAGCCGTGGGCATGGCTAGAGGGCAACATGGCCCCTGGGCACCCCTATACTTCTCTTCCCAGGTAGGCTCTGCCCTAAAGCAGATTCTCTCCCCCTGGCATGGGGAGCCCTAGCCTCATCAAAGGGAGGCCTCTATCTTGCATGGGCTCATCCAGCTTCTCAGGAAGGGCCGGGCAGGTGCACAGAGCAAAGGCACTAAGGAGACAGCCAGAGTTGCTGTGACAGGATAGCACACTGTTGGCACTGCGCTGTCACCCTTGCAGGACTGAGGGGCCTTGAACCACAGACTCAGGCCTGATTTTACTAGCTCCTTGGAAATTGCCAGCACACGCAAGTGTGCATCTGCATGTGTGCGCCCCCCTGGTAGCTTGCACACATCCTGCCTCCACTGAGACCAGAGCATGGGAACACCCAACTAAGGGCCTCCAGAGCGGTGGCAGTGCAGCATAGTGCCATGAGCCCAGGACGGAGGTGATGGGGACTTCTGGGTATCATTCCCAGCTCTGCCCCCAGCTTGCTTGGCAGGTCACTTTGCCTCCCTGCACCTCAGTTTCCGGCTCTTTGACGAGCTGTGACGCACAACGGTGCTCCCAGACCTTGCCAGGAGATGAGGAACTCCCTGGAGACACCTGGTAAAGGCTGATTAGGGCCAAGGCTTTATTGTCCATTTCTGAAGAACAGCAAATAGCAAGGAGCCCTCCCATGCGATAGGGTGAGTAATCATGTGTGGGTGGGGTCCCTGCCCGTGATTACACATTGCAGAACAATTAGAGGCAGAGGCAGCCCTAACCAAGCATGTTCAATGTTAGGCTGTGTTCAGCCACAAGAAGAGAAGAGACCTAGGGGGAAGCTCTAGATTTTTCTCCCTCCATCAAAAAAACGTGCCAGCACGTGCAGAGTTAATGCATGGTGCAGCAGAGGTGGGGAGGCCTTTGGCTCAGGTGCACGCTGGCAGGGGAGTCTGCAGGTGCACAGTGCCATTCCCACCCAGGCCAACGCCCCGGCCTGCGGCAGCAGCAAGGTGCCTCTGTCCCTATTTGCAATCGCCCTGCTAGTCCAGTCCTGCTCCCTCCTACGGTTCTGGCAGGGAACCGCCAGGCAGGCACAGAGCACCCTTCCCATCCCGGTGCTGGGCTGCCCACTGCCTGCACGGTGGGTGGGGGCAGCTCGTCCCTCGGTGGTCTCCAACCTGCTCTTTAGCTGCACAGTGGGTGGGGGCCGCTCGTTCCCTGGCGGTCTCCAACCCATCCCTTAGCTCAACTTCATCACCCTGGATTCCCCCTCCCTCCCCTTAGAAGAGCTGTTAGTTTTGCAGGTGGGGAACCCAAGGCATGGGTGAGCACACTGCAGCTCCGAGGCTGGGGTGGCAGTGGGGAGAAAGGTCCCCTTAGCTGACGTGCATTTGGCAGGCCGTACGGCCCAGGCCTGCGGGGCAGAAAGCCTGTACCCAGAGTCTGTCTTTGGCAGCTCTGCAAGGAGAGGGTCAGCTTTGCTCCCAGGCCCCCAGCTCCTCAATAAACCCAAAGTGCAAAGGGGGTGTTGTCTTTTGGGGAACGTCTCAGTGATGCTGTGAATAGCAGCTGACGGGAAAACCTCTGTCTGCCATGAGACTGAGTCCCTACAGCCTCTGGCTCTCCCATCCCCACTACGACCAAGTACTGCCCTGTTGCTTTGCCTTGGCACCGGAGCCCCCTGACCCCACTATGTATCTGCCCAGTGCCCCTGGCAGTCTGGGCACAGGAGCGGTTGAGAGAGGGCTTGGAGCCTCCAGTATTTCTTACCTAGAAGGGGCAGGAGGATAAACGCAGCAGAGGTGTGAGCAGGAGCCTTGTCGCTGGGGTTGTCGCCTACCTGCCTGTTCGTGTCAGAGAAGGGAGCAAGGCAGAGCGGTCACTGAGCCAGGACTCCTGGTTCTGTCTGGCTGCGCCATCAACTTGCTGGGCTAATGTGTTCAGAGAATACCCCCAGCCCCTTCATAGGACCTAGGACATAGGACCTTAATATAGAACAACCCCAGCATTTGTCTGAAGGCAGAATATGGGCCACATATAAGCTCGAGAGAGTCCACCTGCATAATCAGGGGCTAGATATGAGAGACTCTGGGAACTGGGTTTGTTCAGTCTAGGTAAGAGAAGACTGGGAGGTGACTTGGTAGCCGCCTACAAGTATGTCAGGGAGTCAACACCAAGATCAAGTGGAGCAACTCTTCAGAAAGGCACCCCTCGGGAGGATGAGATCCAATGGGCACAAGTTAGCCGAGGACAAATTTAGGCTAGACATAAGGAAAAACTTTGTTTCCATAAGGGTAACTAGAATCTGGAATACACTCCCAGCAGAGGTGGTGCAGTCGTCATCCCTGGAGGTTTCATAGTTTTATAGTTGGTAGGTAGGGTCGGAAGGGACCTGAGCAGATCATCAAGTCCGACCCCCTGCCATGGCAGGAAAGAGTACTGGGGTCAAACGACCCCAGCAAGGTGTTCATCTAGCTTCCTCTTAAAGACCCCCAGGGGCCCAAGCACCACTTTGCTTGGAAGTTGGTTCCAGATCCTAGCTGCCCTGACAGTGAAGTAGCACCTCCTGATGTCCAGTCTGAATCTACCCTCTGCCAGCTTGTGACCGTTATTTCTAGTCACTCCCGGTAGTGCTCGGGGGAACAGGGACTCCCCCAATGCCTGCTGGTCCCCCCTGACTAGTTTGTAAATGGCCACTAGATCTCCCCTCAGACTTCTCTTGTGGAGGCTGAACAGGTTCAGGTCCCATAGCCTCTCCTCGTAGGGCTTGCCCTGCTGCCCTCTGATCATGCGGGTGGCCTCCTCTGGACCCTCTCCATGCTGGCCACATCCCTCCTGAAGTGCGGCTCCCAGAACTGGACGCAATACTCCACCTGCGGCCTGAACAGTGCCGCGCAGAGGGGGAGGATCACCTCCTTGGACCTGCTTGAGATGCATCTGTGGATGCACGACAAGGTACAGTTGGCCTTCCTGACTGCGTCCCCACATGGTCGGCCTATGTTCATTTTGGCATCAATAATGACTCCACGATCCTTTTCTGCCTCTGCCCTGATAAGAAGGGAGTTCCCCAGCCTGTAGGTGTGCTGCTGGTTCTTCCTCCCAGGTGCAGCACCTTGCACTTGTCAGTGTTGAAACCCATCCTGTTCTCATCCACCCACCCCTATAACCTGTCTAGGTCTGATTGCAGCCTATTCCTCCCTTCTAGCATGCCCACATCCCCTCACATCTTAGTGTCATCTGCAAATTTGAACAGGGTGCTTTTTACACCCCCGTCCAAGTTGCTGATGAAGACGTTGAACAGTGCGGGCCCGAGGACCGAGCCCTGGGGGACCCCACTGCCCACATCCCTCCACGTCAAATAGGACCCGTCCACCACCACTCTCTGGGTGCGGCCCTCCAGCCAGTTTAGTGACCCAATTGAACGTGTAGGTGTCGACGCCACTGTCCCCTAGTTTTTTTAATGAGAATGGGTTGAGAGACAGTGTCGAAGGCCTTCCTAAAGTCCAGAAAGACTGTCCACCGCGACACCTGCATCCAGGGATTTTATGACCTGGTCATAGAAGGCCACCAGGTTGGTCTGACAGGACCTGCCTCGAATGAACCCATGCTGGTTGCCCCTAAGTATAACCTCCCCTGCTGCCCCTCGCGGACATGCGCCAGGATAATTCTCTCAAAATGCTTACCCAGGATCGAGGTAAGACTAACTGGCCTATAGTTTCCTGGGTCCTCCTTCCTCCCTTTTTTGAAAATGGGAGCCACGTTGGCCCTTTTCCAGTCCTGTGGCACCACACCAGAGCACCACGAGTGCTCGTAAAGCTGTGCCAGGGGTCCCGCAATGACCTCTGCTACTTCCCTCAGCACTCTGGGGTGGAGATCGTCAGGACCAGCTGATTTAAATACGCCCAGTCCTTCCAGGAAGTTCCCTGACTAGGTCCTCACTGACCCTGGGCCTGGGTGCGCCTCCCCTGGGGCCTGTGGGGGTCCCGGTGGGGGGTGACCCAGTCCCCGCTCAGAAAAATGGAGGCAAAGAAATTGTTAAATAGGTTAGCTTTGCTGTCTGGTACGATGATCAGATTTCCTAGTGTGTCCTGCAGAGGCCCCCCGTTACCCGGTACCTTCTTTTTACCCGCTATGTATTTAAAAAAGGACTTCTTGTTGTCCTTGATCTGGGTCACTAGTCCCAGTCCCATATCCACCTTGGCCTTCCTGACCGCCCCCCTGCAGCCCCAAGCAACAGAGGTGTAGTCCTCCCTGGTGATGGCCCCTCCCTTCCATTGGGTGTACGCCTCTTTTTTAGCTTGGAGACATGTCCAGATGCTTTTGGTGAGCCATGGGGGCCTTTGCGCCCTCTTGCCCCCTTTGATCCGTGCTGGGATTACCATCCTTTGGGCTTGGAGGATCATCTCCAAGCCCAAAGGGAGACATGGTGACATACGGAGCCAGGGTGACATATGGAGCCGGGGTGACATACAGGACTCATGATGAGGCAAGAGTCCCATCACACCTGTCAAATATGCAGGTGCGCCCTGGGTTGTGAGAGGCAGGGGGCAACCCTGCCCTGGAGATAGAGCAGGATGGCCCACACCTCTCTTCTGGCTTTAGCCTCCCTGAGTCACAGCAGGTGGAGCCAGGTCCTCCATGCAAACTGAAGGCCTTGTGATGTTGTCCCGATGACTCTCATGTCTGTCCAGGCGCACAGAAGCATGGCAGAGTGAGGCTCAGTGGACAAGCCTGTGGGTGTGAGTAAAGGGGGCACAGGCGTCAACTCAGGGCACAGGGCTGGCTCTGCAGGGCTTGGACCTGCAGGCACAGCTCTGATGCTTCCCCAGGACCAGGGGGAGGAGGTGCCCATTTTTTATGTGGCTGTGTTTCGAAGTGGCCCTGCACCCCGAAGGCTGAAGTGGGCAACCCAGCAGGGCACATACTGGGTGCGTGGGTCTATCCGTGTGGTGAGGTTTCACTCTAGCAAAGCTGTTTGTTAGGCCAGCCAGGACACCATCAGGCTCCTAATTAGCATGTTGGCTGTGACGAGGCCACCGGCTGGCATCGCTGCTGTCTCCTCACACTGCCAGCTGCAATTGAGTCACAGAGTGCAGCTGACGCCACTAAGGGCATCCAAGGCAAGGAGCTGTGCCCACCCCAACTTCCCCCTTCACCTCCAGCCTTTGCAAGCACCCTTCTCCCAGCACCTCCCTGTGTTTGATCCCTGCTGTCAAGCAAAACCATGTCCTTGGATTGATCAACCCTTCGCCCTGCATGCAGAGAGGATTTCCAATGCTGCACAGGCTTGACCTTAATTTAAAGATACACAGGCTGGTATTAGCATGCAGAGGGCCAGATCCTCCATGGGTGTTAAACAGTAGAGCTCCCTGTCTATCCACAGAGTTACACTGAGGGCCTGGCCCCATCTAGCTGGTGATAATACTGTGGACCACCACATTAGTGCGATGCTTTGGCACTTTCTAAGCAATAGATCCCTTGCAAATGTACTTCATTCTGGCGTTTAACCTGTGCAATAATTTCACACCAAACTGAGCTCCTGGTAACAGCACTGTGATTGGTGCCACCCTTGTAACCAGGGGCAGGAAAGGCTGATGGGAAGGGGATACCTGGGAAGAGAGTGTGAAGAACTCTGCTTTCAGGAGAGGCCACAGAGCAGCCGGATGGTGAATGACCCTGACTGTGACTTGCTTTTCCCACCCCCCAGTTCTTTGCCTGCTTCCCCCTCAATCAGCTCCACTGCTATGGGAGGAATTCCTGGGCTTCCCCATTCCCAAATGGAAGTGGGAGAGACACGCCTGTTAGCAGGGGGACAACAGCTGTGTTGCAAAACCTGTGCATAGCTGCTTCTCTGCACTGAGCATCGCTTGGAAAAGTAATTCTGTGGGTCGATTGCTGCCAGAAGACACACACAGTCCAGACACGGGCCCAGCCAAACATGTCAGAGGGAGATACAAAACCCTCCTGAGACTGCTAACCCTATGGAGGGAGGGGAGAGATCACTGCCTCCCAGCCTGTGATGCTTGAAAGCACAGGGGGGGAAGAGCCCAAGACCCTTCTATCCTACCGGGTGTCAGCACGGATGCTTATATAGAAATCTTAGCTTCTTTAGACTCTCACGCTCTATTTGCTTGTCAGTAATATCTTGAGGCAGGAAGTTCCAAGGATGATTACAACCTTTTCTTTTTTAGTTATTTGCCCTTCTTTGTAATTAGGTATCACCATACAATCTTGCTGATAGCAGCCTGTGGTTTTCTTTTGAATTGATCGGCCCACGTCACGGAGCACCCAAGAAACAATACGTTCTGCGAGCTGCACGCTGCTCCGTTACCAGGCTTCGCTCCAGCACTGGGCAGCGCCTCGCGGCAGTCAATTCTCTCCGTCAACTTCAGCAGCCGATAAAGAGCAAATTATCCTCGTCCTGGTCGTAGTTCTACTCAACGGCATTGATCTGGGCCTTTCCAGCATCCTTTCTAGCTTTATTTTTTAGCTGGCTTCTAGAGGCAGACTCTGAACCCATTTCATTGCTATAGTTCAGCTACTGTAAACCAGCATAACTCTACTAGGGCTAGGCTGATTTACATCAGCTGAGGATCTGTCCATCCATCTTTAAACAGGGCTTCTCTTTCCTCCTTACAACTGGCCAGTTTCTTCAGCTGCCTCACTCCAGGGACTGGATAGAAAGCCCTTTCAAGGTCACCACGAGTGATACCAACCTGTTGCTTTCTCCAGCACTCTGCTAAGCCGTTCACAGCCAGGAGAGGGAGCCCATATTGTGCCAGGGCTGTGTGACCAACATAGGTTTCCCAGGGAGAAATGGGAATTGATGGAGATTGGAAGAAGCACATGTCCCTAGGTTGGGGGTCTGGACATGGCATCCACATGATGGACATCAAGATTTGCTTATGGAATGGCTTTGCTTCTCAACCAAAAGGGGGGGATACCATCGCCCTACTTGTAGCACCCTATAGCTCTCTGTGCTGATTCATCAGCAGAGAAGAGGGACTCATTCAGCACCTCTTTATGGTGCTTTACATACATGAGTCATAGTGGATAAGCATTGCCACCCTCATCTCAGAGATGGGAGGGGACTGAGGTACAAAGCAGGGAGAGTGACTTGCCATGGTCCAGTCGATGACTAAATGGCAGATCCCAGGAGAGAGCCCTGCCCTGCTGATTCTAGCCTGGACCTTGCGGACCACGCAAGGCTCTTGCCTTTCAGAAGGATGTAAGCTCTGGGGAGCCCGGTCTAGGCACAAGGTTGTATGGAAATGGCATGTGTTTGGTGAGAACTGGTAGTTTAGGAGGTGACTGAGTGCAGCCCCCCAGGGCTCAATGCATCACAGGAACACTTCCCAAGGGCTTTGAACAAGCAGTAGGCTGCCCTGTCTACCCCCACCCAGGGATCTCCAAACTACGGATGTTTAAAGCAGAAGCCGACAGAGCTGGTTCCCTGTTGGGTAATACACACTTGATGTATGTCTTCAAAGCTATTAACAAACACCCTCACAACCACACATTCCTAAGAGGTTAATTGGTCCGGTAAGGTAAACTGAGGCACGGATCAGGGAAAGGATCTGGGGTAAGCACCCAGAGCTTCCTGTTCTCAGACATCTAGGTCAAGCTCTAGTCTCTGTCCCTTTTCCAGAAAACATCCCAGAGGGCCTGATTCATCAAAGTGCTTACCCAGTCCCAGTGACTTTGGGCTGGGAGCGTGGGGGAGGGCCTCTGCTGACTCAGGCTCCAAGAGCAGCCAGAAAATGTTGTGAAGCAGGTCAGGTTTCCTTCTCCTTTGACAGAAAGTCATTAAGCCCTTAAAATCTCTGACTCCAACTGCAAGCACAGAGCCAGTAACACAGTGCCAATGCCGGAGAGGACCACCTCGTTCGAGCTGTCTGAGCCCAGGGCTGCCAGCTGGATGTAACAGAGAGCCTGGGGAAAGCAGGAGGGGAAGGGACGGACTGAGGAGAACATAGAGCTACACATCGTAGCTTGTACACATTCATACCAGGACTGGGGATCCCCTACGAGTGCTTAATCTAGGTGGGGTTTAGCAGAAATAACATATCCCTCCCAATCCCCCATTCACGCTCAAGCTCTAGCTCAAGGGGCCAAAGGACCTGACACGTGGCAGTGTCGACTGACATAGCAGCCTGTCCCCTGCCGCAGAATATGGGAACACCAGTAACGACCGATGCTGGAATCACAGGGCTAGACAATCTGGAGACTCAAGCTCTGCCACTTCACCTCTCAATGGCCTCAGCAGAGCCACTTTCCAGCTCTGTGCCTTGGTTTCCCCATCTGGGACAGGAGCATTTCCTGCTGGGCCTGGGCGAGGCAGGACATCAAAGCAAATCATCACAGCACCTTCGTGCCTGGTGACCAGTGCTGATGAAAGATTTGGCCTCTCTTTGGAGGGGGACGGCCCCTTCTCCCCTAATCTCATGACATCCCCTAGCTACTTCAGGGCTGGAACATGGGCAGCGGCTCTGACCCTACTGCAAATACATGCAGACGGCCCAGTAGGGAAATAGCCTGTGTGGCCATGGTTATCCTGCAGGATCAGGCCTGTAGGAAGGAGCCGACGCTTGTATTTGTTGTGTCAGACCGAAGAGCCGTGAATTCCCTGGGTTTAATTGAAAGCCGGTGCTGTGGGTTTGGCCTAATCCACCCTCCTCCTCCTCCATTAGATAATGTCTGGCTCAAACCACACTGCGAGCGCACACATTCCAATCTGCTGAGCCTCGTGGCAGCCGGCTCGGGCACTGCCTGCGAGCCCTTCACGTGCTGACGGAGCACATGCAAGAGCCTGAGCGCGGATGCCCGGGCCGTGCCCACCTCTCACCCCTGCACGGCCCCCAGCCCCGTCTCTCTGCCATCAGCCTGGTCCCCAGTGTGGTGCAGAGCAGTTGGAAGACGCTGGTGCTTTAATCAGCAGGAGGAGGCAGAGGAGGGAGGGCGCGGGAGCGGGAAACTGACCTAATTGTGTAACACGACCTGTGTCAGCAAAGTAGGTCCGTCCCTACATGGTGGAAACAATGAGCCAGAAGCAGCCGGGGCTGGCGCTGCCTTGGGATTTGATAATGAAGAGTGATGCACCGAGAGAAAGCGGCTGCCACCCTAGCTGCGGAAGGCCAGGGTGTGATCCTGAGCATCCCATTGCTGGTGGCAGGAGATGCAAGATAAGGGAGACAGGCACGATCTCAGGGGGTGCTCTGCACCCGGTGTCTCGGAGGATGTGCCCAGAAGGCTATGGACATGGGTAGGTGCCATTTGGGCCCGCAGAGTAGGGGAGGTGAAGAGGAAGCGGGCACAGCTCTGAAAAGCAGCCAGAAGAACTGGGGCCATGAGATTCCACACTCGGTCTCTTAATGACTCGTTGGATTAAATGTGATCAGTTTACAGGTAAAAGATACCTTGCTCCACCCACCGACTGCCAGCTCTGCTGTCCCCGTGGGAGCATAACGTCACAGGAAAAATAGTCCTGGCAGGAGAGGAGGAGGCCGTCTAGTCCAGCCCCCGGCTCAAGACAGGATCAGCCCTGCCCAAGTATTTGTGTGGCCTCCGTTCAAAAAATCTTCTGGTGACGGAGAATCCTCATCTCCTCTAGGCGTCTGTCCCAGTAGTTGGCCACTTCAGTGGCAGAGAGTTAGTCCTGATCTCTAACCTGAATACCTGCAAGCTCTCCTTCAGCACCACCGGTAATGGGTCTGAAGGATGAACGGTGTCCTCTGTGATGCCTCCTGGACCAGGTTTGGACAGGGAGGCAGCACTGAGATGCAGGAGACCAATGCTTCTCAGTCACAGTGTCTCCCCACTGGGCAATCAAGTGGGTAACGAGGCGCTGAAAATTATATTAAAGCAAAGACAGAGCTGCTCTGCTGTTCCCTTTACATCCCTCAAGGTCAGGCACTCGCTGCCAGCCTTTCAAGGCACACACGTGACTACACAGTCTTGGTTTAGCATTGAGATGTTCTCTACTCGTACCTTTATGGGAAACAATACGAGGTCACACACGTGGAAAGGGGAAGAAACCCTGCAGCGAAGACTGCGTGCAGGAGGAGACTCCGGCTTTGTTGCCTTTAGCGGAGCTGGCTCTTCAGGGCCAGCCAGGTTGAAAAGCAAGAGGAACCTTTTGTCACTCAGTGTCAACGTGTATGGCTGCATTGAGCAGGAAGGTGCCCTGTAGCCCATACACAGCTCACACATGCCAGAATTCCCAGGACCTACATACCAGGGCTCATTTAGCATGTAATCTTGATTGAATATTTCCTGCAGCTGCTGGGTGTATCTGCTTTTGGAGCTATCTGCTTGAAAAGCAAAACACGAACAACAACAGCATGACAGAGAGGGCTCGCCCCAGCCCCTGGTTGGGAGCAACACCAGGCTTCCCCACTTTGGTTGCCAAGTCAAGAAGAGGACAGGAGTTAGTGGACAGTCGCACTGACTTACTGCTTGTAGGAGAGCAAATCTTCTCAGCCAGCCCCAAAGGGTGATGAGGAACTGGGGCGAGGGCCATGGGCCTAGTAGGGGAGATTTATGGCTCTGTGTAGGAGGGCTTGAGGTCCCAAGTTTGGTGGAGCTCACATTCGAACCCCACAGTTGTGGCTTGAAACTTCATCCTCCTGATATACAGGATTTACCCTTCTCCTACAGCTCATCTATGCAGTGAGAGAAAGAGGCAGGGCCAGGAATGAATAGATGCCAGGTAGTTTAGATGGCCTTGCATGTGACGGGCATAGTACTGCTGTCCTGACACAGACTGAGATCCAATCCCTCCCGCGAAAAGCTGGCAATCTTCCTAGACAAGAGAGAGAGGAGATGGTAGAGGAAACTGAGGCACAGAGAGAGATGTATCATAGGATTGACTTTTTTGGGGTCACACAACAGGCCTGAGATAGAGTTAGGGTTTGAACTCAAGGCTCTTGGTTCCTTGTCCAGTACCCCAGCCCTGGACCACAGTAAAATCTTGTCCAGGTTGGTCATGCTTGCTACTCTACGTGACACGGAACAAGGCAGTGTTATGTATTTTTAACTTGATGGTACCGCTTTGAGGCAAGTGGCTTTATTCAGAAAAAGGGAGGTTTCTAAAGCAAATAGTGGCCATAAAAAGGAAATGAGGAAATTTGTACTGTACAGGGAACTCTGAGCAGGGAAGGGGAAATAAACACAAAGAAAAGAGAAAATGGGAAGAGGATTATTGTAGCAATGAATAGGAACAACTCCCAGTTTTCATGGGGGGGACTTTTGCCTGTGGAGCTCAAAGCGCTTTACAGAAGAGATCATGTAGAAAAGGGGAGACTGAGGCACAGAGCAGGCCAGACTTTGCAAACAGGTGAGCCTCGATTTCTCAAGCAGTTCCCCATAACTGAACTCAGGTGTGAAGTGACTTGCCAAAGATCATGCAGGAGGCAAGTGGCTGTTGTCCAGCCCACCCTGTGACCCAGTGCTTCTTCTAAGCATGCACGAGCTGTGAGCTGTGTTTGGTACAGAGGCCCACACATGATTTAGGAAGAAGCCGGGTGGGAACTAGCAAACTAGCCTGGGCACCCAATGGTTCCTCTTTAGCTTTCTTAAGAAATAAGCAGAGGGAACGAGGGATGTTCACAGGTACTCGAGGTCAGAAGTTTATTTCCTGCTAAGCTTGGAGAGTCAGGGCTGGAGCTGGCAGCAGAGAAGCTCGTAGCAGGGCTGAGTACCTGGGCCTTCCCCTCCAGTCGGTGGGAGCAGAATCAGGCCCTAAATCAGACATCATTGCAAGGACTCTGAGCTGGAGCTTGGCCTGATGCACAGGTGCTCAACCCCTTGGGTTACAGGCCAGCCTTGGAGGATAATGTCTTGGTAGGTCAGCACCTGCTGTGCCAGTGGCAATGGCTCAGACCTCTCTGTGCCCTATCAAGGTAGCAGGCCAAGCCCACGTTAGGTGCACTGTAGCAATACTAGTATCCTACACCAGCAAAGGGCCCCTAGTATGGACGCAGCATATACAAGCAATCCTGGGCTGTTCCTAGCATAGCTTATCCCAGACACCCCTCAGGGAAACCAGCTGCCCTGGTAACAACGCAGCTTTGCTGGTATAGCCATGTGTACGCTGGGGCTGCTCCCAGCACTGCTGCGTCAGTCAGGGATCGCACCTCTTCGCCCCTGAGTAGTAGCGCAGCTGCAGGGAGTGACCAAGGCAGCTTCCTGGGTATCATATTTGGGGCAAATAGTCCATTCGAGCAAAATTGTCACCATCAAGGCAAAAATAGTCACCATTGCAGTAACAGCTGAATGCTGGCACTGCCCTGCCATGGGCACGGAGGTAACTCTGCCCCTGAGCGACAGCGCTGTGCCGGCAGATCCTGCACTGTCCCTGTGGCCTCATTCATGGCTTCCTGACCCAAGGCAAAGTGGGAAATTGCCCCTCTTCAGCACTGTGAGCCATGCAGCTCTCTCCTGTCCGGCTGCTGCAGCGGGCAGAGGGTATCCCAGGCAGAGAGCTTGCCGTGTCCCTATTTCAGAGCCATGAGCTTCTGCTCTTTCACTCCAGAAACGCTTTCCTGACTGTCCTGGTGCGAGAGAAGGGAGCTATCCCTGCCCCTTCTCCCTAACCTCCCTTCCCGCAACCCCTTCGCCCCTCCACACAGGGCTGGGGAAGGGGCTGTCTCCACTCCAACCCAGGGAGCCTTCTCTCCTCTTCTGTTCAGGGCCACCCCATGCTGTCCTGTGCTGCAACCCAAAGCCACGGACACCGGTTTTGGTGGCAGGAATGAGTCACGGGATGTGGCCCAGGCCATATTAGCTGGTAACACAGAGCTTCCCAACCAGGCACTAGCGTGGTTCCCGGCTGGCTTCCTGGCCAGGCCTAGCACAGTTGTGAGCCATCAGCATTGTCTCCAGCCAGACCCCTTTGTGTTTCTCCCCTGCGGGACAAGGCTCTTCCCGCCACCCCAGCCCCAGCTCGGCTGTGTTTTCTCTCGCATGGCTTGTGCGGCCACCTCACGCAGCGAGGTAACAATGCTGGGCCGAGGTTCCCGGCGTCCGGCGCTTGGGGGAAGTCTGTTTTGCGAATGGAGTTCAGGGAGAGTGCAAGGAGCGGAGAGCGATTGTTAACGGTATTTTACTCGCTGGGGCTGCAGCCTGCAGTCTCTGACCTGAAAGGAATGCTGTGACTCAGAAGGAAAGCATCTCAGCCACCAGGCATCTCTGGCCAGCCCCTCGCCTCCCCTCCTCGGGCATCTCCTCCCGGCCCCGCTGCTGCAGACTGAAAGGTCTGTCAGATACAAAGAGAGGAGGAGATGACGGTCCTCACCAGCCCCTTTCCAATTCCCCGGTGAAAGCAACCGGTTAAAACGGCACGGAGACTTGCGGCTGCGTGGTCAGCCCCCCTGCATGCATGCAAGACCGCAGGGAATCCACCTCACATGGCCGCCCCTAGCAAGCCAAAAGTGCAGAGTCGCCTGCCAAAGTGAGGAGTCCTGGGCAGAAATTGGGTAGATAGAGGTGCAAAAGCAGGGGTGTCCTTTGAAAATCCAAGATCCCCAATTGTTGAGAGGCCCCAAGTGAAAACCATGAGCGCTGAAGGGATCTGATGGCTGCAGAGGTGCCCCTCACCGTGGCATCTGGGCCGTAGCTGGCAGAGCTAATCATAGATTCATAGATGCTAGGGTCAGAAGGGACCTCAATAGATCATCGAGTCCGACCCCCTGCCTGGGCAGAAAAGAGCGCTGGGGTCAGATGACCCCAGCCAGATGCCTATCCAGGCACGCATCTACCAAGCCATCCCGAGTAAGGCTAAGGATGTCATCCTCCCGCTCTACTTGGCCTTGGTGGGATAGCAGCTGGAGTATGCATCCAGTTCTGGGTGCCGCACTTCAGGAAGGATGTGGACAAGCTCAAGAGAGTCCAAAGGAGGCCCACACGCATGATTAGAGGTCGGAGAGCAGGTCATACAAGGAGAGGCTGAAAGACTTGGGACTGTTCAGCCTGGAGAAGAGAAGACTCAGAGGGGACTTGGTGGCCCCCTTTAAGTAAACCAGGGGTGTACATCAGGGCCTGGGGGAGCAACAATTTACCAAGGCCCCCCAGGGGAAGACTAGAAATAATGGGCACAAGCTGATTGAAGATTGCTTCAGACTAGACATAAGAAAAAACTTCTTTACAAGTCGAGTGCTGAGGGTCTGAAACAGGCTCCTCCCAGTCCCCAAGGTGCCACAGTCACCCACCCTGGCAATCTTCAAAAAGTGTCTTGACGCCCACCTTGCCGGGGTCATCTGATCCCAGCGGTCTTTCCTGCCCAAGTGCAGGGGAGCTGGACCCGATGATCTGTAAGGTCCCTTCCAGCCTCTAGCCTCCATGAAACTATGAGATAATGACCGATATCACAGAGGTCATGGTGGGGCTGGTTGAGACCAGAACTCCCTTCTATGAAAAATTCAGAGTTTCCACGATGTGTTTATGTTCCACATCGCTTTCGCTGCACTCACAATGCAACACGGTTCATGGGAACAGCAAGTAAAGAAGAGACCCCAGGATAAATAATAGCTTTGTGGCTAACATGCTCCCCTGGGATGCACGAAGCTGGATTCAAGTTCCTGGTTCAAATCGGACGTGACAGGGGCTTAATGTTGGGTGTTGTTCCACATCCCAGATGAATGTCCTCAGTACCCAGTGCTGCTTTCTCAGGTCCTGATCCTGAATATCTTCTTACTGAAAGTGGTGGCTGGGAAGAAATGGCATTTTCTGATGAGAAAACTTTCCCTTAAAAACTCCCAGCGAGTTCTCGTTGGAGGACTCGTGTCTCTTCCTACCGTCTTTGACGTCACTAGCCTTCGTTTTTATTTATGTCCTTCCCTCTCCTTCTGCTGTTCTCCTCTATCTCTCCCTTCTGGCCTTCAACTTGTTCTCATCCTTTGCTGCTCTGGGTTGCAGCTGTGAAGAAGCCTAGTGGAAGGGGTGAGTTTTCTGCCTTGTGCCGAAGGCTGCTGGGTTCGAGCTTGCTCTTATCTCCTCCAGTAATGAGCCTCAGAGCCTTGGTCCCATTGCCAAGAATGCCCTCCCACCTGTTCCCAAAAGCATCACCCTTGAGACTTGACAGCTTCATGGCTCCCAAGGAAGGCAGCTGTTGAGTGAACCCATTGTGGAGGAGTTCTCTGGATGCAACATGGGCTGGTTCTGCAAAGGACCTTGAAAATTCATCCCAAGCTCTTGAACATGGCCCCGGCTGGCATGCCATGGAGGAGTTTATCTGGTGCTCCTTCAGTACTGCTGGAGTGGCTCGCTCCATGGAGGTGCCAGGAGCTGGGAAGAGGGTGGGTGGGAATTCTCAGTGGGTACAATCAATAGCATGCTACTGAGCCCTGATGCAGAGAGCTGATGTCAGCGATCATAGGCCCTCCATGGTCTAGATCTCTGCCATATTCTTCATCTTTTCTCTGATATCTATTGGGAGAGATTCACTCTAATATGGGTGAAATCCTGAGGCAAAGGGGCACAGTCTTCCAAGCGAGCACTGGCAGAAGATGGTATTTGCAGTGAGTGTCAGGACAGTGAGGAGCCCTGAGGGGAAAGGCGAGGTCCACGATGTTGAGTCACAAGTTGAATGGCTGCTCCCAGGCTCTTCCTCTGGCCTCTGGAAAGCACAACATCCCCCGCTGAGTTGGCTCGGGAGCCCTTCCCCAGCTCTGACTGCAGAGCCGACGAGCTGGATACCCAGTTCTGCAGGAGAAAGGCATGCTTTCTTAAGGAACATGGGCTCAATCCTGAGCCAGGCTTGGTCTTTGGTCAGAAGCACAGCATATACATGGGTAGCCTGCAAGGACCACGAGACTAGGAAACCAACCCCATCAGGCCTTTACTTCGTGTTTGGGATGTAGGTGTAAACCTGGGTCCAGCTGGATCCTAGCATGGTTTTTGGCCATTTAAACCCACCCCAGCTGGCAACCTGTCTGCTGGTCAGGTAGACCATGGCTTTTTTCCCCGCCATCCTGACTGCCCAAACCATGATAGAAAAAAGCTTGACAGGAGTTGTATTTAAAATACATTTGAGCACAGAATGGGGTTCACCCAGTCCTTAGGGAGACCAGGGTAAAAGTCACTGAGGTATTTGCAGGATACAGCAAAGGGTATGAGGTTTGTCTCATGATTTACATGCTGACTCCATTTCCCGATTCTGTCTCAGAGGTCCTGTGTGAACCTGGGCCAGTCATTGCACTGACTTCAGGTTCCCATCTGTAAAATGGGATAATCCTCTTTGTCTCCCGCATGTTGATGATAGACTGCTTGAGGCAGGGCTAGGTGTATACAACACAGGCCTTTTGTGCTACTGGAAATAGAAATAATAATTCCAAGAGGCAGCTTTCTTGCTCTAAAGACAGCAGGGTCTGAGCAAGACAGACCCCTGTACACTGCAGGGGTGGGGTGATGGTGATCCTGGGTGTTAGGAGTGGGGCACAACTTCATTGATAGGGTTGCTAGGGTGAGGGTGGTATGGGCAGCGGGAGAAAGCCAGGGGCTGGAGACCTCTCCTCGCCCGCATCCCCTGTGTGAGAGCCTGACTGTATGGCTAAGGGAACATAAAAGGCAAAAGTTTGCCTACTCATGACTCAGAGCTGAGTGGGGAGGAAAAAATGGAGGAGGAGATGAATGTGTGTGTCTGGTCTTTGCTTCTCCAGCTGCTCCTCTCATCTCCTTGCCCTTTCCACTGAAGGATACATGTATGAGCTGTCCTGGCCCTTCTTGGAAAGCCTCTGAGTTGGCTGAGTACCAGCCCTCTCTGCTGAGGCGATCATGTCCCTTCCCTGTGTGACCCCGCCGGCTTCACTGGGATCCTGCTGCAAGGAAAGCACATGGGCTCCCATAAGCATGTGTTTAAGGGCTGTCCTAGACTGGGGCCTGAACCAGTTCCTGGCTACGTCATCCAAAAGTCCTTGTATCCTAAGAGATATGTTAGACTTGAGCTGTGTACAGCTGGACCCCAGGAATGATGCAGCAATCCCTCCCCATCATCACTCTGCCTGTACACTCAGTTCTTATTGAATTAGATGATACATTTAATTTATTTCACTCTGCCCACAGATTTCCATTGTGCTGCACTGTCTTCCCTGAGTGTCTGCATCAGGCAGTGACTGGGAAATTGGAAGGACGGTTTGTTGGAAGTCTTGGCAGAGAGAAAACGCAGGCCTTGGGAGGACCGAGGGGGAGAAAAGCAGGCTGTTGTGGGGCCATGGATGGTTTGAGCAGGCCAGGTCATCTCGGGAGGTGATAGACAGGCAGAGATTGACCATCTCAGAGGTGCCGAGGTCCCATGGCAGACCTGTAGGACACAGAGTGAATGTGGAGGTGGGGAGCAGGAGGCAGTTGATGGATGCCACCTGCTTACCCCCCTCTTTGTGCTTGGTCAGTGTGGGGGGAGAGAGACAGGGACATGCAGTTGTAGTGTGGGTTGTGATCTTCCCCCCTGCAGGAGCTCTCTGACCTTTATTCTTGCCCCCCTAGTACTGCCCTCTAGTCCTCATCACCCCATGGGCACCCCATAGACCCTACCTCCGCTGTGTTGGAGTGGGCATGTGGCTGGCATCGACAGCAAAGGCAGCCAGAGGGGAGGCAGGAGTGGCCAAGTCTGGGCTAGCGGTCGACTCTTTGCTATTGCCCACCAGCTCCAAACACCTTGAGCCAAGAGGGTGAGAGAGGAACCAGCTATGCGCCCAGGGGCCAGGAGTCCTGCAGCAGCCTGGAGCTGGGAACCAAACTCCTGCAGCAATCAGGCAGCACTTGGGTGGGGACTGGGACTGTAACGGAGCAAAGAGGGGAGCCGAGTGGGACATAGGTGTTTGTGCGGGTCTGGGGATCACACTGCAGGAGCACAGGGAATCTGCGTGAGGTGCTGGGCATGCGAGGAGCGACGTTATCATGGGACAGGGCAAGGGAAGGAGTCTGTGCAATGCCCACACTGAGGTCGGAGGGTGCAGATTTCACTCTGCTGCTTCACCAGTGCTTTATTCAATCACAGCACAACAGGGTGGATTGTAGGCAGAGCCTCCTTCCTCATTACACACCTCTTGGTCACAAGAGGGAAAGTAAGGTGGTTATACACCTCCCCACGGTCTAGGAACAGGGGTGGCGTGAGAAACTCACGGCCTCTCCCTACAGAATAAACCCTCACAGTGTTAGACTGGAGACCACTTCCCTGCTCTGCCGGAGACTCCTGCGCGTGCCTTGGGCGAGTGACTTGGCTCATCCTAAAGCTGGAGTCCCACCTATGGTTCAGTGCAACTTGTGCAAGCCCTCTGGGGCCGGTTTTGTTTCTGGTTGGTTTAAACCTGTTCCTGGTTGACTGAAGCTAAGCGAAACGAGCCTGGTTGAAACTGAAGCCGGAGCGGCCCCTTTTGTATGGGTTTAAAAATCACACGTCTAATTAAACTCACTCAGCAAGGAGAGAGAACACAAGAGTCATAGAAGGTCACCGGGGGAGTCTGTGGCAGATCTGGAATGGATCCCAGATCTCCTGTATCCTCGTCCCAGCTCCAGCCTGCCCCACCACTTATTCATTAGAAAAAGTTAATGCTATCCACCCTGCTGCTGGCTTGAGGCTGGAGCAACTTTCTCTCCAAGTTGTTCTCTGTCCTGCTGTTTCCCCATCACAGCTAGCATCCATGGAGCCACTTGCACCCATGCCCCTTGTCCACATGTACCAAAGAAGTCCATTTCCTGCCCTGCCACTCTCCCCATCATTTCCATTTCTAATGCGCCTCCTCCCCTCCAGCAGGAGCAGGGTAGGGGGGGATGAGGAGGGGGGAAGATGCCACGTGAGGCTGTCGCGGCCATTTCTCCAGGAAGGCAAAATGTTTTCTGCTTTATCAGCTCATTGCAGCTTCATGTGCCACGTCTGAGAGGAGAGAAAGGTTTTTCCCAGCGGTGCCTTATCAGGCCGTGGAGCCCCGGACGCTGCTTTGTTTCAGCTCGTGTTCCAATTAAAGATGGAAATGACATTCGAGTGAACAATTGTTAATTCTCAGAAGATTATCAGGGCCCGACAGCTGCCCCATGCCCGCGTCTTGCTTCAGAACATGCAGCTCAGCGGCGGGAGGGAGGATGGTGGTGGGAAGGCCGGTCCTGCGCTCTCTGTCGGGCACACCTCTGGCACAGTGGGAGCTCACATCGCTTCTCTTCATCTCTTTGTTTGGTCCCCCAGGCTGCTTGGAAGCAGTGTCCCTATGTCAAGGCACCAAACCTTTCTTTGGACACGTTGAGGACCGGTCGCTTGTGCAAGGAGTGCTGGGCTGCACCAGCAACTGATGCCAACAGATGAAGTAGTAGGTAATTGCTACAGGCAGGAGAGATGGACCCAGTGGACACAGTTTGGATCCAGATGTGCCCCGTTTTGCACCCCCCGCCGCCCTCATGAAGAGAGAAGGCAGCCACACAATCCAGCTTCACAGCTGGACATGGATCCCGAGGGCCTCCAAGCTCCAGCGTGTGGCCCATCTTTAATAAGATTCTGTTCTGCATCTCAGCATGGACAGCTGATAGCAAACACCTCCTTGGCCCTCTCTGAGATGGAGGAGGAAACTGAGGCACAGAGGGAGAAAGCAGCTTGCAAAGCCATGGGGACAGAGCCCAGGAGTTCTGACTCCCAGGCCCTTGCTCCCATCCTTAGACCATTCTCCTTCCCAGAGCTGGCAAAGGATCCAAACATGACTTGAGCACAGTTCTCCTGCCAGAGCTATAATTCACTGAGCAACCCAAATTCAGACTGGCTGAAACAGCCCATGGACTTGTGCTCACGCCTCCAAGTTGTTCCACCTGAAACCCCGCACCCAAGACATTTTCCAAAAAAGGGCAACTTTCTGCTGGGCATTTCCAGTTTGTTTTTTTTTAAAGGCAGCAATGAGGCATTTCCAGATTTGCTTACTTTGGATTTACAATGCTTGCAAGCCGCGACAAGACAAAGCATCTCATTTTGGAGGTGACTGAAATATTACCTTGAGGCCCATGCACTGCTGGCCCTGAACTCCTCCTGGGGCACTGGGACAAGAGAGGGAGGTGACCGGTGATCTAAGCTGCCCCCCCCACTTCCTCAGCCTGGCGACTCTAGTTATTAAGGACAATTGAGAAACACAAGTCCCTGCTGCTGGGATGTGGTGGCAGGGCAGTTAAGGGGTCTTGTTAAGCCTTTGGGGGCCTGAATTTAAACTTTGGTCTTCCCTGTGGGCTGTCCCCAGCTGATGCAGCTGTAAGCGAGTACCTGATCATTGGGGCTGGATATGATGCCCTAGCCCCATCACACCTTTGTATACAACTGGCTGTACTAGCTAGTGCGTGCTAACCATGCTACCCCATGGCCATGAGCCTCTGGTGGTCACTGACCTTTAACAGGCCAGTGCCAGATTCACTCTTACAACCACAGATCAGCAAGGAGGAAAGAAACTATAAAGGAAGGCCTGAGACTGAGTGTAATGGGCATCATTTCACTACACACAGGAGAATCTGGTGGTGTCAGGTCATGCAAGAGTCAAACAGCCAGGAGCATCTGCAGGCAGGGCCCAGATGGGCTGCACAAGTGATGGGAAAGGGGTGAGTGATAATGGGGTTCTAGGGATCTGGAGACCTGTAGTGGTCATTGCCATGTAGCTTTGTGCAGAGAGATGCTCCTACACCACCCCCGTGTCTAGGGAACAGTGTGGGGAGAGTGGTGTGAGAAGCCTAGAGCCTCTCTCTACAGAATATATCCTCACAGGGTTAGTACAAAGGGCTCGGTGGCTTCGACTTTTGCAGGGAGAAACTCTGCAAACCACTTTCAGAGCTGGTGCTACAAGGCATCCGCATGGCTCTAGGGAGGCCAAAGGCAGGTTGGACCAGGGGACCTGAGATACTCCCTGTGTGGCTGGTCAGGGAGCAGAGGGAGGGAGGCCAGCTTGGGCTGTGCCTATTGATGGTGCAGCCAGACATGGAGTGGCGGTTACTGTCCTTAGCACAAAAAGCACTTCCTAGTGCGTGGCTGCCTGAGCATTTCCGATATCAATAATTCACAGCCATATGCCGCAGGGGAAGGTCAAGTCTGCAGGGGAGAAGGGAGAACCGGCATCTGAAGTGGAGGCTGGAGCTGGCGGGTGGGCTACGACTGTCACTACAGCCGGAGAACAAGCATCCGGCTCAGCCAGGGGGCCATGCTTTTAATACAGCAGCCAGAGCAGAAAATCTGCGGGAATGTAAACAGTGCCTGAGTGTCAAAATCAACCCAATTGGTCCCAGGGTCTGCACAAGGCATCCATCTCCATTTAGATGCCAGGGCCTGGCTGGACCCACTGTAGAGCCAAAGGGCAAGTTGCAGCTCCTGTTCTGAGTCTGACTCTCCCCAAGGTTTAGTGGTGCTGAGGAGAAACTGGGCTCTGGCAAATGGGCTCAGGCCCATTGCAGGGGTGGGGCCAGCCAAGATATATGGGGTCTGATCTCCCCTTCACTCACCGCTGTGCATATGAGGAGTCACCCCACGGTGGGGAGACTCCAGGCCCATCAGCTATGGTCCTGGATAGTTGGTGCTAGCATGTGTGAAGGCGTTTCATCTCCCTCCTCATCCAGGACCACCTTAATGTGGTGGTGTGGGGATGTTGAGTGGGAGCCAGGACAGGCAGACAGACAAAGTGCCTGCCCTTGCAGTGTCCTGGGCCCCAAATCAAAGACACAGTTGGCTGTATCTGCTCCACACCTGTTTCTGCTCCTTTTTGCAGGAATCTTGGTGGGGCGGCCTCCTCCTTCTCCCCTGCCTCCCCACCCAGACCGCTGCTCCTCCTCCTGTCGGCGCAGCCAGCCTGCCAGGGCGTGGGCAGGCAGACCGAGGGATCCTGTTCTGCTGCTGTTCTGCACAGTGGGTTTGATGGATTGGGGTTGCTCCTTCCTTGTAATCGCTGGGGAGTCGCTCGTGTGTTATAGCTCTCTGGGGCACAGATAAATCCATCTCTGCTGCTCTCACTCCAGGAACAGGCAAGAGAGGCCGGAGCTTGGAGTTTAATTTTAGAAGCCAGTTTAAGGCGGAGGGGATAGGTGGAATGGGAGGGGGCTGCAGTGACCTCCGCTGATGGAGAGTGCAGGGATGGGAGGTACAGACATGCCCCTGAGGACATGGGGTGGCAAAGGAGAGGAGACCCATAGAGGGGAATGGAGAGGCAGAGCTTTCTGCACCCACATGGTACTGTCAGTCCCTTCTTCTACTCCCTGATGTTCATCTGCCCAAAGAGCAGGCAGAGAAAACTTTCAGGCTGGGGTTATAATGGGCTCAGAAGAAGGTAAGCCCCCCAGTTCATTGAACTTGCACTCCTGGCTTCCAGGCCATCAGGACCATTCTCAAAACAGAGCTGTGGGGCTCTGCATTCCCACCTACTGCTGGGCTTTCCAGAGTGCCCCCCCGCCCCGGGACGCGTGGCACTCAGCCCTGCTCAGCTCCTGTGCAGCTCACCCCTAGATCTCAGCACCCCGCTGCAGCACATGTCTGAAATCAGGCCCGTGATGCGACAGGAGCAGAGCTCTTCGGAGAATCTAAACCCTGATGCTGGGCCACAGAATGCATTATCTCCTTTGCGCAGGCTGCGAGCATTTCCCCTCCTCCTGGCTCTGCATTTCCTCTTCCTCTGGCCTCATCCTGGGCTGATCAGCTGAGGAAGGAGTGCAAGAATTCTTGTAAGTCCCCTGGCTCTGCCCAGCACCGCTCGCCAGGAGATGGGAATGGAAGAGCGCCAAGGAGCTCCCTCCCTCCTTCGGAGGCGGCTGTCAATAGCCGATGCTTCTAAGTGCCTGAACGAGAGGAAAGGAGCCCCAGTTGTTTTACAGCACATGGAGTAAAAGCTGCTGATAATGGCTTCCTGGAACAGCGCGCGGGGAAGCAGCGGATGGGAGAGGAGTAGGGCTCCCTGGAGCATTAATACTGAGAGGCCTCTGACAGCCGCTTTTTATAGTCGCCAGTTGTTCCAGGCGCGTTCCTGAAGGAGCCCAGCACCGAGGCCGGCCTCTTTCCTGGACCAGTCTGTCACTCTTCCCTTAATGCAATAACACACACAGGATTATTTACGGGAGCTCAGGGCTGATGACAGGTGTCAGATCAACAGTGCTGGAGATTGGCTTTTATCCACAGAGCTGGGCCGCCCAGCAGCTACGGATGCGTGCATAACTTTTGCCCGGCCCCCACAGAAGTGCCTCTGCATTGAGGCTGGACAGACGAGCAAATGCCCCAGTGGAGTTTAGTAATTGATGTAGACTACATTGGGATTAGTAGGGATAGACACGCAGCTGTCCCAGGGTAGCTCACACAGGTGGTGGGGGGCCAGGTAATTGTCTATTTATCTATTGCACATGGCCACCTTGCAATGGGTATGGGCAGGAAAGACCTAAGCTGATGACACACCACTAGAGCTCTATCCTGGATACTTCCAGGGTAACTCCATCAGATCGGGCTGTGCTGCTGCTGGTTATGGGATTGCATCACTTTCCAACCCCCATGTAAATGGCTAATCTGTCCTGGCTCAGAAAAAGGCCCATATACCAAAGCTCCTTTCATGCTTTGCTATCATAAGAGCTCAGTTTGATGCTAGATTTTATGATGGGGAAATCATCTACTGGTAGTTGGGCTCCTTCACACTCACTTCCTGAAAGCTGCTGGAGAGCTATGAGCAGTCGCCAACCTTGGGCACTGCGAGTCTGAGCCAGATGTGTGCCGATGACCTGGCCAACAGCAGCTTCGAGACTCTAGGCCAACTACCCCACCAGAAAGCAAGACGAATCTTACCTGGTACGTCAAGAGGCACCACCCCAACCCACCCCACCCCCCTGCCCAGAACCAGCGCAGCACTCCTGAGTGTGCCTCTGGGGCAGCCCTTAGCTCACACCTCATGGCTAGAGAATGATATTTAGAAATTTGCTTTTAGAAATTGGTATGCATTAGAGCAATGGTCCAGGGGAACGGCAAGGTTTCTAAAGTCTGGGCTGGTTCGTAAACCCAGTGCCAACAACACACAAACAGGATGGAGAATTGTCCATCCTTTGTTGCAACCTATGATTGGTGTTGGGGGAGTAGCTAGAGGCCCCATTAGAGACCAGAGTCCCATTGTACCAGGCATGGCTCTACCTTTTAGAGGACCAATCCCACTCTCCCTCTGCCTGACTGATGAGATAGCGCCAGCAGAAAAAGGCTCCCCATTTTATGATCAGTTCCCTAAATCAACTAGTTTCATGTTCTTGCCTCTCTTAACGGAAAGAGCTACAACCTGATGCTCCAAGCAGACCTAACATTTATTACCAGCATGCTAAAGCCTTTCCCATTTAAGCACAGCTTTCCCTTGCTCTTGCTTGGCTTGGTTGTGGCAGCAAGCACTCAAATGTGCAGGCCACACTGTTAATTGTGCTGCCAGGGCGAGCACGCAAAAGAGGTCAGCTCCAGTTTACAGCTCCCATGAAAGGAGGAAACTAGAGTATTGGGGTGGGATGAGCCTTCTGGGAAATCTGGCCCTAACTGTGGGTGCAAAGCCTCCCGGGAATTGGTGACCATTCGCCGGGAAGATTGAACGGCTTCTGGAAGATCTTGGTGCCGCTGCCCCAGTACCGGAGCATCAGTTCAGGTTTTCAATTGCAGCAGTTTTATTGGTATGACAACATGTCCAAAGGTTGCCAAAGCTAATACATCAAGGCTGCAGGACAACGGCTGCTCTCAGTTAAATCCTTGCCACACAGCAGACTTTGCCGGTTGCAAAGGCGAGGGAGGAGCAGACATGGAGTCATTATTAGAATCATTACCGGGACATTACTTAGCACCAGGTGCTGTAGAAACACAGACCCAGATGCGGTCCCTGCCTTATGGCTCAGCTTGAGGAATACCCCAGGGTGGCGGGCAGGGGAGAACCGATTGCCGGCGCGTTTGCTTGGTGCGGCTGCCAGACCTGGGAGCCGATCCCTCAGATCTTCATTCTGATGATTAAATGATGGGATTCCCTTAGACGCTCCTCATGTTGTGTTCAGTTGCTGCAGGTATCCTAGCAAGCACATGTGCTGGCAGGGATGATTAAGAAAACAGGGCACATTAAAAGAGCCCCAGAGAATATTCCTTGAGGGTGAATTGAGGATGCACGTCCCGCAGCATGTAACCAAAAGAGACTGACTCTCCTCAGACCCCGTGGACTGTCCCGCAGACAGAGAGAAATCCCTGTTGCAGAAATCTGGAGGAGGATTCAAGCAAATCTGAGAGAGAGACAACAGGCCTGATTCATAGAGCACCAGACCCAGGACTTGGGCTCTATTCCTAGGGTGGCCATGAGATTGTAGGGCACAAAAATGAGCCCCTCTGTGCCTCCTTTAGCCATCCTGGGCAATGGGCACAAGGCTATTTACAGTCCCACATAAGGCTGGGCCTGGGTTTGTCCAAGGAGCGGGAAGTGCCCAAACCCAGTGAGAGGCAATGAGATTGGGCATCAGGCTCTGCACCTCCTGCCCTAAAGTGTGCGTGAAGGGCTTTGAGATCCTTTGGCAGAGGGAGGATTAGACAGCGTCTCCCCAGGTCCTACATTTAACAGGGGAGGGAAATACTCTCCACTGGTGTCACAGCAGCCCCGTATCCTCAGGTCCCTCTGGCCTGGCTGTACTATTTTCTCCCACAACAGATCAAATTGGGAGGCTGCAGCCTCAGGCTCATGCACCGAAGGAAGGGGAAGAACCTTTTAATTACACGGTAACTATTGACCACATAATGTTTGTAATCACGGGGTCTTATCTGGTTACTCCTGCCTCGTACACTAGAGGATTAGCACGAATGCCAGTTGTGTGGTAATTGATCTTTGATTTTCATATTGCTAATTTCCTGTGAGTTAGATGGTAACTCTTTGGATGCTTTCCAAGGCATCACCGGGACTCGGCAGTTACCGAGCTCTGCACTTATGTGATGGTACCCGGTAGTTAGATGGTGAGTGGTGGCCTATAATTACACAATCATGGATGCTACAGAGATCAAAGCCCCATTATGTCCCAAATAGCACGTCCCTGAGGGGCCACTCTGGAACCGCTCCCTACAGTCTATCCCTGAGGCCCTTGTCCCATCTAGTTTTAAACGATTCAAACAACGGGGCCTCCACTTCCCTCTGGTGATGACAATTCCAGAGTCTAATAGATCTTGCCAGCAGGATGCTTTCCCCCAATATATCCAGCCTAGCATTTACTTTGGCTTAATTTCATCCCCTTTCTGTGCAAGAGGCAGCTACAGCTGTGCATTTAATAAAGAGCCTGGGCTTGATTCTTCTCTTCTTTCGCTGCTCTGCATCAGGAGTCTCTCTCTTTAGGTCAGTAGAGATATGGTAGAGGCAAGGTGGTGCAAGCAAGGGAAGAATAAGGCCGCGGGGGGCTGAGTCTCCCCTGCTGGTACTGGGCATCTTGTGCCATCATTTGCCGCTGCTGCAAAGTGAGTGGGATAAGTGCCACTGGTCTGAGTGGAGAAGTCTGTGCTAGGAGGGCTGGACACCCAGCTGTGTTAGGGGAAATGATGGCACCATGGGAGGCTTGAGGCAGGGAGAGCAAGTCCCAAAATATCAATGCAGGGAGTACTTCATGGGACTGCATGCCCTCACTCGAGTGCAGGGAGGTATCTATGGCATGGGTTACAACCCCTGTTTTACAGATGGAAAACTGCAGCAGAGAAAGGCTAAGGACTTGCCTAAGGCCACTGAGGAAGTATATGGCAGAGCAAAGAATTGAACTCAGACATCTCAAGTCCCCAGCTGGTGTTCGAACCATCAGACAATCCTCCTTCTACCCTGACTGCGCAAAGATCCTTTGGGTTCCTTCCCTTCCACAACCATGCAGAGTTTAAGTCCAAAAGTTAGAGCAACCTTAAAGCAGGCTTGCAGCTTCCCTTAGTCCCCTACAATAGGAGTGCTGCCACCTCTGCCCTCTCCATATAGCCCCGCACATGAAGAATGGGGAGCAACACCCACGTAGAGGCTTCACAGCAGATGCACAAAGGCATTGCCGGGCAGCTGTATTACACCTTCTTTGAGAGCCTTTCCCACTGGTGCAAAAGAGCCTCCAGAGAATTGAGAAGTAAGGCCTAGCGTGTGTCGAGGGTACAGGCAGAGCCTGGCCTATTCTTCTGCATCAGTTGGCTTCCCATGACACACAAATCTGCCACTGCCTTCTTGGAAAACCACTACTCAAGCCTTCGCTCTCCATCCTCCTGCCTTCTCTACCAGCTCACGGCATCCCAGGTAGAACTGGCCACCAGGCCAAGGGGAAATGAGTGATGGCTCAGGAGAGTACAAGAGGGGCTGGAGGGAGCAGCTGCTCCAGGGATTATTAATGAGCAGTGAATGATGGGAAATGCAAGGATCAATTGAAACAAAAGAGTTCAATAGTAAAAAGAAACATTTGCAGAGTAATGAGAGTCCATTTCTCCAGCCGACTGTCGGAAATACATCCTGTTAAACATCCATCAATTAGCCCAGCTTGCAAATGCATTAAGGTAATGAGGAATTATCCATCAAATACACTTAGACCCAGTGCCCTCCCTCTGCCAGCCACCCTGGAAAGAGCCACTTCAGGGAAGGAAATGTCTTAAAGGTGAACAAAAGTGCAGGAAGCAAAATGGTCCCCAGGTCTGTGTGGAGCAAAACTCTGAGACCTGCCCTGGGTGGACTCCTGTCCCAGTGGGGGTTGGAGGTGTGGGGGGCTTTGGTGAAGAAGGCATGGTTGGCTCAGCACCCAGGATCCTGGGGTACTCAGCACATTACATGCTCAGCTGTCCCAGACACCCAGCTGCTGGTTTTGTTGCCTCTGTGGGAGCTGAGCCCTTCTGCTGCCTGGCCCATGAGCATTGCAACTCTGACAGCACAAAACTAAGGCCCCATAACTGCAGCAAATCCTTATCCAGAATGTCATCTCTTCAAAGCCTTGGGGAAATAGTAATGGATTCATAATTACTGATGCTGAGAGAGGCGAAGTGACTCTCCTTAGATCTCTGCATGGAGGCTGAAATAAGCTCTGGAGATGGGACCCCGAATTCCTGCTGCCTAATTTTAACTACTCTGCTAAGAAAGTGCCAGGCGATGGCGAGCAGATGTCCCAGCCCTCACTGCTCTACCTGTGACCCTGCATCACACCACATGGCATCCAGCCAGGGCCAGCTGGGGAAGAAAGGCATCTTCCTCAGGGACAATGCAGCCGGAGAAAACCTAAGAGCCAGCTCTGAGAAAAGAAGAAGGAGCAACTTGCAGCCATGAGGCACAAACTAGCCAGCCTATGGCTACAACTGATGGTGGCTTCTGGGTTTAGAAAGATAACTTTTACAAGAGCATGCTGGGAAACACAAACTTGAATGGAAGAATTCAATGGAGACTGGAGAGCTGATGAGAGAGCAGTCCTGGTTCCTGTTGGTGTGGCGAAGTGGGCATCCCTGGCTAGCCGCAGCTAGCTCCCCATCTACCTCTGGGCATGCCACCCGCCTGTCGCGCCCGCCACGCCTTGGTAATTAATAAAGTTCTTAATTAAGGTGGGAGGCTGCCCGTTGTTGCACCCCAATATTGGGGGGGGCTATCTGTGGCTCCGTTCCACCCCTACACCGCAGCCCACCGCAGATGGCATCTCAGGCAGTTAGCTAAACTGTCACCTTCGCCCATTAGCTGTGGCCCCCAACCATGGGGACCTTCAGCTTCCTTAAGCCCTTGCCCCGTCAGGACTCCGAGCTTCTGCGCTCATCATGGGCATCCCTCGTGGTGGACCCCTGGCCCTTTTGACCCATAGGTCCTGGCCCCAGCATTGACCAGTCGAGTCCCTCAGCAGGGTCTTTGCCTCCTGCCTGCACTTCTGGAGTGGGGTTCCCCATTCCTGGCTCAGGTGCTCCTGGGAGCGTGCCTGGCCCTGCGGGGTCTCTTCCCACCAGGCTCAGGCACTTCCAGAAGCTTTCCTGACCTATTCTCCTCTGATGTTACTCTTAACACACACCACAACTGGTACTCCAGGCTCTCACAGGGACTCTCACTCCACCCCTGGAGCAGCAGATCATTGTGCTTGGCTGCAGATCTTACTCTCAACCCACCTGAAGGTGAGGGCTGGGGTTAAGGCGCCCCGACTCGCCTTTCACCGGGGTGGTAACTGGCCTGGCATTTCCTGGGGGCTCCCGCACCACTGAGAGCCCCACCAGGCCACCCACTCCCGGCAGGGTGCAGTTTTAGGTCATGCCCAGGACCAGGAGCCTCCTAGCCATCCCCTACAGCCCTTGCCCTTGCCCTTGCCCTTGCCCTTGCCCTTGCCCTTGCCCTTGCCCTTGCCCTTGCCCTTGCCCTTGCCCTTGCCCTTGCCCTTGCCTCCAGGATGTTATGGAGCCATGCAATGTTACTGCTTCCTCTGTAAGCAGAAAACTGATCTGTTTATATAGGCAGCCAGGGGTCTAAAATGGGTGCCGCAATCAAGCACCTGCTGGCTGCTTGGCTCAGCCCTTAAAGTGGCAGGCACCTACAGTGCCACAGTTGGTGGAAGGGGTTGCATTCTTACCTGAGACAGAAGGATCCTGGGTTTCCCTAACCAGAGCTGGATGCTTTGGGGATAATTTGTCCTTCATTTATAATTGTTCTGTCCAGCTGCAGTCTCTGCAGGTGTCTATCCCTGCATGGCAGGCTGCTGAAGCCATGGGGGCTCTGGGCTGCAAGGGTCAGCATGTAAGACTTTGTAGCACGCAGTAAAAATAGAGACTTCTCTGACAGCTTCAGGCTGCCCCCTGGCCTCCTCATGAATACATGTGCTGTGTTCTTCACCAGAGGTGCTTGCATTTCTGTAACAGATGATATTATTCCCTTGTATATTTTGCAAAGCACTTTAGATGCCTTGTGGGATGCAAAGATACTTCAGAAATGTAAATGATAGTAGCTTTTAAACAGTCCATAATCAAACCTGAAGTTTTATGGTTCCAGGGTCTCGTTCCTCCACTCAGGGTCACAGACTGATCTCCACATATCTGGATAAGGAAGGGATTTTACCTTATGATCAGATTGGTATGGACTGTCGTGGGGACTTCCTCTCTAGCAACAGGCCTGCCCTCTTCCTTGGATTTCTCAAGTGCATTTTAATAATCATTGCATCAGTGGGTCACTGATCCCCTGCTTGTCCCCCTGCTTTACCTGTGACAAGTTAAGGTGCTCTTAGTATTTTGCAGCAATCTTCTTTGTAGTTGCATGCCTGGATTGATTCTGTAATTTTAGGAAAAGGTTAGACAAGCACTTATATGGGATGGTTTGGATTGGGTTCATCCTACTTCAAGCAGGTGGTTGAACTAAATGATCTCCAGAGGTTCCTTCCAGTCCTGCTTTTCTGTGTTTCTATGATGCCTGGCTGTTTCCACCAAGAGCTTGCCAAGGTGCTTCACAAAGGAATTCAGGATCCTCATCCAAATTTAACAGGTGGGAAAACAGACACAACATGAGCAGGCGTGACTTGCCCAATACATTTGTTTTTATTGATTATCAATGTGAACCTATTCTTACATCGCTGGGTGGCCCAAAGATAGAAGGAGACAAATTCATCCCTGGTGACACCTCATTGAATTCAGTGGAGATACAGCAAGGATGATTTGGACTCAACATCTTTGATCTCCTTATGTGAAAAGTACTGTGGAAATGTGAGGGAGCGTCATTTGTATGTGTTAAGCCAGCAGCTGTGGTGTTCATTCAAGGAGACTTAATGCACAAGGACTAGATTATTTTTCAGATGGACTCAGTATGGCAGAGGTATGTTGGGCCTTGGACTTTGGAAAACGTGCCCATTAATGTCACAAGTGGAATTGAGCTGCTTTAATAACCTGGTCTTTGTCTGCAGAGCTGAGTCCTGGCTGGGGGTGCTGAGTCTTTGAAAGTCCGACCGTGCTAAAAATTGGGCTCTAGGAAGAGAAGATTGAGAGCAAGAGGCTATGCAAGTGGAGATCCTAGAGAGGGTTCACTAAGGGCACAAAGGACTTAGGGGAAAACTGAAGACACAAGGCAGGAGAGTTTATTGGCCAAACGAGAACAAAAGCACTGGAGAGGGGAGAAAGGATTGCAGTGCATGTCTTAAATATCACCACAATCAATCAGAGCAACAGAGCTTGCTCATCCAGAGGAAAAACTTCAGCTGAAATTGGAGCTGAGGATCCTGCACTTGACTGAGCAGGACACGGAAGAAGTAGTGCTAGGTCATCTCCACGGGCTGCGGAGCAGCAGACGGCAAGGAAGTGCCAATCCCAACCAGAATGGCCACAAGCTCGGGTCTAGGTCAGTGTCTAGGGAGAAAGGGTTTTGCTTAAGGATTCCCTTGTTCAGGAGAGGAAGGAGGGTCTGGAGCGATCGGAGGGTTGGGCTTGGTTCCCAGCTCTGCCTCTGACCACAGGTCAATCAGTGATTCAATCTGCCTTTACCTTGCTTCTCCCTGGGTACAGCAGGGACAACAGTTCTGTCCTGCCCATTCAGACTGGAAGCTCTCTGGGGCCGGTGTTGTGTCTTAGTACAGACACGGACGGTGCCTGACACTATGGGGCACTGATCGTGGTTGTGGACTGTCAGTGCAGACCTAATGCTCCTGCTGCCAGGGCAGACAGAAAACCCCAGTCCTCTGTGCCATCTCCCCCAGCACTCACCTCTGCAACAGGGACAGATGGGAGGAGACAGCTTGGGGGAAGGGGCATTTGTAAGGACTCCTCCTGTCATTGCAACCAGTCAAGGGCAGGAGGATTACTTGGAAAGAGGTTTTCAATGGGCCCCTTGCTTCTAGCCAGGAGGTCAAGGCTGTGAAGCCAGAGCAACTCCAGCTGCTACACAAGAGCCAATGCCCGCACAGCACGTGAGCACCTCCTGCTCATCACCCGCAGTACAGAGAAGTACCATTATCCCCATAGCATACCTAGACAAACTGAGGCGCAGGAGGATTGAGTGGAGCCAGGACCTGGATGTACACCTCTGTGATCTCCACTTGGTGTTTTCTGTTTTTATAGTGGAGGACTGGAGCGCCCAGGGCTGCTGCTGCCGTGGCTGTTTTGAGTGACTTCATGCTTTCACCCCCAGTCACTAGATAAAGACGTGAGAACTGCCCCGGTGGAGCAGGCCAGTGGTCCATGTAATCTAACAGCCGTCTCTGACGCTGACTGCTGTCCTGTGCTTCCCAGGCAGGGCCTAATTCCTCCGCGTGCGCCTATTGGGATTTGTGCAGGATGACACTCCTTCCCGACCTCGAATAAGGAAGATCTTGTGCCTCAAAGCTTGTGGCTTGGTAACTTGCCCTCATGCCTATTTCTAGCTAGTCTGGCTGCCAGCGGTGATCATGCTCCTTTAGCTTTCTCAGGGCACTCCTTGAGTAACTCCCTGATGCTTTGAGATGAAAACAGAGACAGCCTCCAGGATTGTGCGTGCTGGTGGAAAACAGAGACAGCCTCCAGGATTGTGCGTGCTGGTGGGGGGGAGGTGGGGGACCGCGCTTTGCTCTTCTTTGTTTGTTTTCATTTCCATTTCAATTTGGACGAGCGATTGGCAGCGCAGGGCTTGCCAGTGCGAGGCACTCGCGGAGCCAAGGAGATGATGTCTACAGCGCCGCTGTCCAAGCGTCAACAGCAAAATACACACGCACACAAAAACAAGCGGCACCAGCTCCGAGATCCGTGCGATGGGCCCGGAGCCAGGGCATTGCCGTGACATCCAGATTTGCCTGCACAAGCCACGCTCCTGTCTGACTGTTGCTACGATATCACCTAAAGACCCCGTGGTGCTAGGTGCTGTATAGACACACTGGAAGATGTGGCCCTTGCTCGGGAAAGCTGACAGTCTCTATGGATAAAACAGAAAGTGTGTAGTTAACCCCACGTCACAGGTGGGAGATGTGGTGGCACTCATGGAAATCTCTGCATGCAGCTGGACTCTAAGATAGCTGTGTTTGCTAACTAGATAGACCCTACAGCCCCTACCTGCCTCGCTCTCAAGATCTGGTGGCTTCTGCAATAGGACAGGCCCAACAGAGAGCTCTCAAACTATTTAGACGGATAATACCCAATTTAGGAACAGAAGCATGGAGGAGTACATAAGACATCTGGAGCACTCCCAGACAAATGCCTTGAGACCATCCTTGATGCATTAGGCCTCCTAGCAGCCACTCTCTTTTGGAAGACAAGGAAGGCTGGGAGCAAATAAATGCCCCAGAGTCCCATGGAGGTGGTGTGGGACTGCTCACCATATCTCTTGGCCTGTAGTTAGGTTGGCCATTTTGCATGCAGCTGCACGAGGCGACTCAACCCAGAGCAGAGGGTCAGCAACGTTTTTGGGCAGAGTGCCAAAAACACCCGCAACCTCAACTTGGAAGACGTTGGCGTGCCAGGGATGGATGGCAGGGCTGCTGTGAGGAGCCTGATCCTTGTTGTGGCATTGCAGCCCTGGCCTCTCCCTTGAGGCGCGCGTGCCAGGCAAAATGCCTTCATGTGCCATGCTCTGGCATGCATGCAAGGGGTTGCCTACCCCTGGCCCAGAGTAAAAGTAAAGCGAGTGTGGAGTTTAGTGCCCTGAGTGCTGCTAATATCATTTTTGTATTGCTACCCATTGGTTTCCATTGCATTTGCAGGCACGGTTTTTCTGCCCAGACCCCGATCCTGCAGAACCAGAAGCTCCCACAGCTACGGGCCATGGCAGCAGTGTTCTTGAAACTCATAACAGAAAGTTTGGTCCAAATGAGATCACTGCTGTCAATGAGCTGCCCATGTGAAACTGGGAAGAAACTTAGAGCCTTCTGTGTTGCAAAATATCATTTATATGCTCAAGGAGAATCTCCATTGGCTCTTCAGCTATAGAGAGGCTATGACACACAGTTGAACAGTTCTGATTCCACCCAGTAGTGGGTGGTGGGGCACATACCTACGAATCAGTGTGTTCCCCATTGGCTCTGACGGTCCCACCGTGGTAGATCCTCTAGCTCTGGGCTTTGCCGCCTCGGTGAAGTAGCCCAGCACAGCAGCACGTGTGCCTGGAGAGAGATGCAGGGCAAAGCACTTGTTGGAACACAAGTCTGTGATCCACTTTAGCAGCAGGAAAGGCATCCTATCTCCTCCCCCCACTACCCCCCGCGGGATTAATGGACTCTCAGACAGTAAATAACAATCTGGTAATGTACAAGCCCCGCAGTCAGAGATAAATGAGTCCCCCACATGCTGAGCTGTGCAAAAGCAATGAAAACCCGCAGGAAACCGAGGAGCAAGGACTCAAATGGGAGTGGCCACTTCTACTGGCTGATGTGGGGGCATGTCTCCGGGGAAGGCGAAGGAACCACTCGTTTTCCCTTAAATGATCTCCGCAGTGAGAATGAGCTGCTATCCCCCGGCCTGGTGTGTTCTGGTGGGGTCTGGGCAGCGCCCCAGCCCCGGCGCAGGGAGCAGGTGGGCATGGCGTGGGAGTTCAGACCCAGAGATGCAGAGAAGCTGGAGTCAGCGTCTGCTTCGGTCTCAGAGCCCTTGCAGTGTCTTGGGCAAGTGTCTGTTTCCTCCCTTGGTTGATGTGGGGCTAGTAGCACTGCCTTTGTGCACAGACTGAGCTCTTCAGTGTTTGCAAGGTGCTCAGATGCTTCACGTTTGGGCTATAGAAATACCTCGATAGTTGTTCTCTGGCTCGGACTGAGGGAGGATTGTTGTGGCATGAACCTGGCCGACTGGGTATTTACTTACTAGTGAAACACAGCTTCCCTGTGCAGGACAAGTGCAGAACTGGCCCTACCCTACCCTACCCTACCCATCACCTTGGCTGCAGAGTGCCCCAACCAACGTGCAACGTACCATTCTTCTGATGACAGCTTTCCTTGGGGTGTTGTGCAGCTCACAGAGCGAGAGGCTGCTGGGACTGGGGACATCCTCCAGTTTCTGAAGGCAGTGAGCTTGCCACTATTTGGGGGGTGCTCATAATCAGGGGCTGTCTTGAGGATTTGGGGCTGCCCAGAGATTCACCTCTGGACCATGCTGTCCTGCAGGTCATTCTGACTGGAGCAACGTGTTCTGACATAGATGGTGGTACCCGGGGGGGATGTGAACAGGGTGCAGAGGATCCAGTTAAGACTAGTGCTTCAACACTCATGTGGTTTGAAGGCAGGGTTGGGTGTCACCTGTCTTTATGGACAGTTGGCCATCACAGAATCGCTGAAAGCCTGGTTGATGCAGTCGGGTTGCCAGCAAGGGATACAGATTGAAACTTGCAGCCTAGGAAAAAAATGAGGAGGGGGACGCTTGATCTACAAGTCAGTATGTTCCTTTAGGATTTGGCTCCAGGATGGTATAAGTGTGTAACAGTAGGGTGCCCATTCTCATAAGGCACTTAGGGGATGAGACTGGGGAATATGAACAGCAGTGGGCCTGCCCTCTGCAGTAGGTGCTTTAAAACAGGCTGGAGAGGTCATGGAGGAACTACAGGCACTGTTTGCTACCCCTTAGTCGGTACTGGCATCACGCATGCAGAGGCAAAGGCATTGATGTGAGACATTGCAGGTTGCTTGCTAGAGCTCTGCAAGGTAAATAAAGAGGATGCTCCAGGAATCAGCACACTGGGGGCAGGGACGTGGTACAGATAATAGGAGAGATTCCAGCTGGCAGAGAGCTGGACCACGGGCTGCTGGGACAAGGTCACTTACCTCTGCCCATGCTCCCCGCTTCATGACCCAGGCTTTTGCCTGCTTTCTAGGAAGACAGTTGCACATGAAGGCACATGAGAACCTTGATACGAGAGGGTGACTTCACCTCTGATCCCATTGCCCAACTGTATCCCTGACCTTAAATCATTCAGCAAGGGCTGGTAAATGCCTCAGTTCCTTCAAGCATGAAATACAATGCACTCACCGCCCCTTTCCGCTAGCTCCCTGAGTGCCCATCTCACCACACGAAACCTTTTATACTCCACCTTGCTCCTTAGCCCAGCTGTCAGCAGAGCCCTGGCACTTATTCCCGCCTCTCCCTGCCATTAGCACTCTGCAGAAGTGCTTGCTGCGTTCTTGCCCATAAAAAGAAAATCCTGCCATTTCTTTTCTCACTTCCTGAAATGCCCCTTCCTTGGGAGTTGAGTTTCCCCAGGGCAGTTGCCTGGCTGTGCCAATGGACAACTGGGTCAAGTTTGTGGCTGGGGGGGGCAGGGGTGAACGTAGAGCCAAAAATGTGGAAAAGCTGAAGCACTGCAAACTCCACTGCAGCTCTTTAACACCTCCCTCCCCTTTCCCCATGGCTCTGGGTTGGGAGTTAGGTGACCAGGATTACAGGCGGTTAGCAGCTGGATGGCATTATATTGACTTCTCTCCGACAGGGATGGCAGAGGGAATAGGAAGGAAATCCTGCGACTGCCAGAGAGGGCTGGTGGAGGGGGGTTGGAGTTGAATGGGACAGGCACTGCGGTGGGATTGTCATGGTATAAATAATGCACGTGATTGTGTGAACCCTGCCACAGCCAAGTGAGGCTGGCGGTGTTGGTTGGAGCCTGTCATGGTAGGATGGGGCAGGATCTGTGCTGCCTAGGGATGTGTAAGACAGGGGCCACCCATTCTTCTGTCCTGCTTCTATAAATCAGGAGTAGCTTTTTGTAGGTTGATATAGTGTCAGTAGTGTAAAGCAGATCACATTGAGGCCTGGGGTCTCCTTATAGGGTATGCTGTCACAGTCTCCTTAGTACTTTGGCAGTAGCTTTGCTACAGATTTGTGCAAGGTCCTTTACAGTGACCTCAGATGCAAACGGCCCAGCGCTCTTTGCCTTGGCACCTGAGGCCTCTGGATTCAATGTGCCCAGTGCCAAGGGTGTGATCACCACCTGCCACCAAATTCACCATGCCCTCTGGGTTCAATATTCAAGCATAACTCAAGAGAGAGCTAAAGCCATGCCACGGCATTCGGGCTTCGTTTCTTCTTCTGCATGAGCCATCATCTCTCATCACAGAGCTCTCGATGCTCCTAGATGTGACCTTGTACGTACAACCTTACTGCAACACCCCGTTTTGGGAAGCCAGCAACAGTAACCTCCCTTGTGCCCCGGCTGAGACGAACAAAACCGAACATGGTTGCCACAAACTGTTCACGTATCTAACATTCTTTCATACTCCCTTAAATCTGCTTCATCATTTATAGCATGGCACAGCTTAACATCAGCTCCCTTTGTTAGCTCTTGACTGGCTTGGGAACCACGGTATGCTCTTCTGGGTTTGGGATGGTTGTTTCTATCCACCTTGGTGCTCTACAAAGTCTTGTCACTGCTGGGAACTGGAGTGAATGCAAATCGTCCCTGTGATGGCAGAGAGGGCTTTGCACTTGGTCATTGGGTGGGGTTGTGTTTGGAGAGCCGGTTCTGATATCTCGCAGTTTCTCATTGCTCTATGTTCTTTCCATGCCGTGCTGATCACATCTCCTCAGAGCACGTCTTTCAACATCCTCCACATCCATGTTAATACCTTGAGTTTGTAGCAAGTGAATAATTTATTTATGAATTAGTAAAACAGATACTCCATTATACGCACCAGGGTTTATCTGTTCAACACACGTGGCTTGCTTCCAAATCCATGATCTGTCTTAAGGAAATAATATGCTGAGAGGGTCTTCCAGTTTTAGTTCTGGGAGGCCTTTAGCTTGTCAGCTGGAGTGAGCTCTGGCCTTTATGCGTCTCTCTCCCTTTTTGGCTGTTCCTCCTTCGGCCATTGCCAGTTGCGGAAATGCTGGGCCTATTAACACTGAGTTACACTGGCATCTTAAATGGCCTTGTGCTGGATTATTGTTGAGGCCTCGTTTCCCCACTCACAAATGGCTTGGTTTGTAAAGTTTCTTTGCTTTCTTTAGTTGAGTCTCAGCAATCCGACGTGTTGGTTTGCTGTGTGGGGTTATGGCATAGTAAAGGTATGAACCAGCCCATTTCCATCTCTGCTTAAACAGCACACATTTGCAGTAGATAAACCAGGATGTGCTGACCCAGTGCATGTAGTTGGGCATATATTTAGATTATAAAATCTGGAGCAGGGCTGCACCTACATCTACAACCCCTTTAGTTGACCCGTGGGAGTGATCATCCTTGACCGTTAGGGATGGCTGCCGCCGAAGCTCTGGAGCAGGGAGCACCTCTCTATTCTGCATTTGTTAAGCACTGAGCTCAGCGAGGACTTGGTCCATGATGAGGTTCCTAAGCACCAGCATCATCTCTGCTTCACTTGTAACAGTGACCTTGAAGATACCAGTTAGGTCTCCTGCCCAAGTAATAGCACAAGTCCCATCCCATTGGCCTGTCATCATGGGTTTGCCTCTTGGTTAATAGTGTAGCATCCCATGAAGGGACAGTTGGTCCCCAGCTCCGCGATATGTGGGATTGCCCCATTATTTTGAGCTAATCAATCATGTCCCTGCTAAATCTTTGTCTAATGGTTATTGCAGGGATAAGCACGCATCTGAGAGGCTTGGAAGAACTGGTCCAGATATTTTACAAATCCTAACTGTCATCGAACTGATGTAATATCTTTGGGGTTGCACATCAGCTGAGCTGTGATCACCTTTATGGGGTTGTGTCATAGCTTTTGGGAAGCCTGAAATGTCAGGACTCATGGCTTAACTGCCCCAGCAGGCCCCGGTTACCCAGTAGGTCTGGCTGCCCACAGGCTGCCCCAGTTGCTTGTATGGTTGTGGCTGCCGGCTTACAAACAGCTGCTCTTTCAGTACCCAGCAGGCTACTCAATAGGGCAAAAGACTCACTGGCCAGCCCTGGGCTTCTTGTTCTTAGTTCTTTGGTCCCTGCCTTTGATTCCTAGTGTCTCAGTCCCTGGGTCCTGCCTCTTGTTCCTTGTGTCCCATGCCCTGCTTGTCTGTTCTTGGTTTCCAGTTCCCTGGGTCCTGCTTGCTGACTTCCTGGCTTCATCCTTGTTCCTGCTGACTCCTTGTTCCAGATCTTGGCCTGGTCCCCCATTTATTTCCAGACTGTCTTGCCAGCTCCTGGCTTCTGACTTAGTCTGGAGTTTGTCTGATCCCTTACAGTTATACCTGCCCCCCTGGCTCGTGGTTCTACCCGCGGTGATGGTTTACATCCTGATCCTTTATAAACCTCGGACCTGCTTGCTCTTTCTAGAATCAAGCCCCTATCACTCACATCCTGGTTGCACGCCTAACAAGCAAGTGTCCCATGCACTGCAGCCGATCAGCGTTTCGGCGTACATTTATCCAATTTCAGAGTTCCTGCTCTGGCTCCAGGTAGATGTCATTTTGGTCACGATCTGCCACAGCTCCTGCCAGGGTGTATCTGCATCTTCCCCACCAAAAGACCATTAGCTATGGTGACAAATCCTGTTAGTACCTTTTGCTGGCAGGACCGATACTCTTTTACTGTAAGTCTGAATCCAAAAGGCATTCTCAACCATCTGTACTTATCTGCAGGTGTGCAGCGAGATACCTGCTTTCCTTATCCTGTGCTGCTTGCCAATACCTGTCTTTGGCATCAAGCACCAAGAACAGTTTAGCTTTTGCCAAGTCACGTAATAGTTCTTCAGTTGTAGGAATTTGGTGACAAGCTCTTTCTACTGCTTTGTTTCAGCTGCCCGGTTCTCTGCAAAGAGTAGTGTGCCTGGCTTCCCAATGGCTACCATGCTGCTTGGGTAACTCAGGGGCTTTCAGCCTTGATGATTTCTTTTTCCATTGGCTTGATTACTGCCATTGTTTTATTTTTTTCCTCTTAATACAAGGGGTGCTCTGTAAAGCAGGTGTTGTGCTTGGTTGAATTGTTTTATCTCTTTCCAGATGTAACGTGCTTGGAAGATAGCCCAGTCCTTCAAAAACATCACAGTAATCTTTTAGCAGCGTTGCTGCCGGGATGTCACGGTGCATTGTCTGTGCTGGGTATGGGTTTTTGTTCCGTTTGTATGTCTCTTGTATGAACAGTGTGTCATGCATTCACCTGTTTTAGCTGAAAGCAGTACTTTCTATGCTATCTGGGCTACTGGAAATTTCAGGCTCTGCACGTTCCTTAGTATTGATTGTAATACCCATTGTCCTAGTGCCATTATGATCCTGCCATTTGCATCACGTGAATTTGGTTTGCAATTTTACTTTCTCCATTGTGTAATTGCCAAGGAAGTTTTTGTAGCTTAGCACATTCACGAATGCCCTGCAGTCTAGTTGGCATCAGTTGCCTCTTCGGTTGTGTGCTGCTGCCTCGTCTCTGCATCTGGTGCTAGGCTGAGCTTTGCAAACCATTTCATTTTGCTGTTTGCATTGCCTTTGGGTCATGCATGAGCAAAATCTTATTCTCCGAGTCCCTGTTTGTTTCCACAATGTGGTGCGGGGGGGGATCGAGTGGGGGGAATCCTTTATTTTTCTTGTCTGCAAGCTTTGGCATAAGGATTTCTCTTGCCTCAATTATTGCGTGTGACTGCATTTACAGGGCATTTTCCATTATCCTGGATTTCCCCCGCAGTACCACAGCTCTTCCTTTCCATTTCTTGCTTTGTATTTGTGCACTTACATTTGCACAAATGTTGGGTCATTTTTCCTCGTTTATTCAAGCTGGTCTGTGCTACTTGGTGAATCACCTCTGCATCTGAGCCACTCATGTTCTGCATTGGGGTGTCGGCTCTCCTGAACAGAGCTCTCAGCAGTCTGCACGAGCTCCAGGAGCTTTTTTTTTGAGCTCCTGCAACTTTCGCTCTTATTACTAATCCATCATGCATTAATTCATGCTTTAAGGCTGGCTAATTGCATGAATTAGCCATTGGGTTCAGCATGGTGATGCACCAATCTATTGCTTCTCTGGAATCTCGGTTATTATTCTTGTTGGAAAAGGTCCTTTTCCTCTATGATGTGCTTTGTAGGATGGAAATGCTTCTGGGGCACTTGTACACAGGATGGGGGTTTAGTCCTCAGAGTTTTATTCTACGCCCTCTAAATTGAAATGGTGGGTTTTTAATCGAAACCCACTGTTTCAGTTTTTCCATCACGTTATGGCAAGGGGCCCTATCCTTTTTTTTTGTCAGAACTGGAGCCTGCCCACAGCTGGGGGGCAAGCTGCTGGTGGGCTGAGCGGCCCCTGAGCTGCAAGGGGCTCTCTTCCTGCCCTCTGTGGCAGCAGTGCCCCCGGGACTGCCCAGGCGGGCTGCTACCGGGCTGGGTGCTGCCCCAGCTTGGAGGCAGCACCTGTCCTGATCCAACTGTTCCCGGCGCCTGCCCAGGGAGCAGCACCCAGTTGGCTTCCAGGGGGTGGGCTCAGGGAATATTTGGATTGGGCTGAGTGCTGTCTCCGAGCTGGGGCAGGACCTGGCCTAGTAGTAGCCTGCCCCAACTGGGTACTGCTGCCATGGAGGGAAGGACTGGGCCCCCCTGCAGCCCAGAGCTGGTTGGCCTGCCGACAGCTCACCCCTTGGTCGCAGGAGAAAAAAGGATCAGGCCCTTTGCCGCTTCTGCCTTTAGCATACTCCTAGTGAGGGGCCAAACCTTTCTGTTGTTTCAGCAGAGCCTGCCCGCCTCTCCCCCAGCTGCGGGGCAACCTGACAGCTGCAATGCATCGTTGCAAATTAAACTACATCCGGATATAGAATAAGTTTGCAATGATTCAGACTCATCTAAACCCCCCCAAACTGGTGCACGTGTAACATGTGACGCCATTAAGCCACGCAAATGACACTTTCATCGCGTGTGCATCGTGACAACCCTCACATATACATGCACCCCTGGAGCTCCTCTCAGATTTCACCTGGGTCCTCGTGGGCTGCTGCTGCCCAGTCCAGATGCAGCCAAAGCACATGGCTGCCTTTCCATTAGCTCCTATTATGGTTGCTTCTATTTTGTTTTCCCCTGTTATGATGTCCTTGTTTTCCCATCGTGATCTAATGCATCTCCAGTTGCTAAACCCCTCTTCTTTCCTGCCCTTCTGTTGGGAGCAGGAATCTGTTAGGCTGCCATGAATATTGCTTTCTCCCTTAGTTTCAGACTTCATGCAGAAGTCTGCTAAAGCCAACCGACTTCTGACTTCAGTGTTTGGGCATATGACAGGAGGGAGCCCAGGCAGCAACATACCTTCCTCCGCACCGTACTCTCCTCTCGCATCCAGTGCTTACTGAAAGCAGCATCCCTAGACATCACCTGATATGAACCATCTCATTACAATGCCCCTATCAGAGGGTATCTATTATTATATGCAGGACCCAATGGCTCCAATGGAGTAGGTTTATCCTTTTGAGAGCTCAGTAAGGGATAGAGTTTGACCTTACGACCATCTGACATGAAGCTGGGGCTCGTGACCTCGCTTGACAAGATACCTTTTGAGAGCAGCACGCTGCGATTGGAAGGTGAAGTCCCAGCTCATGAAGATGCTGGCTTTACAATTTGGCACAGGGACCCTGTGCGGGGCCGATCAAGACAGCCGTAACCTGCCAGGGGAGGGATTTGACGGCATGACTATTTAGGGGATCCATAAAGTCATGACCCTATCAGGATAGGAGACGTGAAGAGAGATGGATCCCTATGGAGATAGTTGATGCTCGGCTCCTGTGCAGCAAAGCAGCGGGGATGCAGCTGGTCCCAGGGAGGGCAGCCCCATCCATCTCATCCGGGACATTAACAGGGATGATTCGTTGGGCTTAGAAGAGTGACAGACTTGTGCAAATGACTGTGAGCAGGGGAGGGCCGAGCGGCTGTGATTATTCAATCTGGAACAACCCTGACCTGCTGACAAAGGCAGAGTTATTTTTAAAAAGCAGCAAGTCAGCGGAATTCTCCTCGGCAGCTTGGATGGCGGGTGCTGCCGCTGCCTGCCGCCTGGGATAAATCAGCCCCTGGAAACTGTTATCAACTGACTGAATAATAGCCTGAAATGGGGGCACGAGGTGCTGTGCAAACCCGTGTCCCTTCTCCCGCCCCTCACGCCGGGGTCAGTTATCAGAGGAGGCAGAAAAGCACCGCACCTGACCTCCCTCCTTGGCGTCTCTCCGCGGGAAGAGCTCTCAGAGCTGGGTCCTCCCAGGAGCAAACGCCTCCTAAGCCAGTGCCACATTGTCAGGAGAATTCGCAGCCTGCTTTCCAGCACTATTTATAGCCAGCGCTCCCCTGGCTGCGAGCCCCATCTGGCAAGGTGTGGGGAGCCCTCTGCTCCCTCTGAAGTGGCTCAGCACCTCTTTGCAGGATCTGGCCTTCGCAGTGCACCGGGGAGAGATGAGTTTGCATCTGAGAAGAGGAGGGAGGGTTTGGGGACATAGACCGAGTTTATCTCCAGGGTGGGGCTGGTGCAGGGATGGAGGTAAGGCCATTTCTAAGCTGAGGTGTGATGTGGTCCCCAACGAAAAGCTGCCCTAACCAGTCCCTCTACGGGGCTCCTGCCTGTCCCAGAGCATCACAGCACCTCTTCCATCTCTGCAGCAGCTCTATGTCACTCCTGGGCTGCGAACTGCACCCGGGCTCTTTCTCGGGTGGCTGGAAGCACAAAGGGCTAGCTCCTCACCAGGACACAATGTCGCCCTGCAGTGGGGTTAGCCCACTCCTACTGCCCCTTTGCACCAAGCAAGCTGGCAGGGCTGTGCTGAAGGGTCAGAGCTGGCTCTGTCACTGACCTTGAGCAAGTCACTTGTCTTCCCTGGGCCTCAGTCTCCCAATCAACAGAATGGGTTGAATAAACCTTGCTTGCCTGCACAGGGATTCTATAGGGCTGGATTAATAAACCCATGTAAAGTGCTGTGAGATAATGATTGCTTTCGTTTCCATCCAAGGATTTCATCATTTTGTAAAACCATCCCCTCGTTGAGAGACAGATCATATATAATCCCCCTTCTGTAACACGGCAGGGAAACTGAAGCACAGAGATGGGATGTGGCTCGTGTAAGGTCACAGTGAATCAGTGGCAGACCTGGGAACAGAAGCCAGGAGTCCTGGCTCACAGAGTGAAGTCACTGGGCCATGTTCCCTCTGGGGTAGCAAAGCTTACTTGGGCCTTGGTGGTGGGACGGCGGTAGAGATGGGAGGGCTTCACTAGCTACAGCTCGGGTACAACATGGGTGGTGGCATGGCCAGCTGCAGTCCTACCCTCCTGAAGGGCCCTGAAGGGCCCAACCTCTAGGGGGGAAAGCAGAATTTAGTCAATGGGGCCTGTGCAGTCTTTGACTACTCTGCCAGCATGTAGGGCTGTTGGCACCAATTCTGGAGGTGGCATTTATTCTGACGGGTATTTGCTGGTGCGTGGGAAAGAGCTAACTCTTATTTCACCATCATGCCTTTCAGTGGTACTTGCGGGGCTGCCCACCTGCAATGCTTAGCACTTGGATGGGAGATGTAGGTTCAAATCCCTCTGGGTATGTGCGGGGGGGGGAGGGCGAGGGGCTGGATCTCCCATTCCTTTGGTAACTGTCCTCACCACTCGGCTGTTGGGTAAGAGATAGTAGCGCCCTCCTCTTCTGAGGCATGTGAAAGTAAAACAGGATTTTGCCCCAAGTCATTGTGAAGGGAGCTCCATGGTGGCCCTCGTCGGGCTAATTTCCATTGCACCGCTAAATGGAGACTTAGGGTATGAACATACCAGCAATTTACTCTGGAGTAAAAGTGGGAGGGACTTTATTGTGTCTCTGGTACGTGCACTTGTAGCCCGTAGCCTGTGGAAGCTAAAACATGGTGGCCTGGTAGGGGCAAGTCATTGCAGCTTAGCTTCTGCTTAGTCTGGGCTAAGAATGGACACGCGGGCACTCACTGCAGGACAGCTGAGGCTCGGTGCAGCCCTGCCCATTGCAACCGCTAATAAATTATTCTTGTGGACGTACCCTTCGAAACAGCTGGCCCGAACCGTGTCACCCCAACAGCTTTCTGTTGGACTATGCAGCTGTATCGCGGTAAAAATGCCCCCAGGAACGCATCCATTGTGATGCTGTTTTCAACGAGAGTTGAATGACCCTCATTTCATTTTGATTTTTGCCTTGTCTGAAAATGACAAGTCCTTTATATTTGCATATACAACTTGACCTATATTTGATAGTGATATAGCACTCTCTGCGCAAACATTTTGATGCTTCTGAATCAAAGTTGGGGGATTTCCATCCCCAAGGTGCACGTTTCAGCTGGGTTGGGAACCAACACGAAATCTGACTTTCCTGCAGAACAGAAGCCCCATTTTCTCGCCAGCCGGGTTTCAAAGTGAAAAGCCTCCGACTTCCAGCCCCCGCCCTCTGCCATCTCATGTAGCATTTTCATGGCTTCATGTTAAACCCTCGTGCCTGGTTCCCAGGCATGGATCTTGTTACAGAACACCCGTATCAGATGTGCTCCCTTGAGGTCCCCTGCTATGGCCATGAGTGCTGCTTTGCTTTTACTGCCGAGATGTGAATTAATACCTATTTCCTAAAGCTTTTATGATTTCCTTCCAAATGGCTGCTACATCAGGAGGGATATTATGTTACAGCAAAGCCTGGAAACAAGGAAAGAATCCAGCTCCTTTGCCCTCTGTCTTCATCTCCTTTGCTGCCTTCCTCTTTTAGTCCAGCCCTGTATTGCTGGCGCTGACCCTTCTCCATTCTTCCTTCCTGAATCCCCTCTACAGTTGCAGCTGGATATAGGAGCATTTGCCTCTCCTTACCAGTCCAGTGTCTAAAGGTCCGAGCTGAGATCAGGCCCCCCGTCGTGCTAGGGTCTGTACATACACAATGGCTATGTCTACTCTGCAATCCAAAGGCGTGATTGCAGCTCCTGTAAACATACCCAGGCAGTTCAAACTACCCAGCTCGGGTACTGATAGCCACAGGCACACGCGGCTCAATGCAGGCTGCAAATCCTGCTTGTAGCACGGGCTGCATGTCAAACCTTTGGAGTGCAGGGCAGACAAGCCAACAGCAAGCGGTACTCCCTGCCCCAAGGAGCTTGCCATCTTCATTGGCTAGGCAGACAAAGGGTGGGAGGGGAAAACAGAGACACAGAGGCCTGGCTCATTCCAGATTTCACACAGGTGATGACACCTTCCAGCTAATGGCATCTGTGCCACTCTCATTTGGAAACCAGAAGGTCCTTGTGGGGCAGGAGAGAGAAGAATCAGACCCACTGTATGTAGGCATCTCTCAGGCCCTGATCTAAACATGTTCAAAATCAAGCCAGGGCTATTTACCTGCCTGGAGGGAGGCGCTCATGGACTCAGGTCCCGCACTGAACAGAATAGTTCATTGCAACTCAGGGATGCTGCACCTGCCCAGGGCTGAGCCTCACAGAGGGAACCACTGTTGAATCTTCAGTACAAACTCTTTGTCCAGCCCCTTGGAGAAAGCCCTCCCTTCGCCAACACTGAAAAGGCAGCTGCTAAGCCGGCCGGCTCCAGGTGGAAATCCTCTTGTAGGGGTTTCTGTCTGACCACACGTCTGGGGAAGCAGAAGCGACATGCCACACAGTAACTCGGCATGCAGCTGACTTCCCCTCCGCGTGCGTGCAGACACCCAGCCCCATCCAGCAAAGCCTCTGAGAGGTGCAGGAATCCAGGGACTTCAAAGTTAGACTTCCTCTCCCATGGGATTCGAAGACAGCCAGGCCGGATCAGACATGAGGTCTATCACGCAGCCAGCACCCAGAGCTTCAAAGGACGAGGCCGGAAACACCGAAGTTGCGGGATAACCTACTTTTGAGGAATGCTTTCACCTGTCACCGTGAATTAGAGGCTGACTCATGTCTTGAAGTGGGAGGTTGGATGCCTCTTCCAAAGCGGTTTTTCCTGCTCTAAACCTGGCAACTCCTGTTCTCCATGCAGCTGGTGTGTGAAGCCCAGAAGAGTTTTGTATCTCTTTTGCCCCTCTGCCTGCGACAGCTGAAAGGTGAGTCTCACAGGCCTATCTCACAGATGTACCTGGCAAGTAAACCATGACTAGCTGGGAAGGAAAGGGATGTCTTCAGACTGTTCAGGTTTTTTGTCTGCCTTTGTTAATGACTACTTAACTCAAGCAACTAGAGATAGAAGGAAAACGCCTGTTGTTAAAGATTTGATAGCCTAATGCTGTAGGACCAAAGAAAGCTCGCAAGCTCAGTCCCCTAGTCCTCAGAGGAGCTTTGCAAATCAAGAAACTATACCGAGATCAAGGCCAAGGGGGACACTGCAACAATGGGTATGACTCCCATCATCCAGGTATCTCAGCAGCTCACACCAATGGACTCACACCTCCCTGTGAGCGAGCACTGCGGTATCACCCTGATCGACAGAGCAGGAACGGAGCTAAGTGCTCTCCCTAAGATCACAAAGGGAGCACGTGGCCAGGTTTGGACTCAAACCCAGATCACCCAAAGCTCTGGGCAGCACCCGGGCAGACCCCATCTTCCTCTTCACATGTCATCCTTTACAAGGGGGGGGGAAAAAAAGAAAGGCAATCTCAGATTTTCACAGCCTGAAGCCATATGTTTTCCAGAGTGAATTAGACATGACCCTGGCAACGTCCTCTCCCTCCCAGTGGCTCTTCAGCAGGGATGGGTGTGGGCAGCGCATGAAACATCTGGACCGCAGCCTGTCTCAAGTCCCTTGGAACTTATCAAGAGACCAATGATTTCTCGGTCGCCTCCGTAACAAAGAGCTCCCTCAACGAAATAATCGCGAGAGCCCCGTCTGCCGCTCGGCGCGGCACCAGGTATTTATTTACCTCTCCCCGAGCCAGCTAAATGTGTAACGTTAACACCCATGTGGCCGCCGACGGCTGCTCAGCTTCACACAGGACTACACAGAGCCCAACACAGAGCGGATCGGCGCTAGGGAAGAAATGAAAGGCCGAGAACAAAACCGGCCTTGCTGTGCGATCCAGGGCTCTCGCCGCACGGCCCCCGCGTCTCCAGCTCCCGAGCACAGTTCAGCTCTTTATGAGCGCCCCAGACTAAACACTCCCACTGGCCTCAGCAGAGGTAACTCAAGCCCTCAGATCTCGCTGGGTGACTGGCTGCGTTTTGTCTCCGGTAAACCCGTGGAGCCAGGAAAAGGAGAAGCCGGGAATGCGGCTGAGAGAGAGGGACCGGCAGGGGGTGATTTCAGCAAATTACTCACCTCGCGGGAGGCTGCTAGTCCCGAGACCCAAGCCTGGGCTTTATGCACCCAAGCTGGGTATAAATGACTCCGGGGCATGGCGTGACACCTCACTGGAGTCTGAATCTCCCTCGAGCCCAGGCCCAGGTCTGCAGATCTCCTGGAGATCCCAGCCCATCTGTGTATCCGGGCAGTCTAATGCGATGAACGCTGCTCATTTTAACAGCGGGCCACTGGGCTGATGGGGACAAGTGCCTGGAACCTCATGCTAAGGCACAAGCCTGGAGAGTACACGTTGCAAGCGGCTGCTGTCTTCGTACCAGGCTGAGCTGAGATCCAGGAGCCTGGGACTTCACATCTGGAACCAGATGTGACAGTTGCAGTCAGGGCAATAGCAGTGAAGCTAATTAATGTGCATGAAGGGAGAAGGTCCTTAGTTCCTCAGGGCTCCCCAGTGAGACATCTGAGGCCAGCTCCTCTTTGGATCAGCAGGAGTAGCTCAACTGAAGTACACGGAGTTGCACCAGGATAAAACTAGTGAGGGTGAGCGCAGTGCCTCTGGCTATAACTTAGTGCCAGGGAGACTCTGGAAGCTTTAGAGGTTGGAGCCTGAGAAGCAGCAGAAACTGAGATGCCTCCTGGAGCCTTAGCTGGATTATCTGAATGCCCTGAGTCTGCTCTACCACTTGGCTTTGTGATGCTGGTATCTGAGACCATGAGGTTTGCAGGTCTGTCCCCACGGTCCCTCTCGTGATAATGAAGACAGTGATGAGCAAAGGAGAGAGAAATGAGCTGGACTTGTGCAAACTTCGGAAATGGTTAAAAGTTAAGTTTGAGGCGAAGTTGTAAGCAAGCATTGTTTCAAACCCGCTCGCCCCCACTCACCCCGCTCCATCCACACTGCTTGGAAAGGAAAGTGGCAGAACATCAGAAGTCTGCGTCCCTGCCTGAGTAGGTGATTTTGAGGGGAAGTGATCTTGCCACTGAAGCATGGATCTCCTATCCAGGGAGCATTGACCCAACCTGTGTAAAGACCAGGGCTCCATCCGCACGGCTCACACTCCTGCCCATGGCCTTTACCCAGGGTTGCTTTGCTCATGGCCTTTAACCAGGGTCACCTTGCCTTTACCCAGGGTGACTCCACTGATGCTGCTCACAGCAGTGGCCGAGGGAAATCTATCCCAGCTCCATAGCTCCCTGCCAGATGTAGCACGCTGCTGACCCTGCCCACTGCGCACAACCCGCCGCCAGGGGGAGGGGAGCGTGGCAGATGCAGTCCATCACATGGGAAGCTCCTTTGGGCTCCTTCCAGCCCTGACATCTGCTTCTCCTGTTTTATTCGCCCACACCTGTCTCCTTTGTGAATTAGCCATGTACACAGGCACGTGGCTCTGAGACAGACCGGGCCCCAACCGTGCGCTCCCCTCTGCCGCTGCCTTCATTAGGATGGAAAAAACTTGACTCCTGGATGATGATTTTAATTGCTCTCTCCCTTGACAGAAGAGTTTCCATGGAGCTTCCTGCTGCCTGGGTGAATTGCAGCCAGGCCTCTCCCAAATGCTTTAGCTTCCCAAGTGCCTTCCTTCCATTTCTTCAATGGGGGAACTGAGGCACAGAACCCATGATCCCACACTGAGTTTGGAAGAGAACCCAGGAGTCCTGGTCTAACTAATCCTCCTCTGAGCACTAGACAAGACTTCTGTTTGCTCGTCTAGTTGAAGTGGGTGCTGCGGGACATGCCGCCAGCCCCCCCGTGTCCCCTCGTACTTGGCTAAGCTGCAGACCACACATGCTCAGAGGAGTGAAGTGATGAACCTTCCCTGCACCCAGCGGCCAGGGTCACATCTAGGGTCTATGTGAAGGAGCAGAAGTTGGCAGGATGTGGCAGGTGCAGAAGTAGCTAGTCCAGATAGAAGTCTTTATCCATGGTTCCTATCCTTGGTACTCACCATCCTGGATGACGCCTCTGAGCTGGGTTTAGACGAGAGCCTCTCTGAGGCTAGCATGGCTCTTGCCCGCCAGGTACTTACACCGGCTTATTGCTTGTGTAAGATGATTACCTGCCTATCCCAATCCCCATCCGCTAATCCCATTTTCTCAGTCAGGGTAGGCGACTTCTGAGTCAAGGCCCAGCTCCTTGGGGAGCTAGGGCACCTGATCGCTGAGCAGGGCATGTGATCTCTGGATTGGGGCTCGAACCTGTCACTCGGATTAGAACTGGCTCCACGTGGCAGGCTGTTGTAACATCCTCTACCTGTAGTTGAGTGACCTCAGAGCAGGGTCATCTTTGCTCCGAGCATCGCCTTAGAGTGCAAGTGCTGTCTGACTGCAGCCAAAGGGAGAGTGGGGGGTGGGATGAAGGTGGCCCCTCAGGACTCTCTTGGGAGGGCCCCACGGGTCGGGGCCAAGGGAAGGGCAAAGCTGGCAGAACCAGCAGCTCAGGGAAACCAAAGTCGGTCCTTAGCAGCCCTGCATCAGGCAGCACCTTTCATCGAGAAGGCGCCAGGCGCGCGTGTATAATGGGCATCACTCATCCACCCACTCTGCAATTTCCAAAGCACAGAACAAACACTCATTAGCCCCCGCACCTCCCCATGGGCAGGGTGGCGGGATCGCCACCGCCTCGCTACAGCCATGGCTGAAGAAAGTGGGACAGAGGTGAAGTGACTTGCTCAAGGCCACTCGGTGAGTCAGTGCCTGGGCTGGGAGAGGATCTCTGCAGGGCTGGGTCTCAGGCAGGTGTGGAGTCCAGGTGAATAGGATCTGCTGGGAATCTCACCTTTCCTCTCCTCTCCCCCAGCCCCAGCGAGGTGGGGAAAGGCCTGTTGTTGCTCCAGCCCAGGCCGGCACCTCCTAAAATCACCTTTCCTCTGAGTGGGAGGACCAGACTTCTCCTGCTGGGACACAAGCGCACGCACCTCGCAGTCTGGTTACTGTAGAAACGAAATTAGCACTGGGATGGAATGCAATCCCTGAGCTAATTAAGGTAATTACAGCTTCACACCAGCTGCTCATGAGGTCCAAGGAACTTCTGTAAGTTGTGGAGAATACTGGCAGCTCTGGGGACTTTAACTCTGTCTGCACTTGCCTTGGATGAACCACAGGCAAGCAGAGCGCCTGGGCCAGCGAGGGAGAGGGCATGGCCTGGCTCCCTGTCACCTGCTGCTTTCCTTGACTTGCAGTTGTCCTTGCACCCCCTCCAAAAGCTGGCACTTTGGGACTGGGGGATCTGCCTACATGGCATGCTGGGAAGGTGGAGGTGTGTCCCCACTGTGAAGGCCCCAACAACAAGCTCCCTCTAGCACACACAGGTGGGATTTCCATCCCTGCTGAACTCTACAGCAAATCCCCTTCTATACCGGGGGAGCCAGGCAGCACTGTATCTAGACTGCTGGAGGCCCTGAGCCAACTTTTAGTATTGTACCAGAGATAATGATAATAATAATCAGACAATAGAAAAAAAATTAGCATTTTTGGGCCCCCTTTCTGCCCAGGCTCTGAGTGGCCAACCAGTTTGCCCATGCCTGTGTGCAGCCCTGGGGCCAGGATCTCCCCCTGACCCTCAGTGACACACACTAGATGCCCAGATACCCAGGGATGGGTGCTTTAAAATGCCCCCAGTAGGGCACCCACCCCTAGCCCTTCTGGCACTCCAGCGCTGCTCATTCATTGCTTGACAGAGTGCTGGCAGCTGCTAATACCCCATCCATCTGGAAGTTGTGAACTGGAATGTCGGAGCCTTATCATACACCCGTGTCTGCGATCATCTGAACTCATTGCTGCGCCCAGCCCAGTGACTGCCTTGGAATGGGGACTGTCTGGGTGAACATGCTGTCCATGCAGATATATATTTAGCACTGCCTGGAAGTCAAGGAGCTCCTACAGGGTGTGATATGCAGCAGCAGTATGCAGGGATTTTTGCGCAGAGCTCCCAGATGTTACTTCCAGATGTGAAAGCCTCCCCAGGAATCTGCAGAGATATGACCTATAGCTGTGCTTCGCTGACACAAGCTCCAGCTGCCTGGGGTGGGCCTGGATATGGCCAGGCTTAGCAAAGAGAAGGGTGCAGTTAGCCTAGATGGGGGAATGGGTGGGAAGAGTGGGCAAGCTCTGCAGGGCACTGAGACCTGGAACTGGAGCTAGCAGGCTCTTGCAAATGCCCCCCGGTGTGAAGCTAAGAGGAGAAGACCTATCCCAGCTTACCAAAATGGGCCAGTTATGTGCAGCAGAGCTGGTCTGTCTGGAAGCCAGTCACCATCCTGCACCTGCTCTGGGGCAGAGGCCTGGACCTCCAGGGCTGTCAATGTAGCATCTGTCACCAATAGCAAATTCTCTTGGCTTTACTGCAATTAGAAATGGGTCCAAATGGAAGCATTTGGATGTAGGCTCTGATTCTGACACCTGAATATAGGAACACCACACCCAAAGGTAGGATCTGTTTGTTTTATACCAGGTCAGGAAAGGCTTTGACCGGGTCAGAAAAGGCTTTGAGCATGTCCTGCATACCTTCATCTCCCACGGGCTTCAAGGACATCTGCAGATGCTCGGCATCACTCAGGATCTGGCCACTGACAGACTAATGCCCTTCTTTCCCAACCCACTCTGCTTGTCTAATCCTTTGAGGTTTGCTAACTGCCAAAAGCAATGCAGCTGGTATATTGTAGCCTGTTATGTCTGGAGTCATGGTGAGGCCTCGGGAACCAGCAGACCCAACCCTTAAAGACTGTACTGGACAAACATCCCTTGAATGTCCACCATACAGCACGGGCCGTTCTATCTGTGGCACTTCGAAGAACCCAGTCACCTTGGTGCATGCCCCCAGCCTGCTCCAAGATGAAGCTATGTCTCTGTGTCTCTAATACACTTACTGTTTTTGTCTCCTGTTCCTTGTGGCCGCAAGTGGCTGTGTTAGTGGGTGTGGGGCTGAGTGGTGGTTGTAAGTGTCTGTGGTTGTTGCTGAACATCACTGCCAGCAAAGGGCTTTCCCACAAAGGTGTGTCTCCTGCCTGACCCCACACCCCCAGGGGCTGGGCGCTCTGGTCCCTTCCATCAGGGAATTACAGTCCTGCCCTGGAGGAGGCTCTTGCTAACATCCCCAGGGTCTAATCTGGGTCTGCCTTGTCCTTGTGGTAGCACAGCTCTCCCAGAGGTCTTTGAGCTGCATCCTGGTCACAGGTGGAGCCCAGGTATTTGGACTCTGTGTGGATGTGCCCAGGGACAGCTGATGCCAACTGTGTGTTGTGGCAGGGGACATGAAGTCACCCTCCCACTGGGGGTTTCCTTTTGCCCATGCTCATGCGCTTGCTGGAGAGAGAGGCACATGCCCCTGGCCGGCTGGTCCCTCACTGGTGGAGCAATCAGCTCATGAGTTCAGCTAGTGCCTCGGGCTGTACAGCACCATGATGAGCCTCGTCTTATGCAACAAGACAAGCCGGGGTGTGGCAATGGTGTCATCCAGTTTCACTACCCCAAGAGCTGGCTGCCTTCCTGGTGCCAGCAAGGCATGGAGGTCAGGGGGGTGTAGGCAGTATCACCACACCCTGCCATGCCTCATTGCAATCTCACTCTCGCTCCTGCATGTAAATGCACACACCTACTACACACGCACACATGCATGCGCACACCTTTCCAAAGAGAGGCACACAACCCATACACTGCACAGGCCATGTGATCCCTCCTGTACAAGTGCACAACCCCTCCCTTTCAGGCCTGCCCCACCTAATGGTTGGGATAAAGCCCCAGTAATTCACACGTTTTGCATTAAAAGGGAACATAGAGCCACAGGGTTGGAAGAGGCCTCAAGCGGGGTCTAGGCCAACCTCTGCCCAGAGGCAGGAGGTGCCATTCCTAAACCATCCCATCCAGCCCCTGCTAGAAGCCCTCCAACCAAGGAGATCCTACACCTTCCCTGGGCAACTTGCACCACTGTCCTGATGCTCTCACAGTTAGGAAGTTTCACTTGGGATTTTATCTCAATCTGCCCCCTTGCATTTTGAAGGCATTGCCTTGCATCCTGTCCAAGGAGAATGAAAGCCTCCAATGAAGGGCCATGCAGGGCCAGGCATGCTCTGTCGTCTCTGAGATGGGGACAGCCTTCCCCTCCTGGGGGTGTGGGAGTTTGCTGATGTTTCAAAGGGGCTGTGTTCCCAGAGCCCATCCTTGTTAGCTCAGCCATCCACCCCCTTCCTGCTCCCTCGACCTCTCTGGGTAGGTCAGGTCACAGCGCCACGAGGCAAAGCAGCACCTTGAGCTCGCTGTGATTGCACTACTTCAGGCACATGGCCTAGTTCAGAGGTATCCTGCAGAGTTAAATAGCCCAGGTGCAGGGCTGTGCTGACAGGGCTCTAACGGTGTCCTGTTCCAAAGCTGGCCTGGGGAGCACCACGGGGGCTGTCACAATACATGAGCACATATTACTGTGTATTTTCTGAGCACGTATTAACCAGTTGCTTCCCTCCCATTGCCCCCCCTGCATTTACTTGTGGCAAGTGGCAGGGTGTTTTTACATTCCCAGCCAGGGCCTCATTGTTGTGCGGGAGGTTTTGGAGTGGAGGATATTTAGGATGCTTGGGTATGCAGTGGTCTGAGAAAGCAGGGGACTGGCCTGAGTAGTGAGGACTGCTGGGAAGGTCCTGGCTGTGAGCAGTCCAGTCCAATGGTTAGGGCCAGTCTGAGAGCAGAAGTGTGTCAGGGGTCTGACCAGGATGCAGGAGGTCAGGGCTTCTCCGCTGAGGGTCACAGCCCAGGGGATGAGGAACAGACAAGGGCAGGAAGCAAGAGTCAAGGGTCGGGAGCAGGCAGGTCAGGAGGCAGAGGTCTGGGAGGGACCCAGCCATAGCGGGTTATACCGGGTAGATGTGAGTCTGGGCTGGCGTTGCAAGGAGGGGAGTCAGGAACAGGAGGCAGGGACCCAGACCAGCCATTAGCTGGGGGGTCCAGGGCAAGCAGCTGTAGCTACTGGGACTGGAAATGTGGCCAAGATGCCCACCTGGGCCGTGCTGCCCCTGGTGCCCCAGGGGACCCCTGATTGGCCCTGTGCATGTATCTGCCCTGCCTGGAGCAGCTGGGGGTAGCTAGGCTGCTGGCAGCCAGGCCCAGCCAGGTAACGAGGGCCAGCTGGGGGCAATATACCCTACCTGCTGCCTTGGCTCCAGACAGCCAAAGTTGGGATCACTGACACCACCCCAGGATGTGAGCACCTGGGAGGCAAGGTGAAAAGCCAAGGCAAGAAGTAGGACCCATTGCATGGGGAGGAGGGGAGACCAGCTGAACACCAAGGGCCAGAAAAACCAGATGACCTACCAAGTCCCTGGGGCAAGAAAGGATAGTTCTGCCCCACTCCTCCCCCCATCAGATGGCCAAGCAAGGCTCCTACATTCCTGGGCTAGTTTCATTCAGCAGACCGGTGGGACTCCCATGCACAGCAGTAGAGGCTCCATCACCCCAGCTCCAGCATCGGAGCAGACACCTTGGCCTGGATAATGATGAGCTCTCGCAGCAAGCTCCTGGAGGCGCTTCCTAGAGCGCCTGGGTCCATCCCTGCCTGGTATGGACAGATGATCTGACACAAGCTAGGGCCAGGGGGACTGGGCTCCTGGGTGTGCAGATGGAGCTCCGTCATGAGGGCTCTGGCACCCACTGGCTGGCAATGGGGGTTTGCACTGCACCTGTGAACCCACGGGGCAGCCCTGTATGGCGCTGTGCAAAACTCAGGCGGCCGGCTCCCTCTGCGGTGCAGCCTCTGAATATCGCTGGAGAGCAGGCTTAGCTCAAGCATCTGCGGTCTGTTCACTAGCTAGACAAGTTTCTTGCCTTGCAGCCCTTCCATCCAGAGCAGGAGGAGGTGTGCTTGGCAGGGGCAGGCGGCAGCAGGTGGGGAGAGTGGCTCCCTGGGGGTCTATCACTCAGCCCGGTGCAGGTCTGTGAAGTGTTCTTACCTAGCCGTCCCTTCCCACAAAACATGTTTTTGAGCAAATTCCCGTCACCGTGCCGGGGCGAGAGCCAGGGGAACGGGGCCAAACATGTTTGTGCAGAGAACGGAGCTGCCCATTGCATCACGGAGCGGAGCAGGGGGCCGACACTGTGTTTATTGGCCAGCTGTCCTGGCCATCTTGAATGGAGGCCAGGACTCTGGAAAGAGATGCTGTGTGCAGGCCATGTGCGCGTGAGAGGCCGAGACAGCGAGCGAGCGGGTGCGACTTCAGTTCCCAGAACGCTAATATTTATTAGTGAGGTTCGTTGGGTGGCTGGGACGAAACACATCATTTTGGAAAGACAAATTGCGAAGTGTCCCCAGCCAGCTGTCCCCACTGGGGAGGAATGGGCTCTGCTTTCCAGCTAAGCAGCCGGTGTTTTTCCACTTGGCCTGTCCGGAATAGTCTGTCCTGAGCCCACAGATTTTTTTTAACTGAGTTAAAAATCAGCATTTCTGTGCTCTCCTCCCTGGTTGTCCCCATCTGCCCTAAGCTGTTGGCAGGCATAGCCTCAGTGGGCTGGGATGGGGAGAGATGCGTGCAGACAGAGATACAGTGCAGCAAGGAGTATAGGAGGGACAGCGGAGAGCTGGAGGCTGAGCCTTCCCGACAGGTCTGATGTTCAGCTGAATGTGGCCCTCTGGCACCAAGGGGCTGGTAAATGGCAGCACAAACCCTTCGTGGCTGTAGGCTCTCTCTACCCCAGTTCTCCCCTTCTGGGGAAAGGGTTTGATGGGGAAAAGGGCACTTGGCCAATGCCCCAACAATCATGGCAGCTGGAGCTGGGCCTTAGGGCCACGGGAAAATGAACACAAGTTAGGGCAACCCTGAGACTGCTCTGATTTACATGGAGGGACAAATCGCACCTCCCCACCCAATATACCAAATACAAAGGTCCTTTCATCCCTACCGGTCGGTTCATTCACGCCCTGTGCTTGCACCAAAGCAGAGCTCTGGTAGACCTGGGTTTTGGGCCCACAGAGCCTGTCTACATGACCATTGTCTTTTCTACCCCTCTCTACATTCATGTGTCACCCAGAGCAGCACTGCTTCATCTAGATGAAAGACATAGCAAAGAAACGGTGCATGGGATGCTTTCAGTTTGCAATACCCACACCAAGCTCATCCCACCCTGCTGACCGAGTGATTCCTGCTGATCCCGGGGTGACAGCAATCTATGAGCTGGATCCTGGAGAAGTCCATGCAGCGGGTCCTATTTACCCTTACCCAGCACTGTGGTAACTCGGTGACACTGGTAGAAGGGGGTGTGAAACTCTCAGATCAGCCCCTGTCTCAGCAAAGCACTTAAGCTTGTGCCTAACTTTAAGCAGGGGTGCAGCAATGGGTCTGCTCCGGTGCTTACAATTGAGTGCAGGCTTGGCTGCATCCCCAGGGCAGGGCAGGGAGCATGAGATGCCTTGTACCCACTTTGCTCACTGCAGCCTGGGCACTAGTGCGTGGCCTGGCTGAGTTGTAATGGGGCTGCCACTGCCTGCCCCCACGCTTCAATAGAGCTCAGTGTCCAGACAATTGCTCTAGTCCAGAGCCAGATCATAGACTGATAGAGAGCACCACGGTTCTCAGCCGAGTGACTGGATTCCTGCCCAGTGACTCCAGTCTTGTCCTATCCTTATTTGGTTTGATCTTTGTTGGCTTTGATTCCTACCCGTGTGATTGCACAGTGACAGCTCCCTTCCCCCCATCGAGCTAAATGTGCTCTGGGAGTGGGAAGGTCCTGTCATCCCTCTGCACCTCCACTTGCCCATCTGTTAAATGGAGATGATGATGCCAACCGCCATTGCCAAATGCTTGCAGGAGTGGGGTGCGATCCACATTGCGGTGCCTGGAGGTCCTAGCAGAGATCACGCAGCCTCCTTGCGCTGGGTCCTCCATCTACAGCAACAGAGAGAGTCCGTGCCTCAGAGAGCTTGTAGTTAGGGCAAGGTGGACTGTGAGGGCACGAAGCAAGGCAGCACTGACACTGTGAAGGAGTCAGGACAGAAAACGCCAAATGGAAACTTGTTTTAGAGAGTCCATGTGACATGAGATGAACCGTTAGAGCAATTTATTGTAACACATAGTAGCTTCATTGGTAGGAAGAGGGTCAGACATTTCATATGGAGTCAACCAGACCGTTTGGCATGACCCAAACTGAAATGGGGGTGAGGAGTCATGACAAACACCATCGTTGTTGTTTTGGGTCCATTCAAAACTATTTGGAGGTTTGCCCATTGACCCAAATATGCAGCTCCACCTGGAGGCTAAGACATGGTAGGCAAAGGCTCAAAAGAGTCCCCCAAGGGCACAAGGAAAGTCAGTGGTAGAGACTGGTGAAAATCCCAGGACTCCTGGGCCCCAGGCCAGTGCCCTGGACCAGACCAGAAGCCACATTGCAGTTCCTGCTTGGGTACGCGCATCCATCAGTGCTAATGCAGCGTCCCTGGAGAATCTGCACAGAGCAGGCAACACTTTAGGGAGCCCAGTCTGCTCCCATCACAGTCAGGGTAGGCACTTGAGGGAGGCTTTGGCCCTGTAAGGCTGATCCAGGTCCTGTTTCAGCCAGCAATCACCATCCCACTGGCCAAGAGGGCCAAGGCAGAGGAAGGGCCTGAGGGGGAGGCTGAGGGAAAGATGGTGCACAACACCTCTGCATCCACAGAGGAGCCTGTGCGGTGCTTGGCTGGGAGTCTGTGGCTGGGCAGACTGCAGAGCCTCAGGGGGGAGGAAGAAGTTGCCCTGCGTTCTCCCTTCCCCATGTCCATCACCCCGAGAGGTGGCGTTGGGGAGGGTGGGTGGCTCTGAGCCCTGCCACCACGCTGTTTCAGGCCGTGGAGCCTGGTAGCACTCACGAGACGGAGCCTGAGAGCGTGTGCTGGGGGTGGGAGGGCTCCGCAGCCCAGTGGGGACGGGGGCGGTTGCGACACTGGGGCTATTTATAACCAGGACTGTTTGATGGCTCCTGCGGTGGCGGCAGCTCGGGGAGTTATTTTTAGCCCGCTCCAGGGAATCACAGCGCTCTTTGCACAGGATAATTGGGAGCAGAACGGAGGGACGCGAGTGAGGGGCTGGAACAACATCCAGCAGCCAGGACCCCCTGTCTGCCACCCGCCTCGCTGCTCCGGAGGCACCGGGACCCTGGGATTTTTCTAATGACTCCCTAGCGAGGCAGTGCCGTGGCCCAGCTGGCTGCCAGCACAGGGCCACTGCAAGGGACGGGCTTCTCATAGCCCTGCAGCCAGGCTGGGGTCCCATATGACATTGTCCCCCCTACTCTTTCTTACCCTGGCATGGCTTTCTTGAAGGACCAGGGGGTTCCTCTGTTTATGAGTGGCCCTGCGTACACTTGTCTGTGTATACTCCGTGCCCTTGAACCTGTTCCTCTGGGTGCCCAGTACCCCATATCTCTTTACAACCCCCCCCATGCCATAACCTGCTTGTCTGTACCCCAGATGCCCCTAACCTTCACATCCCTATATGCTTGTGTTCCCTGTATCGTGTGTTGCCGTGCCTCCATGCACCTGTGTCCCTGCTGTCCCTCCATGACCTTTCTCCAAATATCTCTGTGCTGCAGAGCTCTGTACTCACTGTCATGTGCCGGCATCCTTATGTGCCCAAACTCAGCGTGCCTGCACGCCCCCTACCTCCGAGTGCCCATATATCCGAGATCTGTGTGCCCCACCCTTCCTAGACTTGTGCACATACTCCTGTGTGCCTGCACATGCCATTGTGTACCCCTAATTGCCCCATGCCCTAAGCATTTCCCCATCCCTGGGCGATGTGCACCCTGGCTCCAGGCCCCCTGTGCCCATCGCTGTGTGTGGCAGCAGCAGGCTGGAGGCATCAAGCACTAAACTCTTCCTGACCTGCTCAGCCAGAGGATGAGGAGAAGGATTTACAGCCGAGGGGGAATGAGCTCTGGCTGCCGTTTCTCTCCAGACAGGAAGACATTAGCTGAGCAGCGCTGTCTGCATTTCTAATAGGTCCTGCTCTCTCGCTCCCCCGCCCAAGCAGCCTGGAATGCGGAGGCTGCAGGGAAATCCTTCAGAGGAGCTGAGCTCTGCAGGATCCTCCTGGCCAGGAGCAGGGGGGCTTCCTGGGCCTGACCGCCCTAGGGTGTTGCCTTCCCAGGGCAGAGGCAGCCTCAGGCCATTGCTCTTCCAGCCGGTAGGCAAAGCTGCTCCATACATCATCCCTGGCACGTGCATTCGGCTGGATTGCTGGCTCTTGGTCTCTTACACACACATGTGCATGGTCACGTATATGCTCATACATCACACCTGCAGAGCTCTGCTGCCTCTCTTATACTCTCGCCCACATACATCTGTTGCCACACTGTCCCCCATGTGCATGCAGCAGTATCCTATTTCCACACACCTGTGCACTCACCCCCACACCGTGCTATGACACCCTCACGCATGTTCACTGCTATGCTACCCACACTCTTGGCTACGGTGTACTCTACATGTACCTACACACACACCCACACACTGACATTCCTGTCTACCTGGTGACAGCTGCATACACGTTCCACTCACAGTCTCACCTAAGGATGTGCCCTCACTTTATTTCCTCCAGCCATCTCTTTGATCACTGCTGTATCTGAGGCTCGGACCCTCAGAGGTGTTTAGAAGCCCACCTCCCACTCCTTTGGCTGAGACACGTGGCACGTACCTCACATGCATTCGCCTACCACTGCGAGAACTGCAGACAGCACCTCCCGGGCAGTTATACAGGCCAAGCTGGGTGGTTTGGTAAAATGGGTTTTAAAGCAAGTCAAATGCAAGGTCCTATGTCAAAGAATGAAGGACAGGGGTCAGGCCAGCGAGGTGTTGGGGGTGGGAGGGTGCTGTACCTTGGAGTACACTGACATCAGGAAGGATACAAATAACAAATCCCTGGGTGTGAGCTCCCAGAGCAGTGCAGTAGCCAAGAGGGCTCAGGCAATCCTTGGCTGTAACAAAGCCAGAAGTAGGAGTAGAGAGGCTGTATTATACAGATGGGGAAGGGGCATGGTGGGGCGTAGGGCTGAGTGCTGGTGCCCACTGAAGAAAGGACGCTGATCTAATAGGAGAGCTGCAGGAATGCTGCTGCCTTGACTGACAGGGACAGACCTCAGCCACCTCTGTAGGTCCCAGAGCAAGTCAAAAGGCGACTTGATCACAGGGCTCAAGTACCACCCAAGGGAGAGACTTCTTTCATTTAGCACAACAGGGTGTTGTGAGATCCAGTGGCTGGAAGCTGAAGCCAGACAAAAATTCAGGTGAGTGAAGGCACACGTGCTTAACAGGGAGGTTCGTTAAGCAGCGGTTCCTGCCCACCTCCCCCTCACTCACATACTCACCCTCCTCCATGTCTTCACACCCCTGCACATGCCGCCTCCCACGCATGCACGCACACCTGCTCTGCCCTCCCTGACACCCCCACTCACGTGTGACCCCCCCACCGCCAGCCATGCTGCTTCCTCTCTTCTGACCCCCCCTCCATGCCTGCTTCTGTGCCCCGGCCCTGCTGTACTGGTCAGGCCAGCTGCAAATTAATTAGCTCGGGGAGGCGGAGAGTTAGGTGTGATCCAGGGCCATGTGGCAGATGCACTGTCCAGATGGGCTAAGTGCTTCTGTTTGTTCCCACTTCCAGAGGAAGCTGCACTTTCCCTTAGAGCCATCCCTGCTATTTGCAAAATAGCAGCCTAGGAACATTTCCAGCCATGCACCCCTTCCACCTGCACAGCACTGCAGATTGCACAGGAAAAGCTGGGTGCCAAAAAGGCTGAATTCCCAGCATCTAAGTTCAGTGAGCCCACTTCCCCGCATGGCGAGTCCCTATGCTGCTAGGAGCGCTACTCGCACAATCTCATCACATCTGCCTGGTGACTTTGACTTGGAGGCACTAGCTCAGATGCCAGCGATGTAGGCACTTCATTCCCAGGCAAACAACAGCCCAGAGCCAGCCAGGATCTCGCCCCAGAACTGTGACAGCCCAGAAACCTAATCCCCGTGCTCCCCAAGCCTGCAGAGCTCATAATCTAGCAAGCAACACCCTGGACCTTTCCGAACCCATATTCTGACCATAGCACAGCTCACTGCTCTCAGGACTTGCTGCCTCAACCCCCATTTCCCAGGCTGGAGGCATCCCAGAATCAGAGGTAGCCACGTCCCAACCCAGTTTGACCCCACAGATGCTTTAAAGCTTCTTCCCTCTGCACCGTCCCAGTGGCTAGTCAGTTCAGGCCCAAGGAGGCAGGAGCATGGCTAATACATGTCAGCCATGGGGCACTTGAATGGAAAGCAGAGGTGTGAAGTTAAGTCCTCATGTTCCAGGCAGTTTCACAGTTTATTTTACACCCTATTAGATTCCAGCTGGCAGGAGCACTTCCCATAAATATACATAAGGGCTCATTTACATGACGGTTTATTTGGAAGCGAATTCCACAGCTGCCTGGCAGATAGCTCTTTTGCAGCAGGCGAGAATTTGGCCTGTGCATGCACACACACACACATGCACACATGTGGGTGTGGGGGTATGAGGATCCTGTTGAGAGAGAGAGAAATCCCTTATCCATCACAGACCTTAGAAGACCCCCACCCCCTGCAGTTGCCTTTGGGGTCCAGATGGCCTCAGCTCTGCCCTGGTCTGAGATGTTTTGCTGCAGTTTTGGATGGAGAGGCAGGCAGGGGAGAGAAATGCCCTCGACAGTGGAAGTCAGTGCACTGTGGTGTGGAAATGAGGCTCTGTGCTGGGTCTGTCGCTCCCGCAAGGGACCTGAATCCGCTCTGACGCTGGTGTCAAGCTGGAGCGACCTCCACTGAGGCCAATGGAGTGACACCGGCAAATAGCACATCAGAGGAAAGGCTGAGATAAGAATCATCGCCCTGCTGCAGTCACAGCCACAGCTGCCACACAGATTCCCATACCCAAGATTTTTGGGTCAGGGCCAAATGCTTGGCCCCGCGGCATCCAGCTATGGAGCTGAACTAAGACTCCAGCTCAAAGGCCGTGCCCTCTCTCCAATTATCCTGCAGTCGCCCATCACGCTAAAGGCTGGACGGACACAATGCTAGGGGCAGGCTTTGCCCTTGATCTAAATACAGGGGCAGCTGAAGGGAATGTCATCCTCCAAGGTTTGCAGATCGGGAGCAGACACACATAGGTTTGCAGGAGGGCTCGAGCCCTCTGTAGGCACCTGCACAAGTGATCAGGTTTTCTGATGTGCTCGGTGCTGAGAATTGGCACTCAGATCCTGGCCTGCCTTGGTCTAGTTGCAGCCAGGACCTATGGCACAACTGGGCTGGGTGTCCAGATCTTGTGAGCACCAGGGCAGGGACTTCATCACGCGGCCATCCCGTCCTCTTGGCCTAGAGCAAGGGTTTTGGGTTCAGGGCCCTCTCTCCCATGGGGGAACGCAAGCCAAAGCCTGGATCCTCCCTCTGTGCCTTCCCTCTACCGCAAAGACCCGACTAATCCCTCAGCCTATCCCTTGCTGTCAGGAAGGTTTAGCAATAGTTTCAGCCCTGCAGCTGGACTGTGCGGCCTAAATTTTGCCTGGGTTTGATCTTAACATGCCCTGATAGAAATGTTTGAGTCCTTCTCATGTTTATATCATGATTATTAGCTGAGTCACAGCTGGGGTGCTGCTAATTAAATGTATTTCTTAATTAACAAGATCACAGAGAAGGCCTGCCAGCCGGGTTTTGGCTTTCAATCATTGTTGACAAAGACAGCTGTCGCCAGACTGGGGGTGGCTTCTGTCGAAGGTGTGCGCTGGCCCAAGGCTAGGCTGGCCAGGCAGAGAGCCACGCATGGGGCAGGCAGCCTGGGTCAAGGAGAAGCCACTGACCTTGACTGTTGACTGTGTCACCTGGCCACGGTCACCCAGTCAGAGTTAGCTCAGTGCTGGTGTGACCTCAACAGCTGGCCGTGTGCCCAGCATCAGTGCCATCAGGCTTCTTAGTGACTGGGACACGGCCTTAAACACTAAGCCCTGCATCAGCCATCCCTCAGACCTGTATCTCACCCCTCACATCTCCTGTGGCCATCCGTCCATCCATACATCCCTCCCTCCCTCCCTCCCTCCATCTATCTGTCCATGCATCTATCCGTCCATCCATCCAGTGACCTCTGTCTAGAGGTCCCCAAACTTTTCCCCAGTCTCCAAATCCTTCCCCTCAATATCTCCAAACTCTGCATCCCAGCTCCACTCCCCGACTCCAACAACCAAATGTCCTCCAGCTACCTGGAGCCCCCCACAGCTTCCTCTTAATCCCGAACCCACCACATCCACCTGGACACTCCTGGTCCTCTCCAGATGTTCACCTCAGACACCTGTGAACGCCCTGCCTGGAGGCACCGGCCAGCATCCCAAGCCCATTATCTAGGTGGCCCTGGTCACAACTCTTCTCCTTCCTCCCTGGTGCCTGCTCCCCAAACCTATCCCTGAACCCCTCTTTCCTCAGGTGAGGTCCCCTCTTCCTAACCATCCTCTCTGTAGGAGAGCAGGCCCCATTTCCTGCTTGACCGCAGCTGGAGAATGTATTCACCGTGGAGGCAGAGTGGCGGGGCATGGGGTGGCACTGTACGGAGGTGACATGGGGTGACAGCTGTCCAGACAGATCTTTGCCTTGGGGCTTGATAGGATGGTGCCAAGAGCCTGCTCAGCTCTCCTGTTCTTCTGCAGGAGGCTGGTGACGCTGGGTGCAGCACTGGGCCGCGGGCTGCTTTCGTGCCTGGGCTGTGATACAGAACAGGGAAAAGGCCAAGGGGTCTGTGAGTAACGTGGGAGGGGGCCCCCTCTGCAAACCAGTCCAAGGGAAAGAAGAGCAATCCCGTGGCCCTCTATAGCAGCCGCTAGTCAGACTCAGTAACGTCGGCTGGCTGCGGTGCCTTGGGCTAGCACTGCAGTATTTTTCTCTGCCTGCAGAATAACCCCGTGCCTGGGTGTGAGGAGCGGTGGAGGGGAGGGTGGCACAGCGCCCGCAGGCCGCCCGAGCTGGCAGCGCGGGGAGCCCTCCCGCACTCTCAGGGGAGGAGCTGCGGCTGCGGGGTGGCATGCTGCGGAGGGGATTAGCAGGGTTTGCCTTCTGGGAACTGCCTCTAATTTGATTCCTCTTGTTTTCTGGCCGCAGCCTGGCTAAGTGATTTGAGTGCCACAGTCTGGCTGCCTGCGACGCAGGCCGCGGCTCTGCCCCGAGATCCCCCTCCCTCCCTGCTCATCTGTATTCCAGTCACCGCGCGCCATCCGTGCCAGGACACGCTGCAGAAACCGCTCCCGCCTGTCCCCACCCCTCAGCGCCGGCACGACAGACTGGCTGCTCAAGCAGGGAGGGTCAGGCTGCCAGCATCCATCCCTGCCAGAGCACACGGGGAGAGAGAGACGCTCTCAGTTTCTGCCATGGGGCATGTGCAGGGAGGGAAGGACAGTGCTCCCCGGCAGCCCAAACTCCAGCCCTTCGGGCTCCCGGACACGGACTCGCACAGCCTGGGTGCCAGCCAGCGTGCTTGGCAGTCTTGCCAGGCAGCAGTGCCACTTCTGATGGCTCTTGGGTGCAGCGAGTTCGCTGGGTCTCAGCCCAGCATCCACACTCCTTGATAGCACCAGTGTGGTCCGCTGGTTGGTGCACCCTCTGGGCACTAGAGCTGGGGGCATGCACAAGCCCTGCCCGTGCCGTACCTGCTCTGTCATCGAAGGCTTCCCTCTTTTCCCAGCCTGTTACCCGTGCCCCTGGCCCTGTGTCACTGCTGTAGCTGTCAGGCTTCCAGGGGGAGCTGGACCCCAGACATGCACAGAAGCTGTGGGGGTTAGCTCATGGAGGGATGATTTCTTTGGCAAGGAGCTGGAGGAGGTCCCTGCTGGCTGGGACCCAAGGCAGAAGCCAGGGCAGCAGGATGTCAGCTCTGCACCAGGCCATAGCAAAACCGTTTGCTCTGGGCTGTAACTAGAGACCGGGGGAGTAACAGCCCTTGGGCACCGCTTGTGGGCAGGGAAGAGGAGTCTCATGGGGAAACCGGGTAAGAGTTGGCCAGGGCCGGACACAGGCATGGGCAAATCGAGAGGCTGCCTGGGGTCTGGACAGAAAAGGGGCCTGAAAATGGTGAAAATAATAGTTATTATTATCATTATCTCTGGCAAAGGAGAGCCCGATACTAAAAGTTCGCCCGGAGCTGCCAGGAATCAGGGGGGCACCCAAGACAGGTACGGTGCTGGGGTTGGCACTAAGACCACAGCGAAGGCAGCCCTAACTCCCCCCCATGTGCTGCTTCAGCACCCAGCAATAGCCAGAGGACAGAGGTACCTGGACCTGCCCTGTTGCCCTAAAATACACCCTGTGGGGAGCCCCGAGGGCAGACTCCATGGTGCCGGGCGACTCCCGCTCAGAGAGGGGTGCTCCAGCTCCCTGCTGGCTGGTTACATGGGCTTTGCCTCTCGTCCATGCAGGACCTGATTCTGAAACTGAGGGCCTGATGCAGCGATACACCGAGTCCTGCTTGTGTTCTTCTGGAAGCAGCCAGGGCTTTCAAGTGGGTGGCAATGGTTCCCTGGGAATGACTCCAGGCAGGGGTCAGCCTCAACCTGCTGGGAAAGGGGTCTCCCTGTTCTGTGTCACCCTGATTTTCAGCCAGAAGCAGGGGGGCACCTGAGGCAGGTCAGGGTGGAGAGGGGGCAGAGCCCAAATTCCCCACAGAATAAATAAGGGCAGCCCCGGGGCTGCTCTACTACCCCTACGCTGGGCTGGGGGTCCCAGCAGAGGGGCAGAATTGGAAAGCACATGATGAGCTACAGACACACTCCCTCTCCCTCTCCTCCCCCAGCCCCTGCATCTCCCATGCTGCAGCAGTGGGGTAACTTCAGGCACCAGCTATTTGCTGATCCTATGATAGGCAGGATAAGGGCCCTGGACTCAAGTGCCTCTACATGCAAGCTGGCTCCGAGCTTTCCGAGAGGGGTTCCCGGTCTCTGCGCACTGCTCCAAGTTGGCTGAGCGTGGCCCGCTCTCACTCCTGGCCCAGGGCTCTGCGGCTGAAACCGAGAGCCCTGTCAGCTGGGTCTGCATCTTGCCTTCCATGTGCAATGTTTCTCCTGAGCCATCGCTCAGCTCCCGCCCCATCTCCTCCCCTTCTGCAAGCACGGCTAGCGTGAAGGCAGGGTGGCCGGGATTTCTCCCAGCCGAGGTTTGGCAGTCTGGTCATGTCCTGCCGTGGCGAGCGGCAGGACTGAGTCACGTTCCAGCCGCAGGAGTGACTCACGCACCAGCCTCCCGGGGAGCAGCAGCATATTACAGAGATTCCTGGATGGAAAGAAATAAAACAACAACAGAGAGAATGCGTGCGCTGCCGGGAACCACCCCTGCGTGCTGTCATTCTGCTTCTCGCTCCTCCGCCCGCCTGGCAGGCCCTCAGGCTGCGGCATCTCATCGTAGCGCTTGCTCTGTGCCATCACCTCTCACCACGTGCTGGGGTGGAAGCAGGGCTCGGTTCCTGGTGATGCCACAGCCCCTCTGTCACTCTGGCTTGCTGGGATAGGAATCCCCCCTGTGCAGGGTAACATCCAGCCAGTCTAGAGCCAGCATGAGGTCTCTGCTCCCTGCCCAAGGTAGACGAACTGGGGTTTGTGCTGCTCTGGGGCTTTCCTTTGCTCCCCATAGGAAGGCAAAATGTACATTTAGGTGGCTTCAGGGCTGAAAGCCATGGCAAGGCTTCCTGGGGTATCTGGGGCCGGGGCCATCCCTTCCCACTGCTGTTCTACTTCCCACTATTGGCATGCCTGCTCCTTCCTTCCTGATCTACCCTCTCCTCTCCCCATGCACACAGCACCTCTCTGCTGCTCCCCTAGTACTGCATGGGGAGCCCTGGGACCCTGCTGGTCTGTGTCACTTTGCTCATTTGTGCCTCAGTTTGCCTTCTGGAGACTGGGGCTGACGTCCCCACCCAGAGCTGGAGCGGGAGGCACCAGTGCTCCACAAGCCGCTCAGAGATCTGTAGCTGGCAGTGGAGATAGAAAGAGTCGCCCAAGGTTGGAGCTCCCCCAGGGATGCCGATGACCCAGCCAGTCTCAGACTGTGAGCGTGAAACCCCCAAGAGCCACAGGCAGCCCAGAAGCGGGCAGGGCATCCTGATGCCTCTGCAGCCTCTCTCCCACCAGGCTGCCAGCCTGTGGAGCAGACCGGGCACAATGCAGGTCTGTGCAGTGGGGGGCCACAGGCTCCACCTCTCCACGCCACTGTGCTAGGCTCCTTTGATGGGGACAAAGGCAGCCACTGAACCCAGCTTGGGGGAGTGCACCAGGATCTGGGGGCGATGGAGCAGGCTTCCCTTTTGTGTCAAGTCCTAAGTGAACATCCACCTTCCCCCCAGCCCCAGCCTGAGCCAGGCTGCCAAGGAAGTGGCTTGCTCCCCTGCATGGGCACATGCATGGGGCTGATAGCACAGACCAACTTGCAAATATGCATGGACACTCAGGTACATGCACATGCACACACACACACTGTACGCAGAGGCACACACATGCACACACTCAGCACACACTGAGCTGGCAGACACTCGTGCATAAGAGCACACGCATGCATCCAAACTGAGAGCATGTGCATATCTCACCTGCCTTGCCCTTGGCTGGCGGGAAGGCGACTTGGCACCCAGCAGGCGTGCACATAGATTAAGTCTATGCACATGCACACTAAGCACGAAATGCACGTACGTGGGCTCTGCCCACGCACACACTAAGTACACAATGAGCGCACACATACACGATGCCCATACTGAGCATACACATAAACACACATACTGAACACACAGATATGTCCACGCCTGCACCTGTGCACACAAACACACACCCAAGCACTGAGGCTGGGATTCCCTTCCCCTTTGTGCATCAAAATAGCAGCCTCCTAGCCATGGAATGGGTGTCTTGTGTCTTGGGCACTTAGGGACAGTTTGTGATTCTATTACCTCTGCAGTGGGGACATGTAAGTGTACATAGAGCATGTGTAAATAGGCCACACATGGGCCAGGAAGACCCCTGGCTACATACATTCTCCCATGTTGTAGGGAGAAAGTGAAGGGTCTCCTATGTCGTAGCCCCAAGAGGTCAGTGCGTAGGGCATCCACCCAGAGTGCTGGAGACCTGGGTTTAGATTCCTCTCTCCCAGGTGGGGTTTGAGTCTGCGTCTCCTTGACTTCCCAGACCAGCATGCTAAGCACCACACCACAGGTCAGGCATTACCCAGGACTCCTGAAGCTGGGCCCCCGGGCAGCATAGAGAGGGAGATATGCGGAGCCAGGAGGAAGAGGGCAAACCCGGGGTTGTGAGGTGGCTGGTGCTGTGGAAAGGAGAAGGCCCTGCTCCCACCAGCGTGGGAACTTCCCTGCTGCACTGCCGGGGTAAGCCACACATCTGGCTACAACACTGCTGTCTCGCACAGGAGGGGCAGAAGAATTCCCCTCTAAGTGCATTCAGATGAACTCAGGGTGCAGGCACCCCCACAGCGCACGCTTCGAGCACGCACCATGCACACCGGAGCGCTGGGGCTTACTGCAATGGAGACAAGCGGGTTCTGAGCCCAGGGATGCAGAAGCCCCAGCTGCAGGGAGCTTGCAGGGGTTATGGATGGAGCCAGGGTAAGAGCAAGAAGCAAGAGCAAGAGGGAAAAAAAGGGTCAGACAGACAACAACCAGATGAGCTTTGCAGGAAAACCTAAGGAGGTCCCCGGACAGGAAAAATGTCAAGACCCAGAAAATGAAAGAAAAAAAAGCAAAGTTGGAAGCCAAGACAGAAAAAGAGGTTCCAGATAGCCCCCCTCCCCTTCCCCTTGTTCAGACAGCACGATGAAAAGAATCAACACAGCTTCTGTTAATGTGAGAAGTTTGGTGGGACAAGGAAAATGGGATCAGGTGTTACAAATCCTGGAACAGATAGAAGCAGACATTATTTGCTTGCGGCAATGTGGGCTCCCTAGTAGCACCAGCACTCAGCCCCTGAAGGCCCAGGGCCACAGTACCAAAGCGAGTGGTGGCTCTGCAGTGTCCTCAGCAGCTCCAGGCTCTGCTTCCCTCCTTGCAAACAGGGTGGGCGCTGTGCCTGCAGCAAGTCCTTTATTCTTGGGCAAGGGGCCCTGACCGGGGGAGCTGTCAGGCTGCATGTTGGTGTCTTCCTCAGCTGAAAGGGGCTCACGCTGTGTCAGAAGGGGATAGGAGCTGGCGCAGATCATGGGGCTGACAGGGGCTGCCTTGAGATCTGCTGGCGGGATGAATGAGCGGGGCCTTTGATGTGCTGCAAAGGGAACTTGGCAGAGCTCCTTGCACAGCCCAGGGCACAAAAGTCTGGGAGGGAAAGCAGCTCCAAAGACTGATTCCCACCTCTGCCCCCCCCTTGCCTGGCACCTCCATCCCAACCTGCCTGCAGGTGGAATTGCTGCCGGGGAGGGAGAAAGGGGGTGACAGTGAAGCACTTCCTAGCACCCACAGTCATGAGAAAGGCAGTCAGCAGGTCCCTTCCCTGAAGCCCAAGGCCAGGCCAGCACATAAGGCAACAGGAGGCAGCCCAGGCCGGAGAGAGCCGCGTGGCCTGTGAATCCAGCCGCCCCCCCCGGGCATTCCCTTTACATTCACTGCAGCCGAGCCCGTCTGCTCTCGCCTGTGGGGCAACCCAAGCTATTCCTGTCCAGTGCCTCATGCCCACATATTAACTCAACAGCTACAACAGGCACTGTTACCCCCACGCAAGAACAGCCCCATTGCTGTGGTGCAGTGCACAGCAGAGTCCCCCACACCTCCAGCCTCTCCCTTGTGTCTCTGGGCATCCATCCTCTCTGCTAAGGCAGCTCAGTGGGAGAGGCCCCATCTCTCACCTCCTGGTGGGTACTGGTCCAAGAGGCTTGGAGGCTTATGGAGGAAGGATGGAGAGAAGGTGTCAGAGAAACACAAGGAAGCTGCCCTGGCTGCAGGGGTCTTCTGCTGGGCACATGGTGAATTTTTTAACCCCGGGGAGAGGTTCAGTAATGGGGCTGGCTTTGAATTGGGCCTGGCCAGGGCGATGCTCAGAGCAGGGCACAAAACCCTCGGAGTCAGGAGCAACACTGGTCACTCCAGATCTCCGACCCGGGTGGGCTGACCCATGGGCTCGTTCACTGCCTCGGAAAGCAACGCTTGCAGGGGTTGGCTCAGCATCTTGGCTTTTATTTTCTACCTTTGGTTTCTATTTTACACTCCTAGTTTCAGGCCCCTGTGGAGCACAACCCCTACAGATCTAAGGCCCCTTTAGCAATGCAACCCTGGGCAGTGAAGCACAGGCCCCTTTAAGAAGGGCATGGCCTCCCTCTCCAGCTTTTAAAAGCCCTGGCCTCTTTAAGCGTGCAGCCTCCCCCAGCACAGCCTCTTCTCTGTGCATCTTTCAGCCTTTCCAGGCCACTGCTCTGAGCTGCATACAGCAGCACCTGATCATGCAGCAGTGCAGGGGAGGGGGAGGAGGCGGAGGCAGGGCCTGTCCTTGGATGAACTCCTCACTCCCTCCCTCGCTAGAGATGCTGCCGCCGCCGCCTCCTTGGGAAGCTTCTTGAACAGAGGGATATTTTTAGTGTCTGCTTTATACCCAGAGCAGGTTCTGCGTTACTCTCGCCGCGTAAAACAGGCTGTCAAAGGAGCTGCCAAGGCAACCAGCTGCAGTTCAGCGCGTTTCCTCCAGCTGGGACCTGGAACGACTCCTAGCGCGCGCAGCCCCGCGCCAGGAAAACCTCCTGCCACCCACCCCCGAGTCTCCTAATCAAGAGCAGGAATCGAGGGCAGGAGCGCGGGAGGTCGTGTGGGCTCTGCAAGGCCTGGAGCCTTTTCCAAAGCCGCCTGGCTGCTAGGGCGAGGTGCTTAGCTGCGCTGTGCAGCCCAGCCGGATGGAGAGCTAGCTGGACAGCCACCGCCTCCCAGCCAGGGGACGGGGGCCATCACATCCACGCCCTTGTCCCCTGCAGGTACAAAGTCACAGTCCCTCCCTCATTGGAGACCACCCCAGGGATGGAGAAGTCGTCTCCCTGCATCAGGCCAAGAGTGGAGACCCTCAGTGTACACCCCCTAATGTTGCCCTGACTGGGCAGAGGTGAGCGTAGGCTGCAAGATCCCTCAGGGTGCCCCGTGCCATCAAGCACCAGGCTGCAGGGATCCAAACTCCAGCCCTGGCTTTAAGGAGGGGCAGAGTGAAATGCAGTGCCACCGTGGTGCCAGGGCATGTGGCTGCTGGACATGCGGGTGGGGAGCAAGGGTAGGCTCAGAGGGCCAGGGCAAAGAGCAAGGGCCTCCCGGAGCAAGCACAGGAGCCTCTGTGCATAACCAGGCGGCAGGGAAGAGGAGAAGGCTGCTGCTCTCGCCAGGGACAGCCCGTCTCCATGCAACTAGGCTAGGAGGTTTCTGGGCTCTCAGACGCAAAGCGTCTGGGGGCTCAGGGCTGAGCAGCCGTGCGCACAGCCAAGTTGGGGGGAGCCGGGCATGCGGACAGCCCAGGGTGCATGGGGCTATGCATAAAATTGAGGAAGACCTGGCGGGCAGCAGCAGGGGGCTGATGGGCCAGGGGCAATATAAAGGCCTGGTTTGCATGGGTGGGGGCACAAGCTGCAGCCTGTAGTTTCTGTTACACATGGGATGAGATTTCCAATCAGATTTACCCCCGTTCACCTCCAGTGGAGACTGGGCAATGGGGCGGGGTCCTGTCTGGTTGCTACAGCTCCTAGGATGTCCACGGTCCCAGGGGCACGATGCCAGTCACAGTAGCCAGTGGGAGAGCCTGTCTGTGCCACAGCCTCCTCCCTGGCACATCAGGGCATGTCCAGGGGCCTCATGCATAATTACTACAGCATGGGCTGTGCTGGGCCAGGCCCTTGGGCAGGTGCTGCAGGGCCTAAGAACATCATGTTCAGACTCTGGCCGCCCTGCTGACTCTAGGGTGCAGTGGAAAGACCTGGTTCAGGCTAGCTGGGAAACCTAACTCATTGCTTTCCTTTGGGACCTGCAGAAAGCCCACAGGGAATGCAGCTGCATCTGGGCGGGGGCTGAAGCTGGGGAAAGGAGAGCTGCTTTCTTTCTGCACCATGAAATGCCGCTGCGCAGGGTTTGTCCCTACGCCCAGGAAGGCTGCAGCCGTAAGTCATTTGAAGCGTGGCTGGAGCTGGGGCTGCCCCAAATCCCTCTGCTGCAGAAGGAGATGGCACAGTGCCACCTCCTGGCTGCACGGGTGTAACTGCACAGCATGCCCCCAAACCCCCAGAGCAAACACACACACGTGCGCAGCCCGTGTACACAAACGTCGAGGTGCACGCATGCACCCCCCCCACGTGCACAGACAAACACGGGTGCCAGCACTTAGACTCATGCTGCCACCCTCCTGCTGCCATGCGGCTGGGCATGCATGTGCACGTGGGTTCACATGCACGCATAAGCAAGGTACACACTGGGCACACGCAAATGAAAGGGCTGGAGATGAGAGAATTGCAGCAGATGAGATCCCAGCCCCTCCTGGCCCAGGTCTGCTCTGGTGCAAGCGGTTGCAACTCTCTCAACCTGAGTACAGAGGTTGTGTTTACATCTGGGCTGAATTTGTCTCACTTCTCACCTTGCCCTGCAGCAGGATTTCCCCTGCACCTCCCTGCTTTGGGCCCATCTGATCAGTGGGCCCTTGCCGCACCCCTGGCTAAGAGCAGGGGAGCTCTGTAATGGGGAGGGTGGCTTGTGCGGTTACAGAAGAGCTGGCCCCCCAAGCTTGCAGCTCCATTTCCTCCCAGCTCCGGCGCTGGGTTTTATCAATGGGCCGGCGGTTCCCACTTCCCCCAGTGTAACTTGCCTCCGTGTGGGTTTTGCAATATATTTTGGTTGGTGCTTACAAGAAAGGCAGGGAGGGGGGCTGGAGGGGGGATTCCAGTAAGTGGCCTCTGGCCCTTCCTCATTCTTGAGAATAGGAAGTTGTTCGACTTCTCTTTGGGGTTTTCAGTTTCTGCTCAGCGAGAAAAGAGGCCAAACTCCTCCAACCCCCTGCAGCACGGAGCCGCAGCAGCTCTGACAGCCTCTCCTCTCGGGGCTCAGGGCAGTGCTTGTCCTGACACAGCAGCCCCGGGCAATGTCCCAGCCAGAACCCAGGGGAAAGGCTGGGGTTTTCCCTCCTGTGCAAACACCCTGTCATGCATTGCCTTTGAAGGAGGCTCCAGCTGTTCCAGGGCTGCAACATGAGAGGGAAGGGACAGCAGGCCTTGACTTTGACCCAGCCCCACCAAACCCAGAGAAATGCAGGCCCTGATGCACACATTGGTCCCACCTGCAGCGTGGAGCATGGGCTGGTTGAGAGCTTGCAGCAATAATGATGTCCTGATATCCCAGCCTTTGCTCAGGCATGTGACGGGCCTCCTCTATCCCTGCACCCCCATGCATGCCAGTGCTGCACCACTCCTCCCTAGCGCCCTGAGGCTGGCATCGCGGTGTAGATTGGGGCAGGGATAGGCCCTTGCAACTGGGGGACCCTTACAAAGGGCTGAACAGGGTCTTTCTTCTGCTCAGCCCAGCCACGTCCTGGGGGCAGGGGCACAGACACCAGGTAAATGCTTAGGGGCAGATGGGGCCAGGTCCTCGTCCAAGTCATGGAGGAACTTTCCACTCTCCCGTATCCCATCTGGCCCAGTGTGTGGGGGGTGGATAGTTCCTGCAGGCGCCTGACTGCGGTGGGAGCCAGGGCCTAGCCGTGTGTGATAGGAGATGATCTAAGTTTCACTCCAAATTTGTGGGGAAAATGTGTTAGCAGGAAAAACATGTCAAGTTTTGCCATTTTTCTTTCACACAAAACTCAGGAACACCGGATGCAGCTCCTTCTGGGAGGGACGGGGGCCTTCTCCCATACAGACACCAATTCTTCAGCTCAGGAAAGAGCTGGGGACAAAGTAAGGGGCCCAGCCAAAGTTCGGCATTTTCCCACAGCTTTGCAAAGTTCAGGGGATGTGATTAGGGTCCTGATCCTGCCATCAAACCCACTCGGAAGGACCTTGGACCTGTGGACGTTGTCAGAGCAATAAGAGCACAGAAACCCTGTGCTCAGCAAAGGGCTTAAGCTTGGCCTCTTACCCAGAGGCTGCTCACCTGAGCCAGCCACTCACCGAGCACATCAAGGGAGTGTGGTGTGAGCATCAGGATCTATCTGAGCTCCTTCAACTGCAGGGCTAGGGATAGTTTTTTGCAATATCCCTGCTGCCCAAAACCCTGGCACAGTGATCGGTTGGGACCATTTTCTCCATGTTCCTAACCAAGATTTGGGATAGGTGGTCACTGAGGCTGAGACATCAAAAGCAGTGAGAGGTTGCTGGATGTGGAGACTTGGTGTGCCATCTGGACACAAGCTGAACAGCCACTAGACGTGACCTTTTCTGACTAGCTCCTAGGGAAATCCAAGTTTGGCTATGGAGTCCAGCGCATGCTGGGACAGGACTTTGGCGTTTAGCTTGGGGAACGTGGATACCCACGCAGTGCAGAAGGCATCATTGGAGCCCTGAGTCATGTCTATAGCACTTCAGCCCCTGTGTTTGATCAAATGAAGCTCCAGGCAATGAGCAGTACTACACAGACTGTACAGAAAATGAAGGATGATGGAGAGTGACCAAATATTGTCTTCCCTTGGCATTTATGTATGATAACAGAGGCTGGAAGAGTGCAGAAGGTTGTTGATCATCTGCTCCCTTGGCATTGCTCTCCACCTCGAGTCCTCATCATCAGCATGTGTCATTGGACTCATTTCCATGGCAGCTAATTACACCTGAGCACAACATCTTCAGGCTGCAGGAGAAGCCACAGGAAGAACAGGTGAATCATTCAGGACCTTCCCTTTGGCATGGGGGAGTTGCTGGGCCACCAGTTTGAATCCACGCAGGGCTCAGCTGGTGTCTGTCCTGTCCTGCTCCTTTGTTGCATTGATGTGGCCGTTGGGCTGGGTTCTGCTGAGTTATATTAAGCCCCATGTCCCTAAATAAAGCAGGACCCTCTGTCCTTCACAAGGGGCCTTCCAGTCACTAGAAGAGCGGGTGGAAGAGGCAGCTTCTGGGACAGATGGTGTTGCCAGGGGATTAGCTAATATGTTCTGGCCTTGTGGGGGGCGGGTGAGCGGAGCTGCGGGTTCCTGGCAGCTGTGCACATCTGCATCTTGGAACAGGCACCGTGTTGCTACATTAACAGACGGAGCTCAGAGACGAGGGGGAGGGAGGCGGGTGGGGCATGGCGCAGGCGGACCCGGGAGCAGGGAGATGGCAGAGATGGCAAGTCTCCCGGCAGATTTCAACATCTGGGTTGAACTGCATGTGTCTGAGGGCTCGTCTGACAGGCCTCGGCGGAGGCTGGGCTGGGGCTGCTCCCTGGCTTGCTGCTCAGGCTGGGAGGACCTGGCTTACCTGATCTCCTCCGGGGTCTCCCCCACGGCTCACACAGACCCTGCGCTCGTGGGTTATGCCCTGCACCAACAACCCTTGCCTTTCCTTCTCCTGGTCCCTGTTGGATGACCTCTGCCTCTCCAACAGAGCTCAGGGGCTGGATCCCCCCCGCTCCATGCTGCAAGGCAGGGCAGCAGGTGGAGACACAAGGCCTTACAGAGCATCCGCTCCAGGGACAGGGCTCCCTACAGAGCCATGCATGGCTCGGCTTGTGCTGGGCCATAGCAAACAAAGCCCAGAGCCGAACGGGGTTTGGACCCAGGCTTTGCTTTGGACCCATCTTTGCTCCGGCTGCAGCACTGGCTTGGAGCTCAGATTGGATGAGCCACTGCCTTGCTCTCCCTCTGCAGCCCTCCAGCCATTTACGGCTCAATCAGCGCAGCCTGCTCGTGTCCCACCCTCTGGGGACCCCTGCATTGGCTCGGGGCCGCGATCAATGCCCGGTGGCGGGGAAGCAATGGGAACACAGAGCGCAAAGAGCGGGTCAGACGGATAGCCGTAAAAATAGAAACCAGCTGACCTTTAACCCAGAAGCGATCTCTCAAGTTTACTATCCCGGGGTAAACAGGAAGTCTATTATTAGGTGGCCCATTCATGAGCTGGCTCAAAACAGCCCGGCAATGTGAGCTTGTTTTGTTCCTTTCTGACACGGTGATGCCGGGCAGGAAGGATGTGAGAGGAGATGCTCCATCCAGACTTCCCCTGCCCCCCGCCCCACTGCGGCCAAGAGGGCTTTGCCAGGGCTCGCCAGGGGCTGGTGCGGCCCGCAGGGTTGTGGGGTCCCCGTGGGGGAAGCACCAGGTGCAGAGGTGGATGAAGGGGGCAGCGAGGGCATGTGGGATGCAGGACCCGGCACAGAGGAGCAGGTGCCCGAGATGATGGGGACTCACGTGCCATGGGGCAAGGGCAGTCTGCCCGGGCCTCAGACCCCGACCGTCCTCTGGCCAAGCTGTGCATGTGCATTGGGCTCTGCAGCCTGGGGCTTTGTGGCAAGGTGCAGGGTGGCCTCCGTGGCTGGGGCGTCCTCGAACACCCTACCCGGGCAGTCGGGAAGCACCAAGTGATCAATCCCTGCGAGGGTCACATTGGAAAGCATCCAGTCCTGCACAGCACAGGAGCTGCAGCCTGCTTCAGCCTGGCCCTTTGGCACCATCTGCCCTTGGCCCTGGAAACAAAGGTGCTGGCTCCTCGCCTGGCCCCAGCCTGCTCTGCTTCCTGTCCTGTGCTGCCACCCAGTGCCGAGAAGGCCCATCGCAGTGCTGGCACCCACACAAGTGTCTCTCCAGAGCCCCCATTTCTCACCCACCCCTCCCTTATGCCAGGTTGGCATCTCCTACAACGCTGACCTGGTGCCAGCTGGGGGGTGAGGGGGCAGGAAAAGCCACGTCACACCTCGATCCTGCTGGGGCTCCCTGCTATAATCACACCCCAGCCCAAATTCCCTTGGGGAGGGTCTTTAAAGTCGCCGCCTGCCCCATCACGTCCCACTGCAAGAGTGGGAAAATGGGGAAAGGCTACTGAGTAGGGAGCCCGTTCCTCCTCCTTGCAGATCCTTAGGGCAGCATTTCCTGCTCTCTTAAGCCTCTCCTCTGCCTTGATGCCTCCGAAACATCTCGTTACTGGTGCGGCACCCACCTACCGGTAGCTCATCTTCCTGCTACCGGGGGCTTCTCCTCTTGGAAGTGCCCCCCTTGCTGCCCATCACCGCACACTACAGCTCTGAGCTCTCTAAGGCTGGGACTTTCTCTCTCTGCCCCAGGTACATACAGCAAAGCACCAGTTGACTGGAGTCAAGGGGCACAAGCCTACTAAATATGAGACAACGATGGTAGTGTTGAAGTGATGTTGAGGCTTGAAGGAGGACACTGTGATAGCAGGCTTACATGCCAACCATACAAATATCACCCATGAATTGTTGCCTCACGACAATGATGACATTAGCTTGGTGCTGAAAGAAAAATCACCTATTTTTTTTTGCCCACTGCACTGCACAGGGGAAGGCTGGTACACCCAATCAGCCCTGGGTACAGGGGCTCTGCTGGCCCTCTGCAAGTTGCAGGCTCGGACACCAGAGGATGCCAAAAACCAGGGCAGAGGTGCACTGGGCAAGGTCCTATTGCTGGGAGAGCAGGGGGAACTGCAGGCTGGGACTGAGTGACCTGGCAGTGATGTGGGATCTCAGGCCCACGGCTGTGTCAGCAGTGCATGCAGAGCACAGCGGGGAACCAGCAACACGACCTGTGGAAACAGTTGGCCAGGAAAAGAGAGGGTTGGCAGAGCTGTGAGGTCTCCAAACCAGTGGTGCAACTAGGTCCTGTGAGGTGCATGGTCAGGGTAAGTCTCCTGAGCCAGGCTGATGCAGCTTGACAGCCACGGGTTGTTGAAAGCACTTGCCTGTGCTATGGATAGCATGACGGAGCAGCATGGGAACAGCACCTGACCGAGCTCAGAAAGCTCACTGAGAAAGCAACTGGTAAGATACAGGCTTCAACAAACCTCTGTATTTCAGTGATGGACCCAGTGTATCCGGATTGATCGCAAGGCCACATTAACAAAGTTTAAGCCCCCGCCAATAAAGCACAAGGCAGTGTGGACAGGAGCCAGGTGGAGCAGAACAGCTGGGTGTCAGTGCCCCCTGGCGCCACCCGGCAGGAACAGCACCCATCTACTCCACCCCAAAGCAAGCGGTGCAAGGTGGTGGCCGTGTTAAGCAGCTCACAGGGGAACCTTCTGGCACTCCCCTTTGCCCCATCTCTCTTCACTCCCTCCTCCTCCAGCTATGCATCCAGTCTCTTCCCCTCTTTAGGCTGCACCTCCACTGACAGCCTCCAGGTCTGCTTCCCCCACATCCCTTTGCCCCTCTCCTCCCCTGCACAAGCCCCAGGACTGACCAGTGTTGCTTTGGGGATCTATATCCCACCAGCCCAACCTAGACTGCAAATAGCACCTTCCCCGCACCTTCTGACCCCAAACCCAGCTCCAGCCCCGACTCCCATCTTCCATTTGTGCCAGAGGGCTCCAGGCTGCATCTGAGGACAAAAGCAGTAAACAAGAGAGAACTCCTCGCAGTTAAATGAAGGCCAAATATTTTTCACGAACTCCAGGCTTTGCAAGGCTTGTTCTGCGCCTAGAGACAGCGAAGACAGGATGGGATGGTGGCAGAGGCTGCACTAGCTCTGCCTGGGATAAACTTCAAAGCGATGTACACATATTTCAGTGTTCCCATGGAGCATGACAGGGCTTGGCAACCTTTGGCCACTGTGGGCCACAGCCCAAGACCTGGCTCCCTGCCACAGACTGCAAATGTCTGCCTCCCAGAGCTCCCAAGCTGCCCGCACTTGCTTTCACCACTGCTCCCCAGCCCCTGTGCAGGGGGGAAATGCAAGCATGAGAGTAGCAGGGAAGGAGAGAGGATGCTAGAGGGGATGGGCAGCTTGGCACAGCTGTGGGCCGCCTGATCCCCTGCAATGCCCTAGGGCAATCTGGATCTTCAAAGACTGGATCCAACCTCATGAGCCAGATCTAGCCTGTAGGCTGGAGGTTGCCAACCTTTGGTCTAGAGGCAGGAGGGTGGGGGGCATGGCACAGAAGGCTCAAGTGACTTGTCCAAGGTTACAGCACAAGTTGTAGGGCGGGGGGGGAACACCTAGGTCTCTGGAGCTTCCACCCCCTTGCTATAACCACCAGACAGCCTTGCACTTTGGAGTGAAGGACAGGAGGCATCTAGGGACAGTATCAGAAGTCATTAGTTCATAACATGACTCCCAAGAGCTTCAGTCACTCCACTTCATCAAACGAGTCATCATCCTCCTCATCCTCGCCAAGAGTCCAAGTGTTGCCTCTGGCTGACTCTTTTATGATTTGCATCCACCGCTGCTTCAGCTCCTCTGTCTCAGCTGCCAGCATGTAGGACTGCTTGGACTGGGTCAGCTGAAAGAGGTGGCGCGAGTCGCCCTGGGACAGGTCCTTCACCTGGTAGCCCAGCAGGGGGATGGAGGTGTGAGCCCTGACGTCCTGGAAGGGAAGGGAGAACAGGCAGAAGCTGAAGCTCCTCAGCAGGAGTCTTTCCTCTTCCCTTCAGTGCAGACAGCATCTCGGGATGCAACAACCTGGCCCTGCAAGCTGATGCAGGATTCTGCTGCATGGCTGGAGCTGGTCCCTGCAGAAGCCCCCTTCATTGCAACAGGGGATTGAGCCATCACCTACCTGAGGGGCTGCATAAATGTACAGCACGAGGGGGTCGTCCTGTGGGATCACAAACCAGCCCCGCATGCCCTTCCCACTCTTGTCCACCAGCTGCAAGAAGCTGCACATCAGGCTGCGCCCAGAGATTTCTGCAGATTCTTTCTGCCAAGAAAACAGATAAGCAAGTCCTCTGTGCACACGGGGAGCCAGGTTCCACAGGGGCTGCCTACGGTCTAATCCACTGTGGGGCTTGCTGGATCTCACAGAGGAAAGGTGCTGTTCCTGGTGGTGGTACCCTCAAGCACACTCTGCTGTTCTAGGGGAATGGCCTCTTGGACTGAGAGGGCAGCCAATGCCATGGACAGGCTCATTAGCTTGGAGCAAATAGCAGGTTCACTGGCATTCTCGCTCAGTCCTGTAGAAGTAGCTATCCTGCTTCTGGGCCAGGAGGCAGCCCGTGGGGAGCAATGCAGTGCAACTGAGAGCACCGTTACTGGTTATCAAGTGGACAGTCTGAGTTCACAGGTTATAAAGATTTAGGAGGGCTATAAATCTGCTGTTCCTGCTTTGCAGCAGGAAGCAGCAGCCCCATAGACACTTTAATGCTCAGCTAAAGTCACCTATCACATTCCTTGCACCATTCACATACTTACTTCCTTACTGTGCATATGCACACGTGTATATCCATGCATCAATGTCTGTGCATGTGCTCACTGAAGTGTGTATCCATGGGTAGTTGGGTTGATCTGTGTGCACACAACACTGACACTCGTGAGTGTTAATGCCTGTGCATAGATATGTACTGGTGTGCCCACATACATTGATGCCTCTGCATATAGTATGTGCATTATCATGTCTGTGCTTATGGTCATGTATGAAGTTTATCAAAGCCCACATAGAGGCACATCTGATGTGTCCATGTAGGTGGATGTCTATATCTATGCTTGTGTCGGTCCACACATACCCAGCTCTCCAGGTTTGTCCACATTTACCCATGCATAAGCTGGTATGCATACATGGCGCTCCTGTGTGCTGATGTTCACATGTGTGCGCATGTCTGTGTGCATAGATATGGCATGTGTGTCAACTTTTGTGTGTCCAGTGGTGGGCATGGAGGGTTTTCCTGCTCCAGTTCAGCACCATGGACAGGCGCCCTCCTTTCTGGGAAGTCACAGGGGAAGGTGCCGCAGGCAGGAGCCCCGGGGCGGGGCAGGGAGCCAGCCCCGCTAATAGAGGATGAGAACATGGGGGCAATTTCAATGCACTCAATGACCAGCAAGTGAAGGCAGTGCCAGGGACAAGCAAGGACAATGGTTCCAGGGGGAGAAAACCACCATCCCTTCCCCACCACGGGACCCTTCCACATGGAGCTCTTCCAACACCAGCCCCATCATGGATTTCTAACCCAGGACTCCCAGAGGCAGAGCCACTGTCCTGTGAAATTTGCTCCCGTTCCATGAGCTGCACCTGTGACAACACCACCCACCCCCTGCTCCTCTCTGGCACTTGGTGTCTGAGCACCCCAAGGCACTCTGCAGCCACCCATGATCTACTGTTGGTTGATATTAATGCCAGGGTAACGGAGACTGGAGAGGAAAAGGGCCTGATTTAGAGAGATGAACACCCTCAACTAACTCTCACTGCCTCAAATGGAAACTATGGGTGTTCATCCCCTCCTGCCAGAAGTGATGTGCCTGAGGTCATTGGCAAATTAGTGGCAGAGTTAGGACGAAAGCCCAGGTCTCTATGCTCTGAGGATGAACCAGTGCTGTCCCCCACCCCTGGCAGGAAGGAAGAGGTGGGGTGATTGGTGGGTCAAGCATTCATGATACAAGCAATGTAAATGCAGGCCCTGGCTCCTGGATCTGTGGGCAGACACAGACAATGAAGCAGCTCGCGCTCAGAGAGGGGATCTCAGAGGCAAAAGCCAACTCTCCAACTGGTGTCTGGGTATGTTTATGCCATGTCCACAGCCCGCTTGGAGAAGGCGTGCTGTCCACCCACTCCCCTTCACACACACCAAGACAGTGAAGCCACTCTGGGATACCCTCACTGCCCTTCATCAGCCCTCTGCTTCCTGTAAGCTTGGGACTGGCCATGTGAATGTCCTGGGAATGGCTTCACGAGGGCACTTCTGGGCATGCTGTGTGCAGGAGGGAGTGGGGGCATGTTGGGTGGTGCCCCCTAGAAGCACTAGGGATACAGTGGCCACATGAGCCTGGCAGTAGCAGATGGGGGGCAGCAGCCCAGTGGGAGTCCAGAAAGGCTGGTTACTGTGCGCCTGAGGGCAGAAGTCACATGTGTCATGCTGCTGCCTTCAGTTGTGAGACAGGTCACGAAGGGAGAGGGTTGGAGCAGGACAGAAGCAGCAGAAGACCTCAGAGATGGAGGGAGGCAGGGGCAAGGGACAGAGAGAACTCGCTGTGATCTCACCTCCAGGATGCTCTTCTGCTTCCCCTCCCGCTCCTCAGGTAGCAGGTGCCCCGTCAGAAAGACGTAACACACCTGGCAGACGCGATGTATGCGATTCGGGTCATACTGAAGCTCAGCTTTGTAGTCAGAACACCGACCACACACCACCTGTCCCCAAGACAGGCCCTGGTCAGGCAAGGACAGGGCAAGGGGCCCTGACAGATACTTGGAGAGGGGCAAAGGAGTCGCCTCTCTCCCCACAACATGGGTAGCAGAGCAGGAGAGGATTTATTTGGCCCTGAGGGAGCTCAACTCTTGCCCAAGTATGGCTGCAGCAGCCCCAACCCCTGGGATGGAGCACAGGGGATCTCCTTCCTCCTGCTCACCCCCCTCCACAAGTGCTTTTTTCCCTTCAGAAAGCCCTTGCAGACAAGCTGCTGCTCTGTGCTGGGGGATGGGGCGGAAGACTGCCTGCACCCCCTGGGCTGGGCCTGGCAAGAAGGCAGGGGGAAAGGGGGCTACTCACATAGCCACAGGCCCGGCAGTGGTGCCTTCTGCGTGTGATAGCGTTGAACGGCTCCTTGCAGCGCATGCACATGGTCACCAGCTTGTCCCGCACCCACTGCGGGGCTCGCCGGCCCAGCTCCTCTGTCTTGTACTGTGTGGGGTGGGGGACAGGAGAGAACAGGGCACCATCACCTCAGCTGCTGTCTCCACGGCAAAGAAGCCAGGGCTTGGCAGTCATATCTATACAGGGGACTCCATCGAGGCTGCTGGATGAAGCTCATAGCCTGTGCTCCCTACTGACACTGCCTGGGCTCTCCCCAGTCCTGCCCTGTATTCAGCCATCATCAAAAAACCTGCTGACTTCTTTCCCCACATGCCACCCTGTCTTTGTTCCAGGCTACCCATTCCTCATCTTGACCCTCCCCACCCCAGGCCTAGGGGCCTAGGTGTGAAAGGATTCACCCAGAGCCTCAGAGTGGGAGACAGTGACAGGAGGAAGGGTGGGGGAGTGGGGTGGGGGCAGATTACACTGAAGTCCTGGGCCTCCACGTCGAGTCCATGAACTGCCGTCTTGAAGCTCTCATTCCGCTTTTCATTCTTGTCAATGGCATCCTGGAAGGCCTGAGGAACAAAGGGAGGCTCAAAGGTGAGGGGAAGGCCTGTCATGGCCTGTCCCAAGTGGAGCTCCTGGCCTTAAGTGGCTGGTTGCAGTCTAGTTTCCTGCAAAGCCATGAATTCTGCCTCTGTTTCTGGCCCAGAGGCTATAACACCAAGGAGCCACAGACACATACTGTATCCTCAGACTTGTCCCCCTGGCTACACAGACCTTGTAGCAGGGACCTGCACTACATGTATGCTTGTGAGGCAGACTCCTGCTCACACTATGTGTGACACCAGCACAGCCACAGCACCTTGTGGACACAAAGGAGCAGTCAGCGCAAGTGGGTCCTCAACCCACAGCCACTTCTGCTGGCCCAGACAGCAACTTGGACCAAGACCTCAGACACTGCCCTGCTGCTGTGGACTGGCCCTTCCCACTGCACCAGGGGGCTGGAATGCTTTCTTGGGCCAACACTGGAAAACTCCAGGACACAGATCCACCCCTCACTCCATGGTTCCTGCAAGCTATGTTCAAAAAGCCTATGGCTTGCCGTACCTTTATCCAGGCATTCATCTCCTCTCGCGACCTGTGCAGAGTGGGGACACAGGCGTTAGAGAACAGGCCTTCAGCTACTCTGTTGCAGCTGGAGAGGAGGGGACAACTCACTTCCTTACCTGGCTTGCAATTCCAGTGTCCGCTGCTTCCCGGAGACCAGAAAGGTGTGGGGGAATTCTGCATCATTCAATGCCCGGATCTGAAAACCCAGAGAGGGAAACAAGCCTGAGCCTGAGCTATAACAAGCCTCTAGGAGACCACACTGCTGGGAAAAGTAAGCCATCCTGGTTGCTGTGTGTAACAAGGGATAAGTACAGGGAGCTCTACTGGGACGCATGACCTGTGCCCCGCCATGGATGTTGGTGCCTGGGTTTCACAGGACAACTCCGGCTCTGATACTAGGCTAAGTGGGGTCAGGTTTACTCAGCAACTGAACAGACTTGAAAGAGGAAACACCTCTACCCTCAGTGGGTCAGTAGATGGCGCTCTGCCCTCTCCTACGGCCTTCCCTAGTCTGTCGCGCTGCTGAAGGTGCCGTTTTTGGGGTGAGTCGCCAACTCTGAGCTCCAACCATCTCCCCAGGCAGTCGTCACACGAATCAGTGCATTAGACCTTTGGCCCAGGCCCCATCTCATTCCACCTCCCTAAAACTCTTCCCACAGTTTCCACTGAACACAGCCTCCTTCTTCTCCTCTTGTCCTAACCTGCCACAAAGTGTTGCTGTGTCCAGCTGAGCAGCAGCTGCCTTCCACCCCAGAAGTGGCTGCATTTGTGGTGCTCAGTGAAACCCAGTGTGGGGGAACAGATGCCCCTGGCACAAACCTAAGTGACAGCAGGGAACACGGGAGTTCTCTGACCTTCATGCCGTCCACGTCGATCCGCATGTGTACCTGGAATTCAGCCCCAACCTGGATGACCTTCTGCACGCAGTACAGCAACATGTTGTTGAACTGAGTGAGAGGAAGCCAGTGTGAGCAGTGGGACAGGAAACACAGCCCAGGCATGCTGGCCATGGACAGGAGCTATCCCAAAGCATGTGTCCCACAAACCTGAGCTTAGCAGCATGGGCTCTGGACCTATTGGTAACAAAGCTGAGATTTCCTACAGATCCCATGGGAGTTAGGTGCCCAAATCCCACTGAGAACAAAAGGTGAATGAGGGCCAAATGCCCTTAGGCTCCTTTGAAAATATTCCACCCGTATAGCTAACCCCTTTCTACCCTTCCCACTCGCAACAAAGACAAAGGATTTCCAAATTACTTCTTTAGCAAATCTGGTGGCAACCACAGTGACCCAAAGGTTACCCAGAGTTAATGTACTCTGGAAACAAGGGGGCTAGTTCTCCAGCCTCCCCTTCTAGCACCTTACATGGGGACATCCTGGATGTTAAATGCTCACACAGACCAGAATGCTCCATGCACCCATGTTCCACCAGTGTCAAAGGCAATGCAGGGACTATGGCACTGGGAACACAACACTCAAGAGTCTCCAGCCGAGCTAGCCAGTGAGCTCTGCTAAGACACCAGGGCTTTCTAATCTTTCTTTCCCCCACCGTTTCTGTCCTCCCCTATTGATCCTCCAGGAACAACCTGCTGCTTCTCAGTGCTACATAATGCCCTATTCCTCTCCTTCCAGCCACCCCAGCCTTCCCTGCCTGGTGCATCCACCATCTTCTCACCAGGAAGAGATACTTGTCTGATGTGGTGTTATTACGGAAGGAGATTTTGTGGATGGGCCCCTCTTTAATGAGCTCATTGGAAGGGTCAACAATATCATCTTCCAGTCCCAGTCTCTGATACACCTCCCAGAGGTTCTGGAGACGTTCCTGGGGAGACAGAAATGGAGGAGTATGAGGCAGGGGAAACCCAGCTGGCTGATCCATGAGGTCTGAGAACAGTGATTCTCAGCCAAGCTGCTGCAGCATCCTATGGGCCTGGGCAATCCTTTTAAGGGTCCCACAGGGTGCTGGACAATATTAGCACTGTGAGGTGTGCAAACAACTGCACACAATTCACAACATAAACCCAGAGGTTTCAAACAGGAATCCAATGTTAAAACCATTCTCAGTTCTTTGAAACAAAAGAATTGCCATAGTATTTTTCTGTAGTCAAAAAAACTGAGAGCTGGCATTTTCTGAGAGGTCCCTCGAGTCTAAGAAGGGGCATCTCCAGTCTAAATAGGTTAAGATCGTCTAGAACTAGACTGGGATTCTCCTTCACTTCAAACAGGGGACTCCAGCCCAGTCCAGACCAGACAAAACAGGATTTCACCCTCCCATTCTGGAAGACGGCCATTTGTTCTAGGGAAGGAACCGGCTGCATTTTCATGCACCGGCACATCTGTCTTAGATCCCAGATCAAGATGGTGTCTCTTTCGCAGTGGACAGGGGCAGCGTTCCCTCCAAGCTGTGTGGCGTGTGTGGCATGAATGGGCCTGCAGCATGAATGGGCCTGCGCAGCCGTGCATGCCGCACAGCTTAGAGGGAACGCTGGACAGGGGTCCTCAGGCAGTAAGTTCCACTTATTGGCTTATGATGTACCTAGGCTGGGCTGGGATTGCTCTTTCCTAACCTGTTCCCTCCCCAGACACTGCAGGCCTGCTCCAGGCTGTGGGAATCAGGTGCACCTGCAACAGAAACTAGAAGCAATAAGGCAGATCTGGCACTCACCATTTCCGCAATGGCTGCATTTGAGTGTTTGGCTGCAGAGAAAATCATTTCCAGGGCTTCTGCAAGGGGAAGAGAAAGGGAACCGAAGACTGAGCTTCTTCCCAGACTCCACTCAGGAAGGCACCTTTCATGTGACCTTCCTAAGCTTTTAAGAACAGTGTAATGGAGGGGCTGGTAGCATGTCTGAGTCACCACTTCTGTCTACTGGATGGAGCCAGGACCGTTCAACCGGGCATCATAAACCCAGTTCTGCTAACAGAAAGTCTCATTTAGACCACATGATAGAGGCCAATGCTTCTGGAGCAAGGAGGGCTCAGATTTAGTGCAGCTCTGGTTGAGGGATGGAGTGGGTGTGGTGTGCAGGGCAGGAAGGCTGCTGGTGGAGGAATATTTCTGATTCTGGCCCCAGTGGAAATCTGTGAGGGTAACTTGTAGACATACCCTTCCTCCCCCTGCTGAGGACCCCTCTCACTGGATCTCTCACATGGTAATGCTAAGTGCTCAGCACCATCTAGCCATGGGCCCGAGGAGTCTTAAACCCTTGAATACCCAGCATAAAGCATATCAGAGCAGACACCATGCAGCTGAAGAGAACTGCACCAACCTGATAATAGCACTTTCAGCAGCCAAATGTTGGTCCTAGTCACTAGATCCTGGTGAGAAGGGTCCAGTAAAGCAGGTCTCACCTATTTTCTGATTCTCCATTTCCTTGCTACAGTGACCAAGGCAAATGACAAGCCTTTTCGAGTCAGTCAGAGGACTGGACTCAGCATTGCATCTAATGAGCCCCTGGTCAGAGTTGCTCGTTTCCAGAAAAATTCCCTGTAGTTTTCCTGCAGTGTTGCACCCTACACCTGAGGATCTCCCAGTGCATGGCGAAGGCAAATAAATATTCTTATCCCTATTTCATCCGCTTGAGTGACTTGACCAAGGTCACAAAGCAAAGCACTGGCAGAGTTGGTAAGAAAGTGATGCCTCTCTATCCCTTACTATAAAACCATGCCACTTACTTCAGACGCACCCCATTTCCTCCCTCCCAGACAGAAAATACAGGAGCTCTTACTCTCTGCATCAGCCCTGTCTGGTGACTCAGGAGGTAATTTTCGGACATAATCCTTTAGCAAGAGCTCGTAGCGTGGGATCCTCTGCACTGGCTCCAGCATGTGGTGCTGCAGGGTTAGGCTAGCACACACTTCCCGTTTCTGGAGAGGGACATCAAAAAAACAGAAAGAGAAAGGGGATGGTGAGGGACTGCAAGTTACTCCAGACACCTTGCTGTCCTCAGGCCTGGGAGCAGCCAGCTGAGCATGGAGGTCAGTAAAGGCTGCTGGCATTTGGCACCTTCCCAGACCAGGACTACATGACCTGGAGCATCACCTGAATGTCTGCAATTAGCTCCTGGAACGGCGGGGACTTCTCTGACCATGTCGCGATCAGCTCCACCGCCTTGTCGAAGTTCTTGACGTACTCGCCGTACATCTTAAGGAATGGCGCTAGCTTCTGGATGACATCCCCGATGCGGGGGTTGGAGCTCCTGCAGGTGGGAAGTGGGAGATTAGGATCATACCACATCCTCCCAGGACCAGCTGAGCAGGGCATGAAGGCAGCCCAGGGACACTGAATGGATTCATAAATTCATCTCTTAGGGGCAGCCTTTGGTACAAGGTCAAAGCAAAGCTCAGACTCACACCTCTGGGGCCATAGCAACAGATCTGCTTTGCTACTACCCTGCTGTCTGGGATGTGGCTGTGGGAAGTAGAGCATGACATTCCTGGAGCACTGGCCTAGGCTGGTAGTGCCTGAGTGTGGTCATGGTTTCAAAGCTACTTGGTAGCATCTGGGAAAGGAGTTGGTAGCAACTGTTTAGTTTCTGGGGAAAAGTGCCCATGTCACCAAAACCCTACCAGTGCTGGCACTGGACAGGATAACGGACTAGCAGTCAGGAGATGCCCTGGGTCTTCTATGGGTTCACTGTGTGGCCTGAGGTAAGTTACTTTCTGGTCCTCTCTCTCTGTGCCTCAGTTTCCCAAGCCTCTTTTATACAGTCTCAGTCAAGCTGCTAAGAGTAAAAGGGCCTTAGAGACTAAACTGCCCTCTCATTACTAGTACAGTACATCCTAATAGGGCACAGACAAGGACGGCTGAGCTCCTATGAGAGGTGTGGGTGTGTGTGGGCATGTAAAACACGGCCACTCTCCATGCTGTATGCTGTCTGTGGGACTTTACTCCCCCACCGCTGCCAACACAACACTTTCCACTGTATTCAAAAATTGAAAATTATTGCTGAGTAACTGCATGGAGGATGAAATGTTAACTTGGCTGCCCACATTCATGAGGAAGGTTCCAGTTCCCTTACACTGCACAGCACTCTGACATTTGAAGTCTTGCTTAAGTGAGAGAAGGGCATGTTCAGCATACCCTTAAGGCAATTCAGATTTATGCTCAAAGTGTCTTGCCAGAGTACACAGACTTGCAGAGCTCTGTGGGCTTACCTGTTAGACCCCATTGTAAGACTAATTTTGCAAGTGTTTTATTCTAGGAAAAGAACCCAGGAGCCCTGGCTCTTCAAAACTCACCACTCTGCCATGCGTTTCTGCAGCTCTGGCAGAAAGAACAGGGCATGGAATTGGTAAATGGAGGAGATGTTGGAGAAGATCATTTTTACCACATCTTCTGGGACTGACTTCCCACTTCTGGCCTCCTTCAACAGCTCTGTAAAAAACACCTGGGAAGAAACATTGCCAAAATGTCAGTGCTGGAAAGCGTATGTCCCTGATGCTCCTTATAGCCTGGATTCCTGAGGTGAGGAGGCTTTGCCTTGCAGAGGAATGGGACTCAAAAGATTCCCTTAAAGAGAAGCAGGGAATAAGGCCTGGCAAAACAGCACTATGGCAAAGGCCAACAGCACCTAAGTTTCTCACAGAAAGTCCTAGGTCCATCATAAATAGGAAGGGAGGAACAAGCTGAAGGGGCTGGGGTGACAAGGATGAAGGGATATTTTAAGGAGTAATAAGATTTTCTGAAATGGAGACAGAAGCATGTCCTGGAGGGTGATGCTCCCAAAGAGATGTAGAGCTGAGCTAAAACCAAAATGAATCTGATGGGGCGCTTAAGACTTTCCGTGAAAGCGATGGTGGTGAATTGGGGTACTTTTCCATGAAGGGATGAAGGGGCAACCCTGGGTGAACTGTGGGCCAGGTCTTAGCTGTTCTATGTGTAACTGTAAGTCTCCTTATCTCTTTGGGCCTAAATATTAGGTCAAGTGACAGCTAGACCATAGGCTTATTGCTCTCCAGCCCCATCCTAGTCCCTCTGCTGACCTGGTCGAGGAGATGAAGCCGACTGACGTAGGCTTGCTCTGTTTCCAGCAGCTCCAATGCAATTTTCTTTTCTTCTGGGTCCTGTAGGTACAGCAAAGGGAGAAGTGGGTTTGGCCGTGCAGGAAGGAACCCTGGTCATGTGCTCTCTGCACCAAAGCCAGCCTGCTGCAAGCCACTGGAGTGGTCTGAATTCATTCTAGTAACTTTGAGGCAAATAAGGTCCACCCCTTGGCATCCAGTAACCCACATAACTGGCCTGAAACCAAGGCAGTCCTACTCATCAACACTGTAGACAGGCAGGGATGTGAGGGCCTGGTGTGGTGTGACTGACTAATCTAAAATGCCCAAGCTTCCTGTGAACAATGGGTTTGGATCCCAGCTGGGCTGAGGCAGCCTTCCCGAGGAGAGAGCCGGGCATTTTATCTTCAAGGGAATGGGGGCCCTTTGGACAAGGCTTTAAAAAAGCAGCATCCTATTCACACAGGCTAAAGATCTTTTAAAAAGCATGAGGGTCCTTGACCACAGGTCTCCTGTATGCTCAGGGCAGCTGCCTTTCAGCAGTGCTACATAACCTGTGGGACACCTGGAAAAGCAAGGGGCCACAGGAACAAGTGCTATTCCACGTCCAAGTTCTATTCTGTGTCCAAGCTCTTGCCAATGGACTCTCATTCTACTCCCTGCACCTCCCAGGAGATAATACATCACCTGACTTTTTTCCCACAGTGGTTTTCAGACCATTACTGAAGGCTTTATGCTGCCTTCATGATTATCAGCTAAGTGGAATGTGGAGAGAAGGTTCTTATAGTAAATGCATGAAGCAAAACCACATCACTCTCAGTGGATCCTCAGTTCCTTTCTCATCAAACAGCAATGAAGAAGCTGTCACAGGGCTGACCAAGGAAGGATGGGAGGGAGGGCTGGGGGTGAAGAGATCTGGGTTCTCTTTGACTCTTATTGTGTGGCTCCCTTCCCCTCTTTGGGCCTCAGTTCCCCATTGTAACAGAGGTAGTGATACTATAACCTCTAGTGAGGAGATGAGGATTAACTCACTGTGGTCTGTACAGTGCATCGGCAGCTCTTGACTGCAAAGTGCAATAGAAATGCAGCGCCAGCCCCTCCATTACTGTACAGTGGTGCAGCACCGCAGAAGCCAATGCAACCATCCTGGGTTACCCACCCCGAGCTTCTGGCCTGCAGAATGCTGTTATACTAGGGGAACTGACATCCCAATTAATTAGAAGTTGCTCCTGTATAGCACCTTACACCTGAAGGCCTCCAGACAAAGCCCTGGCCCAGCCTGTGGCATCTGGGTCCTTGGAGCATACCAGGGCAGTAGCATGCACTGTTCACTTTTAGGGTGAGATTTCAAGACCACTGACACCTAGAAGCCCCTGCCGGTGTCAGCAGGAACTGTGCATTTCTCAGCAATGTTTGGCCACTTCTCCAGTCACCTCTGTAAGGATCAGGTCCTGGGTTCTGAAAAGATCAGCCTTGCTGAACACAAAATTGGGACTGAGAGAAGGGAAATGGCAGGCCCATGGTTACATAGAGACTTGGGGCAGAAGCCCTGTCTCTGACCAAAGACCCTGAGCTGAGCCTCAAGCATTAAATAACCTGGTTCTTGTCGCCTTCAGAGCCCAATTCGCTGCCTGGCTGGGACTCTACACTCTGCTGCCTCCTCCAGCTGTCCCCCGTTATCTTGTTCCGGAAGGACCTGAGGCACTTGATGCTGAGCCCTTTTTGAGCCTGAGGCAGCTGTGGAATCACTGTCATGTCCTGAGGTGGCTGGAGAGCCCTTGGGAGGAGCTGATGTTCCTCTGGCTCGTGTTCCTGCTCTGCTCCACACTTTCCCATCTTGGTTGAAGCTTTCCCCTCTGCCATGGGTGGCAATGGCAGGGGTGCTCTGGGTTTGGTCTGGGGATGGATCCGATCCTTGCCAGGAGTTCTGTGGGGTTCTGGTGACCTAGGAGCACGAAATCAGCAAAGCAGCCTCATTAGCAAAGCCCCACACCCCGTACAGGTATATTCCCCAACAACCAGCTCCATCTACCTCCGCCTACCTATGGCACCCCACAAACCCATCGGCTGCCTGCCTGTGCCCCCTCCAACCTCCCTTAGAAACCATGCCCTGCTGGCACAGCTCTGAGACCTGTAGAGAGCTCAGCTACTAGGGTCGGGGCCACGATGAAAGATCCAAGGGGGCAGAGCACTGATACAAGGCACACACAATAGCTACTGTCCCTGGGGACCTAGTGATGGCTAGTGCACGTCAAATGAGAAGGCAGAAAAGGTGTTGTTGATTCATCACACGCCCCGAGCAGTCCCTGCTAATACCTAGGCCATCCTGGCTCCATCTTAAAGCTCCTCTCCCCAGCAGGATTCAAAGCATGCTATGCAAACACTTCTCTGCAGGGTAGTTCACCCCTTCCCGTGGGATCCCGGTCCATACTAGCGCAGAGAAAAGGCCTCCACACACCTAGGCTCTCCATCTTCTGAACACACAAGCATATCCATGCTCCACATACTTCTGGTCACATGCAATGCTTCTTCCTGCAGACCCTACATATCTCTTCCTGCAGCTTTCCATAGTTATTAAGCCTTTTGTGAAGAACCCCCTCACTGCAGCACACAGCCATACCTGTACACATCTCGGACAAGCATGTCCTTCCCTTCACACCTCCTCCCCAGGCTGGCAGCAGGGCCATCTTTTACAGAACCACAGAGAATTAAAGCTGTCAAGGACCCAGAGAGAACACCTAGTCTAATGCCCTCCTCTAGGTGCAACTGCCTGTAGCTAAAGCACTGCATGTAAGTGTTTGTCTCTAGGCATCTGCTCCAGGACTTCACTTCCCTCAGAAAGTTCTTCCCAAAATCTAACCTAAATCTCCCACATCACAATGTCCGCCCACCACTTTTAGTCCTGTCCTCTGCAGGCAGAGAACAACTGGTCACTGTCTTCTTCATAACAACCCTGTGTTTAAAGACTGTTACTGAATCCTCCCTCTGGCTTCTCTTCTCTGGACTAAAAAATTGCAGCTCTTCCAACCTTTCCTCATCTGTCTTGTTTTCTAGACCTTTAGTTGTTTTGCTGCTCTCTTCTGTACTCACTCAAATTTGTCCACGTATTTCCTTGCTCCAGCTGGACACAGACCTCCATATGAAACTTCAGCAAAGTTGACAAGACAGAACGAATCCCTGCTGGTGACTTACAGTGAACACTTCTGTTACCGCTTCCCAGCTGGCTATTAGCTTTTTTGCAACAATAACATTGGTGACTTTTATTCAGCTTGTGATTCAATATAACCCCCTTAAATCTTTCCTGCAGTACTGCAGCTGAGCCAGTCATTCCCTGTGTATTTGTGCATTAGACGCTTTCTTCCTAAGCACAGCGCTTTGCACTGATCTTTGTTGAATTTCATGCATGCATGTCAGGGTGCACACACCCACTGCCTCACTGGCAGAACCCCCCTGTGCCTACTTTTGGTCATGCAAATACCCCTTGACTTCCCCTTTCTCTCAGGCACTCATACTAGTATGTATCCTCAGGCACAAACCAAGACAAGCATACACTCTTGCCCAGACACGCATCCTTGTGCACAAACCCCTGGCATGCACAAACTCACGTGCAAGTCCCATGTGCACATCTTTTCACACGTATGTATCCAATGTCCTTGCATCAAGAAACAAAAAGACTTGCCTTTCTCTCTAAGGCAGCTGGTCCCTTTACACTGTTACACCCTGGAGCCTGTGCACACCTAGTGCTGAGCTCAGGAGTGGAACTTCTCCATTTCTGTTTGCACTATGACATGAGCCAGTTCTGCCTAAAGCCCCCTCTTTGTTCCCAAGTCAGAATTGGTATCTGTTTCTAGCTTCCCCATCTTCCAAAGAAGCCACAAATGTCACTTTTATTTCCTTTAACAAAGAGTCTCACAAGCTCAAGATAAACAAAAAATTGCTGCAGCAGCAAATTGGATGAAAAGACCAAGCCAGCTACAATGAGAGAGTAGTTTTTGATCTACGAACCAGCACAGGGGCTCTGTTCCCCTGGGGTAATGTTTGTCACAAAGACCAAGACAATGCATGGGAGGGATGGGAACAAAGCATTTTCTGTTGAAGGGATCTAGTTCTGGAGCAAATTTCCAAAGGGAAAGCAGGCGAATCTGGAGCCTGGATGCCTTAAGGAAGTGCTGCAAAACCTTCCTCTTTGAAACAGATGCCATTCCCTAAGAACAATACTCTTGATGCCAATATGAATTTCCTCATACTCTCTGGACAATGTTTGAAAATTGCAAAGGGAGTCACTAGTTTCAACGTCTTCTTGAAGCCTGGTAGGGACTTGGCTACTGCTATGAGTTGTATGTGGAGTGACCAGATCCTATAGTAATGAGGGGTAGGATAAAGCTTGAAGACACAGAGAAAGATGCAGGCGCTCACCAACCCCTCTGTTGAGACTATTTATGAGTATCAACCCCTCTTTTGAGGCAACAGTGTCACAAATACAGCCTGTGGGCCAAATCCAGTCCACAGAGCTGTTGCATCCAGCTCACTGGGCTATGGCCAGTTGTGGACAGAGATGGGGACATCACCACTGGCAGCACAGCAGGGGCGGGGGGGGGGGGCGTGAGAAGATGAATTGCCATTGACCAAGTCAGACCATAGGTCCATCTTGCCCGATCTCCAGTGTCACACAGCAGCCCACTCTGATCCCAAGAGCGACCAGGGACCTCAGCTGGCGGCTCCTCCACGTCTCTGGTGCACTTCATGGACTCCCCTGACACCTGCCCCTTCTGTGAGCAGAGGGAGGCCCTGACACACGCCCACCTGGAGCACAGCAGGCTGCAGCCCCTTCACCTGCTCCAGAGGTTGCGTCTGCACGACTCCCCGCACCTTTGCATTTACGCACTCCCCGTCCACAGCCCCAGCAAGCCTTGGGATCTCCTGGTCAGCCTCCTCCTAGCCCTTACCAAGCTGGTCATCATCTACTGAGCCAGGAAGGGGACTCCTGGGGGCTGTCTCCCCATCCCCGGTCCATCCAGGTCTCTGGGTGGAGATTCCCCAGCTTTGAGGACCAGTGTGTGAGGTCCAGCGTCCCCCCTCGGTGCCCTCCTTTGGAGCCTCCGACCTCCGTGCCCGTCCCTGTTTTGTGCTATGTTGTCCCCCAAATGCAGCTGATGCCTCAACAGCTCCCTGATCCTAGTTACCGGGGGTCTGCAGGCACGAAGCGTGCGCTACCCCTAGGCGTCAAGCCAGCCCGTGTCACAGGAGCAGGATCACCCAGGGGCTTTTCTGCTGCTCCTCTCCCCCTCGCAGCCCCCGGCCTCTCAGGGCCAGGCTGCCCCGGGGCCCCTTACCTGGGCGCCTCGAAGGCAGCCACCAGCCTGGGCACGACCTCCCGCTGCCCCTTCATGCCGCGGCTCTGGCCGCCCTGCCTGAGGCCGCCCACGCTCCTCCCCTCGGGCAAAAGGGAAGTGCAGGCGGCGGGGCTGGGGCTGGGGCTGAGGCCGGCCCCGCACGTGTCCCGCGGACACGTGGCGGGAGACGCAGCACATGCCGCATCATTCCATCAGCACCCGGCGCATGCGTCCTCCTGCCTATGGCATGGAATGTCCCGTCCCGTCCCCCCCGACAGGATGGTATCGCCCACTACCTCCCCCAAGACTCCCTTCCCCTGATGGGTTTCGAAAGGAGGGGGACGTGATGACGCAAGCACCCCGCCCCTTTCCTGCGTCGCACCCGGAAGCGTCCGGGTTGTGGCTGTGGGGATGGCCGCCCTTTATTCCCCCGCCGCCAGCCCCCGGCCGGAGGGGCGGCCAGAGCTGGTGGGCCCCGCGGAGGGCGCCGACGCGCTGTTCGTGGTGCTGGGCGCCGGCTTCACGGCGCTGAGCCACCCGCTGCTGTACGTCAAGCTGCTGGTGCAGGTACGGGGTGGGGACGGTGGCCGGGAGGGGGCGCACTGCAGAGGGATGGGGTGCAGCAGGAGCTGAGCCACTCACTTGCCCCTTGGGGAGGCGCTCCCTGGGCCCTGAGGTTTGGTCCCTGTTGAGCTGGAGAAACCAGCTCTGGAGCGCTGTCAAGCGCCGCCTCGGTCGCCAGCCTGCTCTTCACGTAGCTGGTCTGGGTTTATTGCGCGATTCGCCGATGTGGTGCGTGATGTATGTAATGTAGAGCGGGGGCAGCAGGGAGCTGCCCCTCAAAGAGTGGCGTCTCCAATGCGGTCCGTAAGGTGCCTCGAATGGGGATGGCGAGGTGGCGCGAGGGAGCCTGGCCTTGCTGAGCGGCGGGCTGATGGGATTACTTGGGAGGATAAGAGCATGTGAAAGCACCGGAGCAGGGTTACTCAACCCGCGGATCGCAAGAATAGGTGAAAGGGTCATGAATGAACTTTAAGAATGGATTCTCCTCGGCAAGAGAGAAACATGGGGGGAACCGTGGCTTTTCCCTTACAGACTGGTAGAGTTTCAAGCGGCTTGGGGCTCCCCCTGCCCCCTACGCTGGGGCAGTAGGTCAGGAGTGAAGGGCACCAGGTTGGGACTGGCCGTCGATGTTTACAAATGGTCCAAAAAAGGCAGAGAACTGCTGATCTAGAGGATCCCTGATGGGGAGTTGGAGGGGAGGGTGCCCAGCAGTAAGAGGGCGAGGGGGAGTGGCGTCCTTACACTGAGCTTCACGTCGATAGGGGAGTGAAGAAGAGTAGCACGTGTTACACGTGAGCAGTTCTTATAATCCAGCAGCTTTTGGGGCAACCCTGTAAGAAACAGTCACTGACTTGTGTTTCTTTTGAAGGTGGGACATGAGCCTCTACCTCCAACCCTTGGGAGAAATGTACTGGGAAGAAAAGTGTTGTACCTACCTGGCTTTTTCACTTATGGTGAGCATGTTTTGATGAAAGCATAACACTGTTCTGGAAGGGAAGGTGTGAAGAATTAAGAATCTATTTAAATTGGCTAAAACTATTGTGTACTCAGCGCTGGCTGTAATACAGTAGCATCCTGAAATGGTTCTGTTTTATTTCTGATAAATACCAGTGTTTCTGCCTCTTGCATCTTGGCAACCCTTAGAGGATTCTTTGCCGATAGTTCAGTCATTTTCTTAGATGTGACCTAAAATATTTTGACTAATTGCTGCCTCAGTATTTTTGTCCAAATCTTCAGCCAGATTTACGTTACAATTGTTACAAGAAGCAAGAGAGACACATGGTAAGAGCTGAATCTAAAAGACTTGGATGACTGCACTTTTACTAAGGAATTGAGGTTAAGATTGTGGAGATGGCCTTCCATTAAGGTCTGGTCTTTGTTTAATCAGGTTACTTAATCCTGTCATTCCCAGGTCCACTTAAAAGTACTTTTTTGCTTTTTTTTTTAGTGTAGATGAGAGTGAGTATGGCTTATAACCAGCTGTAGTTCTGATTGAAGGCTTTAGCATGTCTATAAGGGGTATTTAAACTCCTCCCAACACTTCACAGTATAGCTGTGTGGTAACTTGGGCTTTAGTACTGTAGCTGGGAGCTTTAAAAGAACAGATATATACAAGAAAAAGAATAGACAAGCAGGACAGGGTAAGATACTGGGAGAAAAAAAGTTACATTTTTCTTTAGAAGCATAGCAGTAAGAGAACAGCTTGGGTTAGACACTCCTACATCCTAATCTCAGTGCTGATAGTGAATTTCTCAGTGGCCTTGGACTTATTGCTCTTTGTCCTTTGTGAAAAGCTCATAATCCTTCTAGAGGAAACTATTTTTAAAGGGAAGAGCCAAGAGAGCTAGAGTCTTGAAACCTGAGCTGAAATGCCTGTTAACTGATGGGGATGGAATACAAAGCACAGTAACAAAGTAAAAGATTTGTGTTTTCTTGGCGCTGAAAGTTTATGAAGTACCAGTTTTCCCGTAACACCTTTCAGTGGTGGATGATGTATTTTCATAAATACGTACATAGTGTTTGATTTCCTGGAGGAGGACGGGGGAAGGAATCCATGTGATCTGCACCAGAGAACAAGCATAGCTTTTTACAAGCAAGGAATGGGGTTCTGGGAGCAGTATGCTTAAATATTTGGTCAGCTGGTTTTTGATGAACTGCAATGAAACCAGGTATAGCATCAATGTGCTGCTTCTCTTCCCAGATGATCTAGGATCCTCTGCTGTGCAGTGACAGAAATCTGATAGAACACTTTTTGTTCAAAGAATTAAGCAAACTGCCAGCTTACCTTGCTTGTCTATTTGGCCCCTGCTTTTTGTGTTATCAAGTGCCTTGCAGTCCTTAATGTATTACCCTTGCAATTCCCTTCTGGTAGAGGGCAGTGCTATTATCTCCATTTAACTGACTGGGAAATGGAGGTCAATATCCACAAACATATTTAGGTACCAAATTTCCATTGATTTTTTTTTTTTTTTTTTTTTTTTCTTCAAGTCTCTGTAGCCTGTCCCGACCAGATGACTTTCTGAGGTCATATAGAAAGTCGGTGGCAGGGCAGGGAATGGAGCCTGGCTCTCCTGAGTTCTGTGCCAGCACTGTTACTACCCACTTCCCATACTATCTGCCCTAGGGTGGAAGGAAGAAACTGCTACATAGCAAATAAAAAAATTCTTCCATTCAAAAGCTCTTGTAACTCTTTCAGACTGGCAGAACACACTCAAAAAATTAGAATTAGTCCAGGGCATTATGGCCAGTGCTTCATCTCTTGCAGAAGAAAATGCTAAAGGATCTTTTATGACTTGGTGCTGTCCTAATCTTTTACATTGGTTATGAAGCTTATTTAGGTCTTCTCAGTAAATCACTTGTGGTCCCATGCTGTATCATTCAAGCAGATTCAACCAGATGCCAGGTCCTGGTGCTGCTTAGAGTGGGAGTTAGCAAGGTTGCAGAGGTGTTGTGCTACACTCTTCTCTGGTAAGGTGCTTCAATCATGACTGATACAAGTGTAATGTTTTTTTACCCAGCCAGACACATTGTCAAAGTGGATGGGAAAACAGGACTCTTCCGTGGTCTTACGCCTCGAATTCTCTCTAGCACTTTATCCACAATCACCCGGGGGAGTGTGAAGAAGGTAAAGTGTGAATTTGCTTTTTATAAATTAACACACTGGGTGTTAAAGCTGCACAAATCAAGTGCTGTTGGAATAGCATTGGTACTTTATAGCAGTAAGCCTGTGTGACATGCATCTGAGGAGCACTGATCCATCTGGCTGAGAGCGCTGTGAGCTTTGCTGAGCAGCAGTGAGTTCTAGCCAGCTCTAAAAAATGCTCTCTGGTTACATGGAAACGACTTCAGCTTCCAGCTGAAAAACTTGAGCTCCTTGGAAGCACGTTTAACAATTTGGTTGATGGCTGCCTGTGAATGCAGGGGACTGGACTCCGTGGCCCAGGGTCCGCTTCCAGTCCTGTGCCCCGGAGTTAGAGAATCTCTGTTCCTGGTGAGATTGTAAGAAAACATCATACCCCCTTTTCTTCATCTGCCCTGTTTTCTATCATGTTGATTGTTGCCCAGGTTTCTCTGTCCAAGTGGCATCATAACCCACCAGAATAGCCATCATCGAATCCTGGTAATCCTCCTGCACCCAGGCCTGGAGTGCCAGTTGTCTTGGATACACCAATTGGGATTAACTTTGGGGTACCCTTGCCATATGTATATGTGCGCTTTAATGCACAGTAGCCTTATTTTACCGCACATTAGAGCGTCATGTCAAAAACCATGCTAATATGCTAACGCACAGTAAAATTAGGCTACTGTGGATTAACCATCACTATAAAACATGTGCTTTCACTACTGGGCATTAGGGCAGCCTAATGCACAGTTATTTAGTACCACACATTAGAGGTACTACCTTTTTAATATGCAGTAGCAAAAACACATTAATGAACAGGTACACGTGCCTCCTGTGTGTCATACAAAGATTTAGATTTCCTGTTGTGTTCAGTCTCTTCATAGGTAATGTCAAGTTATGTCCAGTTTTATCATGTTTATTTGATCCATGGTATTTGGTATGAATGTATTTTTGTATTTTTATCATGTGACAACCTAGGCAGCAAGCTGATTCTTAAATCAAATATCAGGAATGTCCTACACCAGACAATAGTCATTCATATATCTGAGAGGAAACTAATCTCTAGAGCATTGATTCTCAGCTGAGATGCCCTGACACCTTGATATGCCATGAAACCCTTTTTAAGGTGCTGTGAAATATTAGTAAAACCAGAAATTTTGAATGGGAATCTAGAGCATTAAAACACTCTGACCTACAAAGGTCTTAGGAAGCCCACTGCAATGAAAGAATTACTCTTACTTTTCTGTAGTTAAGAAATGAGTAAAAGCAAAGAGCTGGCATTTTTCAAGGGTGCCTTGAGGTGTTTAGCCTCTATAGAACTGAAGATCTATAATATTTTGCGAACTGAAGGTGTGTATATCACAGACCAGCAGACTTCTACTGACCGTGTTCTGAGGTGGAGAGACTGGGGTGAGTCGTCACCCTAAGGGCAAAATCTAGGCTGTTTCTTGCAGACATGCGACAAGAACAGTGGGGAGAGGCTTGGAGCTCTGGGCTCATCCTGTTGTTATACCAGTTATCATTAAGTCATGAAAAATGCCCATATATCCAAATCTTAGCTAGCAGAAGCTTGCCGTAGCAAGGCATTGGTAATGCTTCAAGAGCTGATCAGTGACCTTAAAATTCCTTTGCATGCTCGATAGAGAATGAGCCTTTCTGATTTTGATCAAGCCATTGTTGATTTTTGTGGTTAGTTCTGAGCACAGAGCAGTTACCATTTGCTTCTGGCATCAGCTGCTGGGGCTCATAGGTGGGCATCTGTGGAGACATTTAATTTGATTAGTCTCTCTCCATCCAGGCCTTTCCTTTGGAGGACATGGAACATGTTTCTAACAAGGATGATATGAAGACTTCCCTCAGGAAAGTCATGAAAGAGGTGGGAACCTGCAGAGTATTTTCTCCTCATTAAACCTTTATCAAGTGCAGGGTTTGAGAGCATCTCATCTTATGAATATTGCATGTTAATAAATAATCTAGAGAGTTTACAATGGAGATAGATGCCCTAGAGGCTCAGCAAGTATGCAGATTTGGTATGGGTAAAGTTATTCAGGAAAATCCTCAACATATACCAAGATATTAATGCTGAACAGGGGTGTCCCTCTGGACCTGGCTATTTAAATATTTAATACAAATAGTACTGAGATCCTTACCATGGTTAGTTTAGTGTAGACTGAGTTCTGCTAATCCTTTAAACCTGATACCTCTAATAAGGAGGAAAGGATGTGTCTCAGTCTCTTTCACCCAATATCCAGGTCTTGACACTTATAGAGCCAAAGAGGAAATCTGATGACAGGTGCAAGAACAGACAGGAAAAGACCTCCACCAAACACCCAATAGCTGACTGTGTTTGAAAGGTGGGGTTTTTGTGTGGGAGGGGGAGTGTGGTGTTGTCTTCATCTCAAGAATGTGGTGTATGATGCATATGTTCTTCACAGGACTAGATCTCCATTCCTTTGGCTCCAGAAAGCTTTGCAAAATTAAGCATAATCACAGTTGGCATAAGGTCATCCTCCTGAGTGAGGAAATAAGACTGTTTAACCCACAAACCATTGTTTCTCTTTGGTCACCTATTTTAAATTGTGACAAAGGAGCTTTAAGTTGGACAGGAAAAACACTGTAATGTTTAAGCACTAGTTAAGCGCTAGAATGGGCTGCTGAGAAGTCTCCATCATTGGAAGGTTTTAGCAGTGGACTAGACAGACATCAGTTAATTCATCCTGCCTTGAGCTAGTGGCTGGACTAAACCCCTTGGATTCTTGTTTTCTGTGATTCTTTGATGTCCTATCACTGCAACTATCATGCAGTGATAGGACACGATTCATAACTATCATGAATCTTACAATCAGCATGCAACTGCCCATTCCTTATAATGCAGCCAGCTGGTTTGTGGCTTTTAACATGGTGGGTTTGGGTTTTGTTTTTCCCCCAGACCTCTCACGAGATGCTGATGCAGTGCGTGTCCCGTGTTATTTCTCACCCCTTACATGGTAAGCCTGGTTCCTTTGGGTCTGTAGCATGCTCTTGCCTGTCATGACAACTTGCTGACTGCCTGTTATGCATCTGTTACACATCTGTTCTCTTTTAATCATTTTAAGGTATTTCTTTCTAACTAAAAATGGTTCCTAGAACATGAACCTAGGAGAAGAGCATGAGCTACTAGCATTAGAGAGAGGGAGATAATACATGGCATCCTGATAGGATAGTCAAAAAGCTGAGAAATGAGACTCTCTTATTACTTGCTTGGTAGCTTATACAGTGAGTTCTGGGTTTGGGTGATGACCTGGGATCCCTCACTTCTGTTAGGCTTGGGTGGTTAGGACTATTTTTTTCAGGTGCTCATGCTGATGAAGGTAGACAATGAGAGTTACACATCTGATTTCCCTGTCGCTTTCCCTTCTGGACCACAGTCCTGTTAATTTTTTTTTGTTTTTAAAGGGAAGGCAAGCCAACTCAACCTGCTGCTTATAGACCTCTTTGTTTTGCTTTTCTTTGCAGTAATCTCTATGCGCTGTATGGTCCAGTTTGTAGGCCGGGAAGTCAAGTACAGGTAAATAGCTCTGGCACATAAGCGATAATATTTAAAGCACCAGACTTGGAGTTGGGAGCATTATGCTCTATTCCTTCTTTCTGCTGAGCTGAGAAGCTGAAGGAGCAACACTTAAGGTCACACAGAGGTCCTTTCCCTTCTATGTATCCCTTTGTCCCAACCTCCTGCCTCTGGCTTCTGCAATGACTGCGGTATCCCTTGCTGACACAGTGCTGTAGGTGGATGCACTCCAGTTGCTTTGGTTTTTACCTTTAATGGGCAACCCAAACTATGCTTTATAATAGCAAGGGGGTGAAAAGGACGAGATGGTGTCTGATTCATGCCCTCGCTGGTAGCATAGCTTGTCTGACAACTTCCTGCAAGGCTCTCTTCACAAGGCCATAGGTAGGACATGGGCAGAATGACACACTTCACAGAGGAATGTATAATCCTTCATCTGAAAATGTAAATGGAGACTGGCTCTTGGGGCACCTATATACCTGCCAGACATCTGTTCTTGCGCATCAGAGCAGACTCGATTAATCGAGTCTGCTGGAATGTGCTAATTAGTACGCTCCAGCAGCCTCCACGTTGCATGTATTCAGCGTCCCCACAATTCAAAATGCCGGCGGAGGGTGCTTTAACTAAAGCTTGTTCGTCGAGTTTTAGTCAAAGTGCCTCCGCCACCATTTTGAAGCATGGGATCCTGAATACATATGGTGTTGCGGGCACTTTAGTTAGAGAGGCTCACGGAGCTCCTCTAACTAAAGTGCCCCCTTCACCCTGGAGTGTGTGAGGACACTCTGGGTGCCTGCTACAACTGTATTTGAACAGTAACTTGTAGCATGGCTTCTCTAAACAGGGAGGTTAGGTGTCCTCTTTGCTAGCCAAATCCATGCTGAATATGTACTTTAGCACAGTGGGCTGACTTGGGTTTTGAACAAGAAGTAATTTCTTTGTGCCTGTCATGGAAAGCAGGCTGGAGCTTTCCTAGGCCAACTTTCTAAACACAGCTGTAATTAGTATGGCCCTGCTTCCATTGTGGGTAGTCTTGCATTTACCATAAGCCAGCAAACAGCATCAGAAGTGACAGCTTGCTTTTATCTGTAAACACATGCACCATGGGCCAAATAACATTACCTCAATAGAGCAGCATTCCTAGCTGAGCATGCAAGAGAATCATTTCTGAGGAATGGAGGCGAGTCTCCTCTCTGGTGTTGGAGGTTGCTGATAGCAGGTGTCTGGGCAACAGCATCTTAATTGCAAGTGTAGTTGTAAAAGCACATGGTTGCTCTGTGACTATCTGTTTCCCTTTCTTGGCAGTGGTGTGTTTAGCTCCATCAGCAGGATTTTTAAAGAAGAAGGCATCCTGGGATTCTTCGTGTACGTGAGTTTCTTCCTTGTTTTTGACGTTTTTCTTTCTTAATCTAAAAGTGATAGGGAGAACAGTCAAAATTCAATTATCTGCACTAAAACTGACTCTGGAAGAGGCATGTTACAAGTGCCTCGGGCACTCTTGATTTGGAACTTGCAGCTGTAGGTTTGATTGAGCTGTATAAGTGCACGAGTCTCCCCTAAACACAGAATTAAGAAGACAGCATTCTCTACATCAGTGGCAGAGCTCAGAAGTGCTTCTGACCACATTATGAAGCAGAACAAATTAATAATCTAACTGAAGCGGAAGTCTGGAGAATAAATTTTTGCTTAACCCCTTAATTAACACTTTCTCCCCTTTTCACATCTAATAAAATGGAACCTATTGCTAGTGTAAGCAGCAGGTGGTAGGTAAGTCATTTTCTTTACTACACCCATAATAGTAAAATTGTCTCTCAAACTGCAGGAGAGGGTTTGGGATGGAAAGCTTTTGGTGCTGAAATTACCCAAGTCAAGACATTTGGCCAGCATGTCAGGGTTAACAAGAATGGTAAGGTCGTTTAATGATTGCAAGCTGTCATGGTTGCGGCTATCTCATCCAATCATTTAAATTATGGTAATTGTCTGAATTCACAAGTGAAAATGACTGTGTTGAGCCTTGATTCATTAAATTGCTCAACACATGCACTTAAGCTCTGGTTTGAACAGAGCTATTTTCTTGGATCTAGGATGTTGTCCCACCTGTATATTGCATGGCATCCACATTACAGTTTAAGTTTCTCTTGGCCTTCCTGGTGACCTGTTGTCTCTAGGAACCTTTCCTATCTTATCGCAGTCTTGTCTGTTAGATGTTCCAAAGTTTAATTGCACCTGGGTGCTAAATTTTCCCTGTGATATTTATACATCTCTTTCATTGCATGCAAATTGCAGTGTGTCCCTTTGTCATGGGTGCACAGTTTTGTTGGTTTTGGTGGTTAAGTCAGGACAAAATAAGAAGAAAAGGACTTAACTTGTTTCTCTTGTTGAAGCATCCTCGTAGGAGGAAAAAGGAATGTCTGAAATGAGGTCATATCACTTAGCAGAAATATAGCCATCCATGTGGAAATGTATATTTGAATGCAAAAGTACCTTCTTGTGCCCTCTGGGACCACAATGGGGAATCTGAGCTGAAATTAAGACAAATGGGGGGGATATAGAAGGTCTTCCCTGGCAAATGTTGAAATGGCCAAACAAATTCCCTGCGCTGGGCAAGATTTAACGAGTGTTCAAAAGAGTTCATGCAAAAATCTTTGCTGGGGAGAAGGATGCTGGCAGTGGGTCTCTCACTCCATCTCCCCTGGGAAGGGAGGGGCAGAATCTTTTCCTGTGGAAGCACTTATGGATAGGAGGCATCCAGCTCTTTCCTCATCTGCTCTGTCTAGGCACAGGAATGCCTGCACCCTCAGCTCTTCAGCTCAGTGTAAGTTCCTCCTGCTGTTTTCCTGGATGACAGGTTTCCACCTCATGAGCTTAAGCGGTGAGGGTGGGGGGGTGGGCTTTTGCTTAGGTCCTGTAAGTCAGAGGAAGCTACACTCCTGTTGGTGCCTGCTCACATTCCTCTTTCCTTAGCACCTACCCAGAATGGTGCAGACACAATGCAGAACTGTGCAAATACATGGTGTTTTTAGGCTCCTTTCCTCCACATGCATTCTCCATGTAAAATAAACACTGGTAGCCTAATTAAACTTAATGGTTCACAGGAAGGACTTTAACACAAGCCAAAAAGTCTCTGGGGGGCTCTGAAGTTACATGTGGTCTACAACTCCAGTAGGAAATAGGCTGTAAAGGAGAGAATTTGAAGCAGCATCTATATGACTGTGTAATGCTGTTTCCCTGTTTGTGGCTACGTGAACTCTCTGTATTGAAATGCATCCTTTCCCTAAAGAACCCCCCTTCCTCCCTTGCTCACAGTTAAGCTCGTCTCGTTGTAACCCCCTTGAAAGCTGTACATGGCAGTAACATCAGCTAGTTCTCTTCCTGGAAGAGCATCCAGCCAGATTAACCCAAGTTAACTGGGATTAAGCCAGGTTAACTGGTTGCAGGCCATGTTCTAGTTGAAGTTCCATGTTTCCCTTTCCCTGCCTCTCTGCCACTAGTGGCACCCCCTGCTCATGTGACAGAGGGATAATCCTTTGATCTCTTCTCTGAGATGGGATCCTTACTGTTAAGTGAAAACTTCTGCTCAAAATGACCCTTCTTGGATCCCATTTGGTGAACTGTACTGGACTATGTCTTGGGGCATTAGGATTTCTAAAGCTAGCAATACAACTTTTGTATGTTATGTCATGCAGACTTTCACACCTTTTACCTAATAGTTGAGAATCAGAAAGTATATGGTCTTAATCACAAATATAACCCCAATGATCAAATTATTTTCTAATAAAAAATCTATTCCTACAAGCAGACTATTGCCCATTGAGTGCTACTACCAGAGTAGTTTTTAATATAGGGAATTTTCTTCCTCCATCACACCTGCTTAAGCACAGATGCATTGTTTACAATTGTTTAGGGCACTTTTCCAGACTCTTTTTTCTGAGTGGGGTAGAGCAACATAGTTTGCACTCCTGAATGCACTGATATCCAAAATAGCTTGCTTTTTCCATCTCTGAAGAACTTGAGCCGTCACATTCCCTATAACACCCCCTGCATTATTTCTTTGTGTAAGATGTGACTAATTGCCCGTTACATCACTACATGTGCCACAGGTGGCAAAGGTAAATGCAGCCTCCAAAGTTGTTCTGTCAGAAATAAAAATACAAAGCAAAAATCAAAACCAGGTGGAGCAAACCACATTGTTCTGGGGAGTTGCATCTTGCTTCAGCAAATGAATAGGAGTTTTTTCCTCCCTGAAAAAAGCAACAAGCTGTTTGTCCATTTCCCTTAATAAATAATCTGTGAATAAAATAGTCAAAGGAATTTAAGCCTCTGTATCTAACTTTACTTTAGATGCTCATATTGTGAGAGGACTATTCAGGGTATCTGCTTTGATTAAAAACTTTGGATTTTGTTTAAATAACCAAGGAGAAATTTTAGTAGCTACTGCATCTGTTTTAGTGTAGAACCCAGACCAAAGTAGTAAGTTTGTGTTGTGTGCCTAGAAAGGAAACATAAATTTACTAAATGGCTGTTATGGCAGAGGTGCTAATGCCGTCAAGACACAAATAAGGAAGTGACCCCCTCTGTGCCCTCGCCAAACTCTCGTTAATGTTTTTAGGGTCTGCTAGAAATTGAGTCAGCGGTGTTTGTGCTATTAGGCTACTGCAGGTGGTGGCCTGCTCTGAAATGAGAGATGAAAATAAAGACAAGCATACCTGCTTCCTAATTCTGTGTGCCACTGATTTGAATGTCAGGCTGCCAAGGGAACGTTCCCTGTAGGAGTGACTCATTGTGTCCTAGACTTATAGGTTGTAAAGCCAGGAGGGCACTCAGTAATAATCTAGTCTGACTTCCTGTAAGAGACCATAAGGTTTCCCTAAATGAATTCCTTTGAGCTAGAGTGTAGCCTCTGTAAAGGCTCCCCAATTTTTCTATTAACAAGCTGCAGTGCTAGAGTACCCTGGTAAGTGGTTTTGTTGGTTAATTCAGATCAAGTAGGGAGCATCCCGCTAGGGGGCTCCAGAGCTGCAGAACATCAACCTCCTTGCCCTGGCGCGGTTGAGCAGAGTTGGTTGTCCCAGCAAAACGTGAGGAAGTCTCCAAAGGAGCCTTTTTAGTGAAACTTTGCAGATAAAAAGGGCTTCTGGTGGGAAGACGATGCTGGAAAGGAGTGAATGAATGTGAAAAGAAAACAGCTTCTTTCATCCTGGAGAAGCCTTGTGCAAAGATTGGGGAAGCATAGTCGGAAACAATCATAGTAGGGAATTACCAGGCCATGAGCCCTATTGAGATGAGAAATTTGCCAAAGGGATGTTCTCCAAGGTGAACTGAGCTGGCTGATTTCCAGCAGATAACAGATATGGGTCCTTCCCCTCCCCCCCCATCTCTCCCCTGCCTAAATGCACACACTTACCCACCCCCATTTGGGAATAGAGAGAAATAGGCATCTAGCCGTGGGCTGAGATTATTTGCTAAAGCCTTTCTGGCATGAATATGGAACCAGTGTTTCAAAACCAACCACTTTATTTGGTACCAGTTTGCCTCTTTGGGTCATTTTATCAGCAGGGAGAGCCAAGACTGAGTCTCTGCTGCCCAGGTTGGCCTCTGCAGGTCAGGGTTGGAGGTATGTTGGCAGGGCCTTATGCTGAGCTATGCGTACCAGTGGTTTCCAGAGCAGTCATTTTGCCATGTCAATTGGCAGTGTGTTCACATGACTAGAATTGCTCCCATGTCCTCACTGAAGGAAGCCCAGAAGGCTTTCTCTTCCTTATGTTAATATTCTTACTCTTTCAGTGGCTTAGTCCCTCACCTCCTGGGGGATGTCGTCTTCTTGTGGTGCTGTAACCTGCTGGCTCACTTTATCAACACCTATGCAGTGGATGACAATGTGAGTGGTTATTGTATTAAACCAGAGCAGCTGAGGGCTTCAGCTCCTTGCAGCCAGCAGGTTTATAATTGGGCCTCAAGACAGAGGGGTTAGTGGATAGGGGGCCCTGCTGTAGTGTGCATAGAAACCATTGGGCTTTGACTCAGGTCCCAAGCAACAGCTAAAGATGACTAGAGTCCTATTTAGGTTGAGGTTTGCAGTTCAGGTTTGAGACTGAATTGGGGCTGGAGTTTGGGATTCTACAGGCCCAAGTTTTCAATCCCAAGTGGTACGAATGTCTGGAGATCAGCTGGGTTTTCTGTGAAACACTGGATCCATCTGATCTGGGGAATAGGTCTAACTCCTTTGCTGTTGGCCTAACCCGGTCTCATGCTTATAGTTTTCTGATCAAGTGATTCAAGTGCTCAAGCTTACTCTTACTCTGACTTTGTGACAAAATGAGATGTTGCTTCTTCCCTGACCCCTTTTTCGTATTTTTTTTTGTTTTGTTTTCCCCCTCACCCCTCATGCTTTCCTCTCCCTTGCAGTTCAGCCAAGCCTCTGTGATCCGGAGCTACACAAAGTTTGTGATGGGGGTAGGTGGTCAATTGTTACTACGCTTCTCCTGGCCTCAGTTTTATGATATGAGAACTCATGAACTGCAGTTCCCAGGAAGAGAGGCTGCAGGCATGCACGTGTGCGTTTGTGTGACTGCTGTTGTGTCGTGTATGTGGGTAGTTCTCCCCTTCTACTTCTGGGTAACTGGAGGTAAGCTCCTAAAGGTGTTTGTCTTTGGTGTAAGGACTATACCTTGAGAAATACATAGCGATTCTAGATCCTGTTGACCTACACTTGATTGAGTGTTCAAAATGATTGAAGATTGGGACCAGGGTTCTCTTTCATCAAACATTACAGATCCAAATATGCACACTTGAGACTTTAAGATCACAATATCTCCTCAAAAGTCCAAAATAGAAATTGCTAGTATTTTTTATATATTGGGCAATGAGATGTTACAGGTTTTCATTGATGTCAGTAACCCAGTAATAAGAGTGGCCTGTTGTAGCATAAGGATGAGAGTTGGGAGAATTATTTGAGGCTTTGTCTCTGAAGGTGTGGATCAGGAAGACACATTTACATCAATGTAATTGGCAGGACACTATGGGGCGGGGGGAGATGAACCAATTACACACACTCTGAGTTGGGATAAATTAGCCTGAACTGTTGGGGAATGACCCCTGAAAAGAAGTGGGAAAGACTCTGCACTAGGGTAAGTTTCACCAGTTTAGGTTTTGTCTGTCTTCATCCATCCCTTCATTAACCTATTATCCTGTGATAACCGTGTGTCTTCCTGTTTCTAGCCTGGCTTAATATACACCAGTGTACCAAACTAATGTAAACTCCAGTGGAGTACATGTTTGTCCACCTTCCTGACAAGTCATAAGGCCTGATTTTTGCATGTATTTATTGGAAGAAGTGCCAAGCATAGTAGGGCATGCATAGTAGGGCACGTTCACGACACCTGAAAATCAGATCTATGATCTGTCATCCTGCCCTTTGCTAGTGGGGAGCAGTGGAGTAAGTTTTACCCAAGTTAGTGAGTCCTTTGAAAGCTATAGTAAAGGGCTGTATGAATGCCAGGCTTGTGGGAGAGGTTGTTCTGCAACTGTGCCACAAATATAAAAATAAAATGGCCCCACACGCATCTAACTGGGGGGTGTGTGTGTCTACATATAGAACACAGCTCTGCTGCTATGCTGTTGAGAGGCTGCAAGCAAGGAGCCAGGCTGTTCTGTGGAGAAATCACTTAGGGTAACCACCGTTTAGAGAAATGGTGCAATACATTAATCTTTTCCATGAAGCAGGTTAAAAATTGCTGGACTGCTTATTAATATATTTTTAACAGCACCCAGATCTTCCTAGACGCTTCCAAAGTGTGCCAGTTGCTTCCAATCTGCGCTGTTGTTGCATGCCGTATTTCTGCTTATCTTCAAGTTTTTCTTGATGCTTTTCAAGTTAAAATATGTGGACAGGAGTGGCTCAGTTTGGTGCTTCTTGCTTTCAGATTGCCGTGAGCATGCTGACGTATCCCTTCCTTCTAGTGGGAGATCTCATGGCAGTGAACAATTGTGGGTATGTCTGGCTTGGTCCAGTGTCTTGTGTTCTCTTAGACTCCTAGCAAGGTTCCTCACTTGATTGGTTTTTTCGGTAATAATTGCAACTTTTTCATACAGAACCAGAAATTTTGTGGCACCTTGTAAAGTGAAAGGCATTTCTTGTTTCAAAGAGTACAAAAAACTTCTGATCTTAGATTTGGAAATTATAGACAAGGCATGGGGATGCTAGCTCAGGAAAGAGAAGGGGTACACATCAGATGTAAGTGAGGATAGAAAAAATTCAGAACAAGGGTGGTTGAGCATGAGAACAGGCTTTTCAACCGAGCCTGCATTCTCAGCCCCCAATCCACCCCACCTCTGAGGCTTTAGGGAAATTTAATGGGGGATGGGAAAAGTTCCCTAGAAAGAGCATGTTTTGGAATGTCTTGCTCTGATTCCTGAGCTCATAATGGAGATTCATAGTGTTGTGTTGTCATTGTATCCAAGTAACTATCCATATCTGTACACTTCAGTTGTGATTAAATTACACAGTAGGTTGTGCTATAAATAATTTATTGGTGACTTGGCCTTTAGCTTGGTGCTGACAGTGTCACAATACAATACAGTGTTTCGCTCACACCTAATACTGCGTTCAGGTCTGATTCTCCCTGTCTAACCTGACTTCTATACATTCTCCTTCCTGATTGTTGCTCTTCGCTCCACAGGTTGCGTGCTGGCCTCCCTCCTTACTCTCCTGTGTTTACGTCATGGATTCATTGTTGGAGACACCTCAGTGCTCAGGTGAGGGTGGCACTGGCGTCTTGACTTCTTATGCTAGCGGCCAGGTGCTGTAGATGAGGATGTCCCTGGCAGTGTGGAGTTGGCAGGCTGTTAGGGTTCCCCCTGAATTATCTGAGAGGGCCTGAGGTGCCAGCAGCCTGTCTTGTCTATCTTGTTCAACTTTTCCAGTCTGTGATATTTCAGTGTCCCTTCCACAGCATTTGAGCACCTCAGATGTCCTCACTATGCTCCCATGAGGTAGGACAGTGTGGATTTTCTCATTTTACAGATGGGGAAACTAAGGGCTAGTGTGTTTTCTACTGCTGTGGTGCCTGTGTTCTTGTTCCACCCTGCTGCAGTCTGCGGAAAAACCAATGTGCCTGTTTCTGTAACCTGTTGTCATCTTCGCCTTAAGACCAAGTCGCACAACCCAGTGAGCAGGAGGATGCAGCCATGTTTTCCATTATTTGTTTTTCAGGGGCTCAATAGGTTGCAATAGACTTATGCTTAGGCAGCTAATCATGGAGCTGGAACCGGCCCTAACAGGCTTGTCCATGGTCACATGGGGAGCCTATGATGGAGGCTGAAAAGAACCCAGGACTCCCAAGTCTCAGGCTGGTGCCTCCATCACTAAACCATTATGACCCTTTACCACCTCAAAGGCATGACCTTGCTTTCCTAGTGCAGTTTTGAAAGCTCTCAGTACCGGATCAGCTTGCACTCGGTGCCCATCTTGCAGCTTATGAAGGGGTTGGTGAACTCAGTACAGGATAGGAACAGATGCATGCTTCAGGAGATGGTGCTGGCCTTGACAGAAGGATTCCACTTCCTGCCGGCATTGACTCAATACCCAGCTTGGTGCTTGGAGGCACTGGGTTGCTGGAGAGCTCTTCTGGAAGATCACTGAACCGCAATGATCACACTTAAAACATAAAAGCAAAATTCCCTGATGTTTCTAGTGGCAGGGGAGATCCCAGCCCTGCCTGAGTCAGGCCAAACCAGGTCATTTCTGCTGCATAAAGATTTGAGTAGCTGTTTCAAGCATTCTTCGTCTGGCTTCCAAGGGGCTGATGTGGGGCTTTGAGTTCCTCGGATAGAAGGTCTGTGGAAGGGCTAAGTGTTAACTACAAAGAAACCAAATCTTGCAGACTCGCACTTGTGAGGTGCAAGGAAATCTGTGACCAGAATGGGGCATGGATGGGGTCACTGTTACATATTAGGGTTGTTGCATAGCAGGAATGCCAGGACTGTGCCCATTTTGTGGATTTGAAGCACATGGCGAACATGTGTGCATGTGTACGCTCATGTCTGCTTCTGCTGGTCTTGCCCCTGTTGACTAGAATTTGCTTGGCCAGGGAGGAGGGGGTAGAGACAATACCAGTAGTTCTGTTTAAAAGTGATACCATGCAGACCATTTGTGTAACTTAGGTGTGCATGCTCCTGGAGCTATGCAGGTGTAGCAAAGCTGTTGCAAATTCAACCCTAAATGAAATGGGGTTAAAGCTTCAGTGATTCAGCTCATTTGTCTGTGCCCTCCTGTAGTGATACATTAACAGCTGACACCTGTGCCTGAGTAGCAGCAGTTCGAGGTGCCTTTTTAAAGCAGTTACAAGGTACGTTTGTCCATAGCCTAGTAGGTAAAAGCTGACACTTGGCTCCTTCTTTACCTCTGGCTTTGTGGGATCGCTCTGATGGTGCTGTAGTGGGTGTATACAAGTCCATCTCTGCTACAAGAACAGGACTTCAGCTCATGATTCCTTATTCCTGATTGCAGAGCACGGCACTATGGTTGGCAAAGTGGTCCTTGCAGTCCTGGCATCTGGTACTGAGGCTTCTGGGTAGCTGGTCAGGTGGCTACATCACTGCATTTCTCCCTGGCTCCTTTTTTTCCCCCCCCTAAACCTTCTGCTTTGCTCTCCTGTAGGGGCAGCTGTTCCGAGGCTCCAGCCTGCTCTTCCGCAGAGTGTCTGCAGCAGCAAGCTTCCCCATTGACTAACTCCTCCATTCAGTTCAGGACCTCGGCTGGGAGAAGTGGACAAACACGGACTCTTTTTTTTAAAAAAAAAAAAAAAAAGAAGGAAACCCTTAAAGCTCTATATTTTCTTTCAAATTTGAAGTCCAAGGTGCCAGAACAAACCTCCTCCTGTCCGACGAGACCAGAAATGAATTGGCCCATTGAGAACTAGCTTCTAAAGTGTAGTCGGGTCAGATTCCCTTCCCTATGGCTGATTCAACCATTACCATTGAGAGGAGAAGGGTCTTGGCTCTCTGGCCCAGCCTGTAGTTCTTGACTCAGAAGGGACAGTGTTTAAATGTGGATAAAACCCAGGTATTTAAATGGAGTAGCTTGGAGGAACTCTGGGATCCAGTGTAGAGACAAGAGGCTGCTTTGTCATCCAAGTATGTGTTGCCTAAATTGAAAAGCAGCAACATCTGGGTTTGTCTTGCTGAGTGGGTCGCATCAAGCCTGACCCTTCTTTGGTGCCCAGTAGCGATGCAGTAAGGTAGTAGAAAGCACTAAAAAGCTTATTCCCGAACCTCTGCCTTGGTGAACAACCCTTGTCTGACTGGTCTGCCGAAGCATCTTTTCTATGTTTTGACACGAGGGTGAATCAGCAGGGCCAGAGAGGTTGAACTGTACTCTGCCTCTGACTGAGGAGAGCATTATTAAACTAGATTCCCTTTGATGGATTGCTTCCAGGTAAACACTAATTTATGTCCTGTCCCATTTCCTCTGGAGGACGCTCCATCAGCCAAATGCCTGCCATAAGCTGCAGCTCCACTGTGGCTTAAAATGTCCCATTGCCCACATTCGTACTGTCAGGGGTCATGTGAGCACTAAGGAGCAAGATGTTTTGGGGGAGGTGGGGTGTTGTGATGGGAATAAGTTAATTAAATCAAGTGAAGGGAAGCTGAGGAGTGCCAAGATTGATGTAGCCATTGACATTGATATGAGTGGAGTCCCTCAATGGAAGCAATGGGGCTTGTATTCGCACTTAGAGCAGGGATATGCACTGTTATATAGAAAGCTGCTGTGTAGGCAGGAGTGTAGAAAGATGGTCTGACTCTGGGAATTTTCTGTATTGGGGGGCACTAATGATATAACTGCTGGAATTCACTGTAGCTGAATAGTAAACTTTTTAGGCATGTAATTGCCTGCTAGTTACTGGATTAGATGGACCATTGGTCTGACATGATATGCTTCTACTGTACTGGCTCTGCAGTCATGCTGGTGACCCAAAGCCAGGCAGCACCAACCTCAGGCAGCAATTGGTGGTATCTTCCTGGCAAAGCCAAGCATTGCTACTTGCACACTAGAGAGAAACTTCGCCCCCTTACTACAGTGGTACCGATGAATGGCATTGCTTATATTAGTTCAGTTTGCTAATGGGCAACAAAACAAATTTGGCACAACTTAAAATGTCTGTTTAGGTACCAACTAGAGTAATGGAATAAGCCTCAAAGAATTGAGAGGATGTTTGACAGTCAAGTCCACCAAGTCTCTATGCACTTCAAACACTAAGGTGCCTGTCGTGGTGTTTTGGGGCCTTGTGTAGCAGAGCTCCCCTCTGGTTGCAGAGTAGGATTTATCTGCAGCTCCCGAGATGGAGGTTTTCCCAATGTTCTGTGCTGTGACAACGGACAGGCAGGTTTCCCCCTTTTTCAGTCCCTGTCTTGCTTATTCTGCTGAGCAGTCCTTTATGTCTGGTCCAAATGTGCATTGTTCCATCTTCCTGTTTTAATGGGGCCCGGAAGAGCTTTCTGGGACCACGAGCAAACACCCTAACAATTGTTGTGAGTTAGGAATGTTGCATCGAAGCGCGAGAGGTCTGCCCCTCGGCACTTCCTGCATGGTTTGCTTCCAAGATAACAGAGCAAGCTCCATCACGGTTGGCTTTGGTTCTTGAAGTTGGCAGTGATTCATGAGATGACTGGGACAGTCTGCATCTTCCATGCATGATGCCTCCATCCTGATCTGTCATTACGTGAAGGCTTCTCATGAGCAGATGGGCTTGTTACAAGACCTGACTACAGTGTAAGTTTTATGCGTGACCCAAGATGTGCAATGGAAAGGCTTTGTGGCCTTGGCAATGGCAGCTGCTACAAACAAGGACCTTGCTCCCAGTATGTTGGGGGTCCTACTCTCCCTTCACCCCATCTTCCCTTTGAAATGGTTGATGTTAACAATGACAACAAATGCATGCTTGTATTCTGTAACGGTGAGAGGTTATCTCCAAAGAGGATTTAACTGTGCTCTGAAATAAACCTGTGAAAAAACAGCTTCTCCTGGGGCTTCTTTAATGTGATACATTCATTTATTATTTAACCCCACTCTGCCAGCTTTCCAGTTGCTCAGTCCTTTATTTAAGGACAATCCCCTCTTTTTCCAAAGAAGAGTAACTGCTGATGTAAACTCGGATTTTCTTCTCTTCAGCTTTTCAGCAACCAATTGCCTTGCTCCATTGGACATGGATAATAGAGGGTTGAGGTTGAGCAAAATAAAATTGATAAATTTGAATCCGTTTGCTAAAGTAAATGGGCTGGCTACTTGAATCCTCTATGGTACTGTCTCTTAAATGCAAAAGAAATCAGTCTCTGATTTGAAATGCGTTGTTGTGTTCCTCATTAACACCCGTTAATGTTAAAAGTCTTATGGTGCTACCGTTGTTACTCACAGGACTCCTAGACAGTGTTCTGTAGCCCTGCAGCTTGTGGTTAATTAGATCCATTTTTATTTATTTATTTTATTTTCTTAACTAGATAAGCTAACCTACTGCTTGGGGACAGAGCCATTATCCAAAGTGGGGGATCTGAGCTACCCCAGAGTGTTGGGATATCTCTGTTTTATACATGTCTTAAAGCAGAGTTCCTCAGACCCCTTGGGGGTCTTTAAGAGGAGGTTGGATAGATATCTGGCTGGGGTATTATGATCCCAGCACTCATTCCTGCCCAGGGCAGGGGGTCAGACTTGATGATCTGTTCAAGTCCCCTCCGACCCCAGAAACTATGAAACTATGACCTCAACACAGAAAACGAGTTACCCGAAAGAACCCATGCCTTGACGGTTTGCTTCTGTCTCTTTCCTAGCTTGTGAGGAAATGAGCCAGCCTTCAAATATTTACTCTATCTCCTCTTACATGGCAATCTGGAGGGTGTGGTTCACTCCCTTTCTCTTGCTATACATCTGTTATCGGACGCCTTGAGCTGAGGAGAGATTATCCAAAGGACTTTGGGCTGATCAGCTCCCAGCTGTCAGGAAGAAGAGGTTGGGAAAATGGCCTGGTAGCTGAAATTGCAGATGAGGTCACAAAAGTGTAACTTGGGTTAGGGTTAACTTTCCCCCCTTTAACAAATGGATCCTTGTAGAGGGCTGTTTTGAGTCTCACGCTTGACATGAAAGGGTTGGTTGTTGCAAATCGGCCAGTGTCTCTGCACTGCTGCCCCACTCGATTGGAGTCAGTTCTGCCTGTATGTATGTTGGAGACTGCAACCTGCTGACTGCAACACTGTTAGCTCAAGTGCAAGGGGGTCTGTGCTCTTGTAGTGGGGGCAGGTGTGATTGTGAGGTCCTGAGCTGCTGCAGTCAAGCTGCAGGTCATCGTTTGTAACGAGTGCAGCAAACCTGCATGTTCCCACGAGCATCTCTGAGCCGGGCCTCTGGTACTGGGGATTCTGCTTGACTGAGGTGTTGCTCTATGGGAGACTGCTGCACACTATAACACTTGAAATGCAGGGAAGTTGAAGCAGGGTCCCATGGACAATATAACAGCATGTTAACTGACCTCTTGCTATGTGCTAACTACTTCCCTGTCCATTTAGAGAGACAGTGGTGCTTGCACAGCCCCGTTTCTGCTTAACCACTTCTGAGTCTCAGTCCCCACAGCAGCCTCCACTTCTGCCAAGATAACCTTAGATTTGCTCACATGAGGGTCCTCTCCTGCAAGCTGCCTTGGGTGAGACCCAGCAGGAAGAGCTCTCCGTGTGCGTCTGTTTGCTATGACGGCATCCTGGAATCTGCCTACCTGAAAAGACAAGGAAGAGGATGCAGGTTGAAGCACACGATTCCTCCACAGTCCCATGGGGTTGGTACTGCTGCTGTCCTCAGGGAGTTGGCCACAAAGTATGCCCTAAAGCAGACCATGGCCATTAAATTGGTGGCCCACAGGCCTCACCTGGCCCCTGAACAGCCCACCAGCTCCCAGGCCAGGTGCTACTGCTGCTACTGCTGCCACCACTCTCCAAGCTCTCCCTTCTGGCTTTTGCTTCTGCCCCCACTCCTGGGGGTGAGGTGGCCTGGGGGGTTGAAGATGACCATGGAGAGGTGGCTCAGTGGGAATCCAGGCACCCCACATATGGCATGGGGATGGCGGCACAGTCATCCACTGGACAAGATGTTGGACAGCCCTGTCCTAGGCTAATAAAGATGTTTGCTTTCCTTGCTCTGGTTCTTCAGCAGCAGCAAGCTGCACATAGGCAAAGCCAGAAGGAGCTTCCTGCTGGGGGGGAGGGAAGAGGGTGTGGAGTCACCAAGCTAATTGTTCCTGCCTGGGAGACTTGGCTGCATTTTGATGCAGCACCTTGCCAGGCCCATTGGCTTGTGAGAGCTGATGGCTGAGGGTTTGTCTTCCACTGTAATAAGACTCAGGCCAGTGTGCTCTGGGGAAGGGGATGAAATGGGTAGGAGCAGTCCAGGGCAGTACGGGTTGGAGTTGTCACTGAGGGGGAAAATACCCTTAGGCTCAAAGGGACCGGAGATGGAAGCCCTGGATTTGCTAGAGTAATGACGTAGTCCAGCAGGTCTAGAGCTCTCTGCAGATTAGGAGTGGCTACTTGCTCTGCTGGACATGATTTCAACAACTCCTGAGAGTGACTTGTGCTCCTCTGGAAGGGGATGCCAAAGGGGTTACAAGCTAGCAGCATTCAGGGCACTAGCACTGGTCAGAAAATCCCCAATGAAGAGATGGGGAGGATGAAATGAGGCCTTGTGCCCCTTTTGCAGCTATGGCTGTGTTTCAATTAGGGGTGGCAGGTCCCTCCATCCTGGAGGTCAGGGTGTCGTGATTCAGTATCTGATGGGAATGATTCTCAACTGGATCTGGGCAGGGTAACTGGTGCCTGGAGACCAAGAGCCTGGAGTAAAAATAAAGAGAGGAGTGAAGGGGGAGCTGAAAATAGAGCAGCAAATGCCTTGAGTAATGGGAGGGAGGTGGCCAGAGTGTTTAGCATCTACCTCAGCTTGCTTCAGGTGCTGACTTAAGTCAAGGCAATCCTGGCAAAGTGGCCAGAATTGCACACAATTATTCTTCCAATTATAATTCTTCCCAGTTCTAACCTCAGTTGCAAGAGTGTAGTCAGAGCACGTGGCCTGGTTAACGTAGGTTGTCTCTGCCTGGAAACAGTCATGTCCAGTCCACTGAGACAATTCTGCCACCTACTTTGCAGACAAAAATTCCCTGTATCCAGGACAGCTTAAGGACAGGTAGTTTAGCTGCAGTCAGAGTTTGAGTTTGGAGAAGGTCAGTCTGGTCCATTTTTTTGGGACTGGTTTCAGTTGTCACTATTGCAGAGGATGTGCTTGGGGGGAGATGGCCTTGTGCCCATCCTGACTTTCAAAACCCAGCCAGGGGAGACTGGTGCCATTGCTGGTGGGGGGTTGTCAACGCCTTTCTTTGGGAGTGCAGGGTTCCAGACATCATCCTTTCTCCAATCTCCCCTTTTTGCGGAAGGTGATTAAACAAGTGGTCAACCAGTGGCTCCCAGGTGCGTCTGAATGTTACTAGATTACTGGACCTCTGTCAGTCTTGATTTTGTCCTGAGCATAGCACAGGGACTGGCCTCTGGCGATGATATGTGCTTGGAGATCAACAGGGGAGACTGTGCCCTGCTACTCTTACTAGATTGTAATGTGAATGTAATGCATGTAATAGCAGGTGGAACAGAGCCGTGAGCTGTTAATTTGGACTACAACTCCCAGAAACCCCCAGGGGTTGGGGGGGCAAGGGAAAAAGGAAGAGGAAGCAGCAGGCACAGGCAGGCTTGTCAGCCCGGCACAGAGGAGTGAGCAGTGGAGCTGGAGATCTCAGTGGCTCAGTCGGCCAGGACTGGAGACTGGAGGAGCTAGACTCAGACTTGGGGGCAGCTGCAGGCTGCTGTTGAGTGCTCTAGGGGATAAACTCTTGTTTGGGGGCACCTCTGGAGGTGTGTGTGGGGGTGGGAAATTAAGGTGCTCAGCGTATGTTACCACAGTGCTGATGTTTATTTACCTTTTTCCTGTTCCCTTCCTTTGGCCTGTTGGCTTGTGACCCTAACCCCTATGATTTTCTTTATAAAAGTGGGAGCTGCCCCTTGCTTCGTGTGCCAGTTTCTGGGATTGCAGGCTTCCACTCTTTCATAGCAGGAAGGTCCCAGGTGGTGGTGATGTGCGAAGGCTGAGAGTCCTCTCAGGACCTTTCTTGTGGGGTCCCATCTCGTTTCCTCTCTTGTCTAACATGTATCTGAAGCCACTGGACAAGACAGTGCAGAGCTATGGAATTAGGTGCCATCAGCATGCTGATGACACCTAGCTCTATCCCTCTTTCTCATTTAATTCCAGTCCTTACCCAGTGCCTCTCTGCTGTTGGGGACTGGATGCAAGTGAATCCACTTGACAAGGTGAAGGTGATGGTGGTTGACAGACCTCACGATGTGGGTGGGGAAATGGAATGGGGACACTTATTGATAGGGTTCAGCCTGTCCTTGTCATTCAGGTTTGCAGCCTTGAGGTGCTCCTGGATCCTTTGCTACACCTGGACCTTCAAGTGACAGCAGTGACTAGGAGCACCTCTCACCAACTTGCATTTTGTGACTTGCCACCATATCCATGCTTTCATAACCACAAGGTGAGATTACTGCAATGTGCTCAATCTGGGGCTGCCCTCAGTGACTATCCAGCAGCTGCAGCTGGTGCAGAATGAGGTGGCCCACCTTCTGACAGGGATGGGTCACTGGAAGCAGATAACTCCACTGCTCCAGAGACTGCACTGGCTCCTGGTAGCTTTCCAGGCTTGAGTCAAGGTGTTGACTGTGACCTGTAAGGCTCTAAATGGTCTGGGCCCTCCATACCTAAGGGACTGTCTTCTTCCTTATGTCTCATCTCAACCCCTAAGGTCAGGAACAGCATCCCACAAATGCCATGTATGCCAAGTTCACTTGGCAAAAGCATCTGCGAGGCCATTCTCGGTAGTAGCACCTCTGCTCTGGAACTGCCATCAGACCTGACCATGGACATCTTCCAGAAGCGCTGAAAGACCTTCCTGCTTGGGCAGGTATTTAGCAAGCAAGGTTAGGTTTGCTTGGGGGAATTCTTGCTATCTGCTTCTATATCTTATCTAATATTTGACCTGCTTTTATAAGTTACTTTCTCCTTTTATTGTAAGATGCCCTGAGCCTTTTTGGGGAAAGGGGCTGGGGGTGAAGTATATAAACCTAATAAATAAAATGTGACCATGGCCATCTCAGACAGCTGGTGTTCAAATCCACAAAGACACCATGCTAAGAACAGGCAAACCGCTTTCCACAGGTTTGTATCGTAAAACCTTGATGCACTGCAGTTTGTGTCTTTTGGAATATTATTGTAAAGCATCACTGAACGGTTTGGAGAGGCCTCCCCAGAGACACCCGTATGCGGGCTCGGGTGTGGCAGCATGATGTAGAGTAATATGTTGGTGGCATGTGGCAAGAAGGAGGCAAGTGTGCTGCTGGGCAAGTTAACTGCTCATTGCAGAGTTAGGCTGGCATCTGAATTTCCTCGGGATCCTGGCACGGCTTTTGAGAGAGTCTTGCAGTATTAGTTCGCAGCCTTTAAGACTTAGTGCCTCCTATGTCCGTCCTGTGCGAGGGCAGCTGGCTAGGTTCTGATCACCTCCAGTGATAAGAGGAGGCTTGGTTGTCACCTCTCTGACTGCCTCCTGCCCTACTGGGGCTCGCCACTGAAAACCTGGGCACTTACAAGCCAAGGGGCTGGTTCCACACCACTCTGGGCACCCGTTTATGAGCTGCTGGGCACCTTCACCTTCCAACAGCTCCCATGCGGGATCAGGGCCTAGTGTCATATAATACAGTGAGATCTGCCATGAGCAACAACTCAAGGGACTAGTCATCTAAAAAAGGGTTAGGAACCCATGCTTTGCCGAGCTATTTTATCTAGCCAGCAAAGCCAGGATGTCAGTGGCAGTTCGGTGGTGGAGGGTATCAGCAGCAGCAGCTGGGTCACAAGCACGTTGGTGGTGATTTGGAGGTGGGGGAAATCGGTGACAGTCAGCCACAGCATTAGTCAGCAGAGGAAGTGGCAGCTAGTTCTGCCTACGGACCGAGCTGTGTTAATCTACCCTGCTGCTCCTGGAAGGTCGCTGACCCCTAATCAGACTAAATGAAGACTGGAAATGTGGGGTGCGCATGCGTAAGACCAGGAGCTGGTGGCGTTGTAGAGGGTTACCATCCCTCAGAGAACGGTTGGAGGAAACGGAGCCGCCACGCTAGTTTTTAGAGGACAACTCCTAGGGAAAAAAAGTAACTCCAGCCCGGGTGTTTGCTTACCCAGTCCCATTGCTTCTTCTGACAGAGCGCAGCCTCCGTAGGCCGACCTCGCAGGTGGCCACGTTCTGTGTTTTGAGGTCTTTAAGGTCTAACAAGGCACCAGCCCCTGGGAAAGGTCTTTGTCATTAGTGAAACCAGGAGATGAGGCTGCTCCGTAGAGGGGAAACCAGTGGCTGGGAGATGGAAGAGAATCCAAGGCAGCTGCATCTCCCCAGGCTGTGGATGTGGTGGAGGGGAATGGCGAAGTCCCGCCAGATCTGTACCTGGTGATGGGGATTGTGTTTTCCCCGCTCCTGCCTCGTCATGGAGGCAAAATGTCCTGGGAGCATTTTCTGATGTGCTGCAAGAGTCCACAGACAACTGCGAAGGCTTGCAAATGCAGCGCTCCCCCGCCCCTCTTTGCCGCGGCCTAGAGGGGAGGAGGGAAATATGATGAGCCTCGAACTGTTAAATACGTCTCTCCCACTTCTGATTCAATTCCCCCTTGCCGCTCCCCCCCACCAATGCTTATGCAGTCTATTCTGCCGCCGACAGCCTTTTGTGAAGGCCACTCATGTTGATCCAGATGTAAGAAGAAGCACCCCCCCCAGGCCTGTCCCCCCCCCCCCAAGAACCTCTCTCTCTCCCTTGATTAAAACATCATAATTCTTTAATCTTTCTGAATTGAGTTTCTTCCTTAAAAGCTGCCTGTTCTCTTTGATACACCAAAGCGGTTTTTGTCACGCTGCCAAAGAAGGCTGGGTGGAGTGTCACATGGCTCAAACTTTTACAAGCTGAGCAAAGCTGTCTCAGAAGAGGAAAACGAGAGAGAGAGAGAAACGCGCCCACCGAGAAATCTTCCTTCTATTTTATTTTTGCAAGAACAAAGGAATAAGCCTTTTTCTTTTGTTTTTTTTGAGGGGGGGGAAGGATCATTTTTAATGCAACAAAGTCACTGAATTCCTCTGCCAACTTGCCAATCCACCTCTGAGAAACTTGGAGGAGGAAAAGGGGGAAAAAAAAAATGACGTCACTGCAACTGGGGGTGCCTTCCCTGCTGCCTGTCAGATCCGAATGAAAAGAACAGGGCAATAAAACAACGGCTGCCTCTGTCTCCCTCGTTAAACACGGCGCTAATTGGATGTTAATTTCTCTTTGCTCTTCTCGCTGTTCAATTGTGAGAACTCTCTCTCGCGCGCTTTCCTGTTGCAAAGCTCTTGGCAGCCCCAGAGAGAGTCTATACTGTACGCTCCCGCCTGATTGTGGACTCGAATAATTCAGGAGCTGGGAGTATTAAAAAGAAGAGGCGAGGGGTGAATGCTTGGGGAGCCGGGAAGGAGGGAGGGCCAGGATGGCGGTAGAGAGCTACGCTAATCATTTCAATGTTTCCTTGTTTTTTATTGTCCTGAACAGAGTTGGAGCGATTAGATCTGTTTTTTCCCCCCATCCCCTCGTGCTTGGTCCAGTTTGCGTGGCAAAGGAAACCCCCAGATACAAAGACGCCCACCCAGGCCAACCCTCGCGTTCAGACAGGCGTTTATGGGAGCCAGCGCAGGAAGTGGCTCTCTTCTGGTCTGCCCAGGTCACCCTTAAGGGGTGTGTGTGAGTGCGTGCGTGTGCCTGTGTTTCTTGGCTTGTGCTCTGAAGGGCATTGAATGAGTTCGTCGGTAGCGTGCCCCACGCCACCACGGCAGAGAGGGAGAGAGGTAAGTTAAGAATAGGCTGGGGTGGGTGGGAGGGAGGTTTGCCAAGGAATAGGGGTGGGTGGGTGGGTGGGTGGGTGGAGGAGCCGAGGGGAGGGAAAGGAGCGGGAGGCGGGGGGGGGGGAGAAACGTGGGAGTAAAGTCCTACCTGGGATCGGTGCCAACTTCCTGCAAAGGGTTGCAGACCCGAGGCTTTGAGAGCCCACCAGAGGCGACTTCTCTCTCTTGTCACGGTTCCAAGGCGAGATGAAGGCAGCGGGAACAGGTACAGCAGATGCCGAACGGCCTCGTTTGCCAGGGTGTCGGTGGGTCGGGTGATTGTTTTTATTTAAATCCTCGATATTATTATTATCATCGTTTTGAATTCCCAGTGCAGCCGGCTATATTTTTCAAGGGGTCCTTCCGAACCGTGCACGAGGTCGACTGAGGCTTTGGTTAGAAAGGAATGGTGCCGGGGGTGGGGGGGCTGGCTTCTTTCTCTCTCTCTCTCTCTGTGCCCTCCGTTTGGATTAACATGCAGAAGATGTGCCTGTCACTTTGCTTACTGTCAGCGCCTGTTCAGGGATGGGTGACGGCTTTGTTCCGCGCTGCCTGGGAAGCTGTGCCAACTCTCTGACTTGGCAGCCGTACCGGAGTGGGCAGGGTGAATGCAATGAGGGGAGAGAATTATTGCCGAGGCTTCCAAAGTGGGAAGTGGCTGCAGGCCCATTTCTGAGCACAGCAGCTTTTGCAGTGTGCATCTGCCTCTCTCTCGCTCTCGCGCGCGCTCGCTCTTTCTTAGGTTGGTGCAGACAAAACGAAAACGTGTTTTGTTTTGTTTTGTTTTTTTGGCATCTCCCCAGCTGCGTTACCAGCCCCGTCTGCCCTTGCCCACCCCAACCCGCAACTAAAACCCCCTCTTATCATCACTGCGGCCCCAGGTACTTAAAAGCAGCAACCAACCGAGAGAGAAAAAGCCTTAAAAAAAAAAAAAAACACCCATCCAAACAGAGCAAAAAATACCCAAGCCAACAAACAACAACGACGAAAAATAGATCCCGTCCACGTTTCCTCCATGGCGGGGCTTTTCACGATGGCTCGCTCTCCGTTTGGGTGTGTGCGCTTCTCATTAAAGGACCCTGCCACCTTCTGTCGTATTCAAACCAGGAAGAGGGAGCCGGGATTCATTTTGGCGTGGACGTTAGGATGGCGGGTTGGGGAGTTGGCAGGGGAAGGGGGGGTGGGCGGAAGAGCCGAAAAACCGGCCTTTTGTTTAACCCGCATTGATCCAAAAGAAGTTTTTTTTTGTCCTGTGGGTCATTTTCGATCGGGCTGGGCAACTTTTCTGCGCGGGGCTCTTGGAAGAGCAGGCAGAGAAGGGACTTTTTTTTTTTCCCCTCTCCCCCCCCCAATCTGTGTAATAAAGACAGATTGTCCCAAGGGCACCGGCGGGCAAGGGCTGCTCCCGAGTGCTGGAATTCCTGCCAGCTTCCCTTTGTGCCAGCCTCTCCTTGGCCTTTGGCGTCTCGTTCGGATGAAGCCTGGCATCCAGGCACCGCCCATTTCTTGGCGCTGAGCTGTTAGGAGAAGGAAAGGGGGGAGAGAGAGAGAGAGAGAGAGAGAAGAGAGGAGGAAAAAAAAAAAGCTGTCTCACTCAAACTGGCCTTTCTCGAAAAAGGATCCTTCCCCGATGATTGTCCGGATAAGCGGAGCTAAATCCAGCAGCTACTCAACAACAAAACCATTCTCTTCCACGGTGCGTGTCTCTCGCTGGCTTGGTACGAAATCAAACCTAGCTCTTAATTATTTTTTTTTTATATTTTTTTTTATTTTTTTTATTTTATTTTTTAATTTTAAATAACGTTTTATCTGTCCAAATGTTCAGTTGCTTGATTGTTGCTGTAACCTCCTCCCACCCCCTAACGCCCTCACCCTTTTGCTCCTCCGGGTCTTTGGTGCTAAAACGTCTGACTCTAAAAGAAAATATTTGAAAGAGGATTCCATGATGATTTCTTTTCTTTCCCCTGCTCCCGCAGATCAGGTTGTTTGTGGCTCTGGGAGTCGCTCTGAGCTGGGGTGTGTGTTTGTGTGTGTGTGTATGTGTGTGTGTGTATGCAAGCGTTGTGTTTCTTTTTGCCACCCTGTGCAACACAGGGGAAAAATGTTGAATCATGTCGGATTTGCAATTCAACATGGCAGCCGCAGCTAACGTGGTAGGGACTTGCAATGCCAAGCTGACCCGTGGGCGCGCGCTGCTCTTCGATCGTGCGGGCTAGGGTGGGGGCACGGAAAGGGGGAGTGCCCCATTTTCGGGTGGGCTGAGAATGTTTTGGGGGGGCATTTAATCGGGAGCAACCGAGAAGGAGGGGTATAAAATGGCTGGATCCCCCTTCTTCGTGTTGTGAAGCGTTAACTGTTTAGAAGCTGGCTCGTTTTTCATCCCTTTGGCCGGGTTGGCAGGGACCGGGGGGTGGAGGGAGCGCCAGGCCGAGCGCAGGGGCTCAGCAGCGTCGGGTGCATGTGCCAGGCTCTCTGGAGCATTCCCGGCCAATGTTACGTGAGGGTGGCATGCAAAGGAGACTGCTGATGCGAAGCTGGGGGTGGAGAGGAAGAAAGGGGTGCAGAAGGGATATTTTTTTTAATACAGCAATGGCGGCCTCTGGCCTTCGGAGATGCTTCTGGATGGGGCTTTGCCGATACGAAACCGGCTGGATTGCCAAGACATGCGGGAACGCCAGGGAGCATTCAAGAGGGTGCTTTCCACGCTGCATCTCGCATCCTCCCGGGGGATTGTTCCCTCCATGGAGCTCTCTCCTGCCATCCTCCCTTGCTGGGTTGTGTCTGCCGTGACCCCTCCAACAGCCTGCGGATTTGCCCCAACGTAACCACGCTCAGGGGCTTTGTCCCAGCCCGGGGAAATCTGTCCTCTTTCAGTCAAACTTAATTTAGGCCGGTTTTGTACGCAACAAAAGCAGATTGTTGCAGGGAGAGCAACAGATTTCCCCATTGCCCTGCCTACCGCCTGGCCTGCACGCTTCCCAGGAAAGCTCACAGCCAGCAAGGATTTCTCCACCCCTCCCAAAGAAAGGCAAAAAAATCCCTCCCTCCCCCAAAACCCTGCAGGGAGCGAAGCAGTGGGGGTGCTGTAAAAGCTTCGCATTGGCCCCTGGGCAGCGGGCCTGAGTCCTCCCAGACGCGCCACACCCCTACCGCATAACCGCCCCGCTCTGCGCACGCGCGGAGGGTCCCACTGAGGCCTTGGCAAACTGGCCTGTGAATAGAGACCTCGGTTTTGTCTGCCTCTTGAAATCTTTAAGTGACCCTTTCTCTTGGGTTATCACCTGCGGCTCCCTAAAAGGAGGGCAGACTAAAATGATCCCCTTCTGCCTCGTGGGTCTGCCATGGCATAAGAAAACCAAATCCCTCCTTAACACAGCACGAGCATTTCCAACGGAGGGAGCTCGAAGACGGATGCTTTTTCTGTTCTCTGGAGAATTACACTTTCATGCTTTTATGGTGTCAGTGGGCCATTGTGACCTAGGTGGCCTAAGGTGATTGGGAACCTGGATTCCTGGGTCCTCCCAGTGATTCATTGATGATTATATGCATGCTAGTGGCCCATCTGGGCTCTGTTGTGCTAGGCACGGCTTGGCTGGGGGGCAAGCCACTTTGGGGTAGATTTTTGAAGATATTTTGGTGCTTTAAAGATGCAGATAGGTGTTTTTGAGTAATTCCAGTAGGTCGGTCCGGACCCCTTGTCATCGTCTGTACAGCGCAGAGGGAGCCCGGCGTCTGTTTTGGTACCCTCCAATGGATTTCCCTCTGGAAGTGCTGTTGCTGTTGGTTATTCAAATGCAGGCAGAGCCCGTGGAAATGTGATGATAGAACTGACTTGGTCTGGTTAAGTGCATTGCAATCAGAAGGTGATAATCCGTTCCAAGGCTGTTAGGGCTTGATTTGCAAAAGTAATAAAGCCCTGCTAAGTCCAGCTGAAGGCAATCGAAGATGCGGATGCTCAGCCTGTCTGGAAAAATGAGCCTCAGATGCATTCAGCAATGGGTCTGGCATTCGAGGCTTCAGGGCTGCTGCCTTCAGCTGTCCAGAGATCTCAGGATCGGGTCTTCAGGAGGCCTTTTTGGTCCTGATCCTCCGTGGGTACAAACCGGCATATTCCTACTGCCATCCAGGCAGCCGGCTTGATTTACACCAGTGGCAGATGTGGCCCTTTAATGAGAGTGAGGGTCTCTTCAGTCTTCCAGTCAGTCAAGGTTTCTCCCCAGCTCTGTTCAGACAGACAGCCGCGAGGATGGGGCCATTCATTCCCCAAGGTGCACGAAATGTTTGAATTCCTTCCTGAATAAGAGACCTTGAGGCCTGTCCCAGTGCCCACAGAAGTCGATGGGAAAAACTCCCAGTGACTCCAGCGGGCTTTGGATTGGGCAGCTGCAGAGAGCAGTGCGCTCCAAGCTCAGGCAAGGCACTTCTGACGTGTCCTAGGCAAAACATCTGGCAGCCCTGCAAGAGCCCATCCAGGCGCTGCCAAGGGACGCAGCTGTTTTATTCCGTACAGCTCGCAGCAAAATAAGGCCGGAGCTCCCAGAGATGGTGAAAAGAAAATCACACGTCCTTTACATGAAGGGACACTTTGCAGTTGGATCTCGGTGCCTGTTGTTGGCCTTCAATTTGGGCTCACCTCAAAAGCCTCTTTGAGAAGATGTTGTTGCTAGTGTTGCCCTGTAGTGTGAATAATGAGGGGGACATTTTCACTCAGGCTCGGACCTTGCTGTCCGTTGCACCGCTGCAGAAATCAGGAGCAAGCCTGTGAATATGCTCTGGGTGGACACGAACATAGCTGAGAGCAGAATCAAGCCTATGGGTTTTCAAGTGGCTCTGGGAAATTTCCGTACCTTCAAAGGGCTGGGTTTGGCCAAGGCTGGGTGCCAGAGCTCTGCCTTTTTTAAACTTGGAGTGAAATGAGTGCTTGATAAAGATACCTAAAGAGCAGCCTGGGAGAGGGATGCCAGGTGGATAGTAGCAGGACGATCTTCCCTCGCACTGAACCAGCAATGTGGTTCAACCATGATCACCGCTATGGGGGAGAAAAGAACATTAAAGCTTTGTGGCCTTTGCTTCTTAGCCTTTTAAAGTGGTAACGCGGCAGCATGGCCTCAGGTGTTTGTCTCTGTTGTACCACCAAGTGCCCGAGCCACCCAGTCCTCTCAAGAGCTCCTAGTACATATTTTACTCGCATTTATGTTAACATTTATATTCAACGTCTAAATCTTTTTCCTTCCTGAAAACTCTCCTTTTCTTGCATGGTGGCTTGTTACGGCAGGGATGCTTGGGAGCACCATGTTGACCAAAGCGCTTTGTTGCGATAGGGCTGCTGCAGGGTGCTGGATGGGGCAAGTCTTGATTAAACAAGACCACTGGGCACTGTGGCTTGTTATTGTAGGGTTGCCTGTGGACAGAGAGACAGGCCCAACACAGCGCAGTCAATAGTATTCATGAATCAGCCTGGGACATAAGAGATTGAGGTTCTGCTCCCAGCTCTGAGCCTGGCTTGCTGAGTGACTTTGGGAAAATTTCTTCTTTTGTCTATGCCTTATTTTCCTCATCTGTAAAATGGGACTAAAGCCTCTGACTGTAATATGTGTAATGTAGGTGCCCAGTAGAACGCTGGACACACATCGGTGTTAGTCTCTTTAACTTATAACAACAGCATATGTACAGAAATGGCTTGCATAGTCTACATGGCTTTTCACTCTATTTGCAGTTACGGAGTGCACATAGATCAGGCAGTGGGATCAGCTCCTTTGGGAACGACCCTCAGGGTTATTGCTGAGTGACACACTCTCTCTTGCAGTGTAACATCAAGGCCCCCATGTTCCCATCTCACCCAAGCCAGAGGGAAAGGGCTGCCTTGCAGGGCAAGGAATCCTGGCAGCTTTGCCTGACTCTGCTGCCCCATATGGTAAATGCAGAAACATCCTTGCCTTGGGGACTGCACCAGGTATATCATGGTATTTCAGTAGCAGGGCAGCAGAGCAAAAGGGCCTTCTCTCCTCTTGATGGCCTCTCAAGAATAGCTACAGCAGGCCCATCTCAGCCAAAGCCATCCTGCCTGGAGCCCCAGGCTCTAACGCTTGTGCTCTAGTGCCCTGAAGTTCAGGGCATGAGTTAATGCCAGCTGCTCTGGGAGCTTTTGGGAATCCCTACTGAGGAATGTGGGGTGTTGCTCTCCTTTATATCAGCTCTGGTTTGAGCCTTTCCCTACCCCCCACACCAATGCCAGCTGGGGGTGAGAGGGGGAACAGAGGCATTCGGGGCAGCACACAGATCTCAAGCCTGGCAGGTGCAATGAGATTGCAGATGGTTTCAGGAGGAGAAAATGTACTTACAACAACCCTTGCAGCAGGCACAGTAGGGGCATCTTCAGGTCTATTGCATGGGCTCTCCATCAGAGAGGCATGGAGGGCCCTGTGTGGCAGGAAGCAAGGGGTCCCAGCAGCCATGCTGGAACGGTAGCCTGGCTCCTATGTGAGCAGCAGGTCTGACCAGGCTGAGTTACTCATGCAGGACACCAGCGATGGAGGATGCTGATTGCTCAATAAACAGCACTCTACGAGCCTGCACTTCCAGTGCAGGTGTCCAGAGGCATCCCTGCAAGCAAACAGTGGAGAACATCCTAGAGGCACGTTGTGGCCAGATCTGTAGCTGCACCACATGGTTGTCTGCTTCTTGACCTAAGCCAGGCTGGAGGGAGACGGTAGGTGGATGACATGAGTACACTGGGACTTACAGGGCTACAAGCCCGGTGATTCCCCTTGAGTTGCCAAGTTGCAAGACTAAAGGCAGGGCCCCTTAGTGATCAGTAAAGCTTCCTTGTGCCTTCTTTTGGGAGTAATGTCCAAATTCCAGTCTGGCCAGCTAGACTCCCACCCCTCTGCCATTTCCCCAAGAGTTCTGGCATCAGGGGGTCTTCACGCCTGTGCTTGGCTGCCAGTTTGAGTTGCTGTGCCCTGCTAAACATTTGCTGTCTTTCATGTCAGTGGTAGCTTCATTCCTATGGAGGACGAAGGCCTTCTGACCTCCACTGCTAGGTGTCTGGCTTGAATAGGTTTGTATGTCTGCAGAGTTCTGTTGAAGCCATTAATTAATAGCATGGACTGCAGTCCTTTGGGATTCATCAGAGCAGTAGAAACCTCTGTCTGTTGGTGAATCAGCTCTGCCCACCTGATCCCTAAGGAAGGCGGGATTGCCACCAGTGTCTTTGCCACAGGAGTTGATTCCCAGGCTTCAGGAGAGGCCAAGAGAAGGGAAGGGCTGCACAGCAAGCTCCCAGAGCAGGGTGATCACATGGCAAAAATGACTGAAGCCGCCATCTGAGATGGGCCGCAAACCTGCGGCTGCATCTGAAGTCCCCTGCTCTTTGTGGGAGTTCTCGTCCAGACGCAGCCATGGGGCTCCCCTTCAGGGATCATCTGAGATGTGGTTTCCAAGTGGATGGGAAGGGGCTAATGATTAGAGACAGGATAATGAGGCAGGTAAGGGCTTCCTGCCCTTGAGGGCTTAGGAGGAAATCTCGCAGCTGGTGGATCTGGAGTCCATTAGTGTCCATTTCTGTCTGTGTAATCGACCCAGCTGTTCATCCTTATGCACCGGCAGTGCTTGCCCCATCATGGCTTTCACAGCATCCTCCGTGCATTCGGCTCCATGGGGTCAGAGGTGCTTGATACCAGTGGCCAGGACACCCTGGGCACTGCATGGACCTCAGCTGCATCTGCCAGCAGCATGGAGGTTCCTCACTATAGAACAGACCAGCAATGGCTTTCTAAAAGCAAAACAGCAGTGGACGACTTCTTACAGATAGACAGATTACAGCACTGTTGTGGTGAACTGTGTGAGGAGTCTGGTAAAATAATCTCTTGGTTCATGGCTGGGCAGGGACCTTTTTTTTTTTTTTTTTGGGAGGGGGGGTGGTATTAGAGTCTCTGTTAAGCCACTGGGAGCTCTCTGGGGTGACCTATCAACGATGGTTGTTAACTGAGCTCTCCACCTAATAGCTCCTACTCTTCTCTCTGGAAAGCTAGGGGTGGGTTGTGCCATCCTTTCCACCTCCCACCCCAGAGCAGTGTGGACTTGTTCTCCATGCCCAAGTTTGGGTCCTAAATAGAAGTACCAAAGCGCCTACACTGGTGTTGAAATTAAGGACCTGATTTGCAATAGCGATGAGCCTTCATTAGGTCCCATTCAAGTCAAGGGAGACTCAGTCTCTTTGAAAATCTGCTGGTGTAAATTGGCATAGCTCCTTGGAAGTCCGAGGATGACCCATCCCATTAACTGACTACTCTTTGCTGTATGGAGGTATGCCAACAGCACACAGCCGCTCAGAAGCAGAGCTAGGAAGAGAACCCAAGGCTTCTGGTGTCTTAGTTCTCCACCCCGTCTACTTGACCTGTGTCACTTTTCAGTGCTTCAGTACAGATTTGCATTGTGGTATCAACCAGGAGCCCCAGCCGCAGACCAGGATCCCACTGTGATATGTGCTGTGAACAAACAGACGGCTCTTGCCCCAGAGAGAATGCACTGTAAACACGGTGTGGCTTTAAATGCCCCAATCAATCAAGCTTCTGCCATTTCCTAACTATTCCATGCTCCTCAGCTCGGTAGGACGGAAAATAATTGGAAGGATGTGTCATCAATTAAACCTTTCACTGGATGCTCACGGGGCCCTAGATGCAAAGCTGGAGCTGCCTAAACCCCTTTTGTAATGGAGCTGGACTATTCTCTGAATGCTGAAGGTCAGGATTTGGTTTATTTGGCAATGCACCGATTAGCCTCCAGGCACTGATAACAGCAAAAGAAAACAGTAGTCCCTGTTTATGTAGGTCCTACAGTTTTTCCATGCTCTGCTGCTGCTGAATCAAAAGTGATAAATCCCTGGGCAGTGCTGACCTGATGCATTGTTTAGTAAAGAACCAGCATTGAGCAAACAGGTAATGGGACAAAATTGGACAGAATAGTACGAGCTGTCAAAGTAATATGAATGCCCAGCCTGTAAGCCATTACTGAATACCATGGAGGAAAAAGAAGGAAGCATTTATATTCTTGTATATAGTTAGGCAATGAAATATTCTGGGTGCTGTGATACAGTGTTTTAAGAATTCTTTGTGAACAAGACAGAAGCCCAAGTTTCAGAAGCGCTCCACATTTTGGGGAATATGGACGTTTGAAAATCTTGCTGCCTTGTAGGGGAGAATTTGAAAATTCATCTCCAAGAGCCTGACTGAAAGACTCCTGTGGGTGTTGGATTAAGCCCCAACAGCATGTGTCCACATTTGAAATTTCAACCCCAAAAATGACTTTAATGCTCTCCTTGTATATTCCTTTCCAGTCAAGAATAAAAACTTTGAAATCAGGGGATGAGTACAACTGCAAAATAGGTGAAGGAAGAGAAAGCAATCCTGTCTTTTATAAATCCAGACACCTACCTGACCTTAATTCCCCAGCAAGACAAATTGTCATGACTTCACCTTCCACCCATCCCTCTCTCAGTGGCTAGTCTATTGTCCAACTTTGATCAAAAACACTCGGGCTGGACTTGTTTTGTTTGTGTCCAGGAACCACCATACAGCATCCATAGGGATTTGACTTTCAGAGGCTTCGTTTAGGACACTGGGTGCACCTACATGTGCCATTAAGGTAACATGATAAACTCCGGCACAGTTTGTGGCAGAATCAGCTGCTCCCGGGCACAGAGTCTGTATGTGTGCCTGAGTCCACAGCAGTCTGAGCCAGGGTGGAGCAGCCCCAGGCTCGCAGGCCCCAGGGGGTCAGCCCCAGGCTTCGGGTGGCAGCATCAGGCAGCGAAGGGGCTGGCTGGGGCACAAAGGTGTTAAGGTGTGGGGCTAGGCAGCAGATAGCCCCCAGACTTTAGCACTTTCCTGCCCCAACCAGCCCCTGTCACCATCTACGCATACATTTCGGCAGAGTTAAGTGCTGTATTGTAAGATAGTACTGTCCCTGGCATGTGTGTAGATGGTGATGCTTTACTGCAGAGCTAATTAGTTGACTCCGCAGTCAAGTGCACATGTAGATGCACCCTCTATGGAGAATCCTAGACCCAGCTCCAACCTGGCTGAATTGTCAGGGGGCTGTAACAGCCGCTTAAGTGTGCTGAAAACTATAGCTCTGTGAAACATCTTCTCAGCAAATGCCTGAGCCCTTCATGTTAAGGATTCACATTAAATGGTCATGTTAAGTGGCTATATGTTAAGGTAGTATTGGAGAGATGTAGGCATGATGGTCCAGGAATTATGTGAGAGGCAAGAATTATTGTGGGTGATATCTTTTATTGGACAAGCTATGTACTGGTAGCTGGGATAAAGTTAGACAAGCTTTTGAATGCAAGGCTTTCTTCATCAGGTGAAGCCAGTTTTCAATTGCTGGGTGCCCAAATTATAGCAATTCAATGATCAGAATTGGTGTATGTGGTTGCTTCATTAACATATTGGATGGCTCTCTGGTGTCAAACCCCATCTCTACAAGCAAGTCATACAAAGGCACATTTCCTTCTCAGTGTAAACTCCCTTTCTTGCATCTTCGGAGGAAATACCTGGTAGTAGAAAACTTTCTTGCCACATACTTTTAAAATACCTTCTTCTAGACCCACACACTGTTCTGGGGAGGCAATTATCTGTGCCAGGATTATATGGAAAGGGTTTCATTATTGTTAGAAGGGAAACAAAGCAAAAGTCTCGTGACTATCTCCTGTGCCCCTCAGTCTGTCAGATGCTTGATCTGGCCACATCATTGCTTGCTTATGGCCCCAGCTAATTTGATACTTGGCTTTGGATGTCATGCATGAATGTCATAGTTAGGTGGCACCCAGACAGCTGTCTGCACAATTCTGAAGCTGTATGAGGACACCTGATTGTCTTTTTGATGTGTCCACTATGGACTTAAGACTACAAAAGTGTGGTCTATAGACCCATGTGTGCTGTGCACCCAAATGCAGTTTGGAATACAACCCAGCTGCTCTGCTAGGTAAAAGCATCCTGCAGTTTCACTGGTGGAGGCTGCCTCACCCCCGTGAACTTTTTGGAAAGAAGGGACGGTGTTACACTGGCTTTGTGCGGTCACACAGAAAAGACTTGGCTTGGTTTACACACAGTGAATGGGCTCTGGTTGCAGGCCAGAGAAGAACCTGCTCCGGATTTTTGTACTCACCTGGGAATGGATCTGCAGTGCCATACCTACCAAACAACAGTATTTGGGATCCCAAATTTGGGATCCTGGAGGACAAAATAAGGAGGGGAAGGAGCTAAATGAATGTCTTGGTCTCCTAGAATGGACTCTGGGCACAGCTCTTTGCAATCTCTGGAATTATAGAAATATATCATGAAAAATGCAAATAAGCTTAATTCTTTCCCTGCCCATTGGAGAGCAAAGTGCCCCTGGCTGATTTATGCAAGTTGGAAGCCCACCCATGTTGAAGCCAATATTGGATTTAAACCTTCATGGGATTAACCACCTTCAACTTTTTACTTGTTCGTGGCACTTTGGGACCCTCACTAATTAATCTTCCCATCCCCACTGGGAGTGGGTATCAGGCTCCCAGAGGAGGAAGCCGAGACACGACGATTCACCAGCAGGTAGGACAGCAGCATTGTAATGCAAGCCAGTGCTCAGTGACTAGAGCAGGGTGCCTCTCTGCTTGCCCTTCCCAAACCTCCTCTCTCTGTGATCCTCGGAAAAGACCCTCTGACAAATGGCTTCCATTCCCAGGGTTTCTAAGCACCCTTGGATGGGTGCTGAGATATTACAATGAAAACCTCCAGTATAAGGTTTGGGAGAGGCAATCTCCATCGAGCAAATATTTTTTTTCAACCAAGCGCCCTGCTGCACTTGTATAATATGAGAAGGAAATATGGCCAGGCCTCCTCCTCCATAAGGAAAGCTGGAGGCTTCTCCCACCAGCGAAGTCAATAAAACCTCTTCTGGTTTGTCCACATGGTTTGCGGTCATAAACCAGCAGCAACATGGGCTGTGTTCAAGAGGCAAGTGTGTCATACAAGGGTGACTAAGAGAACCTGTGCATGTGTTTCTGCTTGTGGAAAGCTAATGGGGGCCTGAAAAAAGGAGGTTTTAGGACAAGACCTCCAGCAACCATCCTTGTCAGTAGAAACAGCTCTAAGCTGCTCCCTTATTTTCCAGCAGTGCTTTTGTTTGCCTGTATGTTACAGCCTGGGGATCACTTGGTTCAGGTACCCAGTGTCTTCTGCCTTGTCTCAATGCTTTTTATCTTGTCCTGTTGCTTGCCAGAAGACCTGTAGCACCTACTCTAACCTGTTGTGTGTCACGGGCTCTTAAATTGCAGCTACTTATCCCTGGCTGGAGCCCAGTAATTTGTGTTTGACTAAAATATAACTTCTGAGTTTCCAAATCATGGACTGAGCATTTCCAGCCAAGTGACTTGTTCAGTTAAAATCTTTCCGTTCAGGATTTGGCTATAGGATCTTCAATGTTGCTAGCTTTTGAACCAGGTTTTGGCTCTTCAGCTTTGACTGTAGTGTTGATAACTGTGGTGGAGCTCTCCGGCATCCTGAATCCTGACGGACAGTCCTGTTTTCCACTAGCTTGTCGTGTACCTTCTGATCAGGCACAGTCAGGAGCAAACGGACCATGAACGATGCGTAAGGTGCTACATCACCCTACTGTGCCTGTATAACATTAGACACGAGGTGGCAAATCATAATGCAACAGCATGAGGGGAGGGCACCAACACCTTGGACTGAAGCAGGAAAGGTTTTGCTCCCTCATGATGAAATGGGTGGCAGGTCCCTGAGCAAGAAGCCAGCTGTGGATATCCATGTCCTCCTCATTATCATTGTGTGGCAAGTGAGCACTGCCTTTCTTGCACTAATGGAAGATCTTTGCACTGTAGGGATTTAGGACTGGCTACTGCCTACCCCCATCTACCTGCAGTCCTCTGTTCAGTCTGTCTTGAAGGAGGGAAGCCACTTGAAGGAAGCCACCCATGGATGGAGAGGAGATTTCAAGCCTCCACGCCTTGCTGACACTTCTGCTAAGAGCGGAGAGAAAGAAGCTAACCTGGGTGGTCTGTTGGGAAAGGCTTCCCAGTCTGAAAGCAGAGGGGCATGCAGGGATTACCTGGTCCTGGCTTGAATGTCTTGATACCCAGAGACAGACCAAGGAGTCTGGCAAAGCAGACTGATCTGTAGCATGATCTGCACAGATTGCTGGCATTGCTTGAGAGAGTAAGCCAGATGCGGGGCTGGTATCCACTTCCTCTCATCTGTCACTGCTAGACAACTCTGACCGTTCCTTTCAGGTGTGTCCAGCTTAGCTTGGTCCATCCTTGGTCATTTCTGGCTTGTTTTTTCCTTTTGGCTGCCCCAGAGAGGCAGCATTCCTGGTTTCTCCCCCCAAAGCCACTAGACTATCATTAGAGCTCAAAATGCATTCTGCATCCATGACGGCTCCCCATGATAAATGGGGGCGATGGCTCTGGGGACACCCTGACTTTAGCAAGTGCCAGACGTTCCCAGGGTGTTAGCTTAGCAGTGGCACTTCAGGTGCGGTGCAATGCTGCTGAACCAAAAACAAGGGCGTTTAGGGGAGGGATGTTTGATCTTAGCTAAGAAATGCGAGAAAAGGCTTTCCCTTGGAGCCCCCTTCACCATGCAGGTGCTGGAAGGAGCCAGAGCTTGTCGTGTCCCTATTGTCCCACATGGTAGCTATCTCATAGCCAGGACTTCATTCGGGTGAAGGACCAGCTTGCATCCTTCTCAGCTTTCTGGTATCTCAAAGGAAGTCCGAGGCAAGGGAAATGGTACACAGAGCAGGATGGTCTGGCCACAGATCTTTTATAAGGCCCTGGGAAGATCTCTCTCCAGAAGAGACCATCCCATAGAGAAATGGTCATGCTTGGCAGGGCAGAATTTGGGGCTGCTATGCAAGCTAAATTGGTTGCTGAGAGGTGGACACATTCAGCGGAGCACTTAATTCCTTTAACACCTATCCCTTGTGTAACAAGGGCCTGATCTTGTTGGTGTCCCTGGATTTTGGATCAGGGACTAGCTGGCTATAGAGCCCTGGGAGCGTAGAGCCGGGGCATGGGCAATGCCAAACCACTGTGCAATGCTGCTGAACCGAAAACAAGGGTGTTTAGGGAGGGATGTTTGATCTTACCCCTTCCCCATGCAGGTGCTGGAAGGAGCCGGAGCTTGTCGTGTCCCTGTTGCACATGAACCTTTCTCCTGAGGGCTCCCAGGCTTGCTGTTGGTTCCCCCCTCCCCACCCTTTGCCCTTACGTGGGTGTTATTTGCACAGTTTCCTGTCCAGGGAAGTTCAGGAGTTTGATGTTCCCGGGTTGGTTTCCGTTCTCCTGCTCCGTTCCCACTGGGAGCTTTTGCACAGAACGAGCTGCGTGTCTCTGTCCGGGCAGATGGACCGAGTTGTGCTGAACTCTGTGCCAACAGCCGGGGTGGGGGCACCCAGCCAGACCAGGGGAACGAAGTGTAAGGCTTTCAAGATCAGCAAATTTGAGCTCAGCCCTCTGTCGCGAGCGAGAAAGCTCAGGATCTGATCCCTGCCTTTCTCTCGGTGCTGATGCAGAGCCGGATGGGCCCCTTTCTCTCTCCAGCGTCAGGAAGGGAGGATGCAGCAATGCATCTCTGCAGAGCTTTGGCTCCTCTCTAATTTACACCCCCCCTTCTCCCTGGTCTCTGTCTCCCCTCCCTTCCCTTCTCCCTCCCATGCCGAAGCAAACAAAATGGCTGCTGCCTGGCCATTTTGTTTTCTGCCTGCAAGGGAAGCGAGGACGCTGGGACTTGGCTCTTTTTTGGAGTCTGCGGCCATGTTTGAGCCTAACTCTTCCGCCTCTACGTGGCACCGGCTGTAGCAAAAAAAAAAAAAAAAAAAAAGGGACCTTTTTTTGGAACAAGACCAAAGTCAGAGACAGAGAGTGGGTAGTTTTGGCGTATGTTGAGCATTGAAAATGCCTAGGATTGCCAAAGTGAGCTTTTGTATTAGCAGCGTAATGCTGCTCGGTGCATGCAGAATTGTGTGGCTGCTCGGTATAACCGGATGGAAAGGTTTGTTCACTATATTCAATAAAAAAAAAACAACCCTCCTTTCTTGTATGTTTATAGAGTACCCGAGAGCACTGTTGTCTAATTTGTTTTTGGACGGGCGAATGGTTTTGCACATCGGCTTGGTATGATTCGAACCGGTCAGTGCCGGACGGTAGCATTTTAACCTGTTGTGTGTCCTCTGGTTTTGGGTGGAAGCGGGATCGGACCTTTCCTCTGATGCAACAGTGCATGGTATTCGCTAATGTGATTTTTCTTTTTCTTTTTTTTAATGCGTCCTTCCCCTTATACATTTTCATTTTCAGGATATAAAATGTTAATTTATACAGAAGTATGTTTTCCTGGCTCCTAGAGTATTAATAACACCCTAATGGTGCGGCACCAAGATATTTCCTGTACCAGCATGTATGTCCTATAATCATTAAGGAATATATTTCGTTTGCAGTGGAGACCCCATGCAGATTGGCATGGCATGAAGTTTATGGGAACTTGGTGGCATTCCCATACATTGCTACGCAGTAACACGGCCAGGATACCAGGACGTGCACCAAATGCAGAATTTTTTTGTTTTGTTTTGTTTTTTGTGTAAAGTCTGAGTTTCCCTCGATAGCATGACCGCATTTGTCAGTTAACAATCACATCTTGGCTTGCCCGCGGACGTTGGGAGTAACAGATCTCTGTCCAACGGCACGGGGCGATTGGGTTTAAATAAGACAGCAGTTCATTGGGTTTTGGTGATCGTATCACCTTTCTTTGGGGGAGTGTGGTAGAGCGTCTGTAGAGAACCTGACACTTCAAGCGAGCAGTCTGGATTGAGGGCAAGAACGAGAGGGAATTTATTCTTTTTCGAACAGGTATTAGCCTCCCTATCTGAATGGCTTTTGTCATAAACAGAACGGCGTGGACTGTTGCAACAGAAATGGCGATCGCAGAACTGGTACTGCATGCGTGGGCTTGGGGTGGGTGGTACTGATTGTAAATGAAAATACTTTGGTACCATATGCATTTGTCACTGTAGGTTATTTGACATGTTTTTCTTAGTAGTCTCCGGATTTGAACAATATCTGAATTCAGGTATCCTCTCTAGGAAAGTGCTACACAATTTAATAGAAAGTGATCTTTCTCTAGGCTGTGCAAACCATCCTGCAGAATTGAATAGAGAAGTCTAGCCCTGATATCAAATGCTAAAATAAAACAATAAGGAGAAACTCCACACAATCTCCGGGGTCAGACTCGATGATCTGCTAAGATCCTTTCCGACCCAAACATCTATGAATTCTACTGATTTTTTTTTTTAGGGTAATTTCTCCAGACCCCTATTGAATAGCAATAGACCCTTACTGATTTAATTCTAAAACGTTTTACAGGACTTTTCTCAAGGTAAGGTGGAATATATAGTAACCGATATGGATAATGTCTAAATAACATGTTCCCTTTAGGGCCATGCTTTATATTAAGGGCATATTTAATAAAAGTTTGAATAAAGGGTTAATAAAGTATAAGCCGATGTTATATGCATGTTACAGGTATACATCGATAAACGGCACAGACGCTTTCAAGCGTTGTGTTGCACTCACCGACAATTTCTAATAATTAACGAGCTATTGATTACAACATCTGTTAGTCATTCCTTAATCCTTTTTAACCCATTTAAAACTTAATCTGAAGTAGGACCTATTCCCTTAACCGGGCACAGAGAAGCAAGGTTACGCAGACGAACCGAGACTTTTGCCCGAATGAGTTTTAAGAATTTCCGTTCACATTTCTTTCCTCCCTTTGCCTATAAATAGACGCTTGGTGAATTATTTTAACAATATTATTTAAGTCACACTTCTGGGTGGCATGTGAAATAAAGACGGGTTGCGTTGCTTTTCTAAAACGCAACGTTCACTTGGGAGCGCTTAAAGTTTTGCCAAACTTTTTCCTAGTTCGGCAAAGAAGTCGGCTGTCTTTGATTGGGAGTGGCTGTAGGTGACTTCTTGAGGCTCTTTGGACCGTCGGCTGCTTTTCTTTAGTCCGGTTTCCTTGCATTGGTATACAGAATTGCACCAGATGCGGGCGTTGATCTAGACCAAGAGGCACGAACCCGGTTCGGTATTTCAACAGGGCGCACGGCAACTCCAAGCGTTTGAGAAGCTGCCATAACTCGAGGGAACGAACTTGCTAGGGGATGCAGACAGCAGAAAGGACTCGTGCAGGCAAATGAAGTTACTGCAACCACAAGAAGTTTTGGGGGAAAGGAGGGGTGAGACTGCTGAAAAGTTTGGTGCAATGATCTTTTTTCTACCCTTGCAAACCAGCGAGGTGAATGAAACGTTGCATTCAGTTGCTGCATGCTTCCCTATAGGCAAGATTAAGGAAACAAAATGGCTGACGGTCAGCCATTTTGTGTCAATGCAGACAGCTGCTTTCATGCAGATTTTTTTAAATATTTTTAAATTTATTTTTTAAAATCGGGCTGGGTCGGTCCTAATTCGGCTCTTACTGCAGGAGACTGAAAAGGCTTAAAGAGATGCATCGCCCTGATTTCCTGCTGAGAGACCCTGCCTGTCCCCGGACCGTTTTGGCACCGTCTCCCAGGACTGCGACTACACAAAAGCTGAAAGCAGTGTCTGGCTTTTAAAGGAGCTATTTTGTTGTTTTATGGCTTCCTCCCCCTCCTTTCCCCACTTCATTCAGGGCTCCTTAATAAACCAGATCGGCACCTCAAGCCTTTCCAGATCGTTGCAGAGCTTTTGAGGTGGCCATAGCACCTCGCGGCGCCTCCCGTGGTTTCAAGTCCGACTCTTGCCCGTACCCAGACGTCTTGCGTGCAAAGACGCTTATAAATCCCGTGGGCCTGCTTTTCGGGGATCTTTGAGGGGTTTTCACGAGTTCTGCATTGCTCCTAAACCTCAGTGAGCTCTCTCCCCCTCGGGATCGAGAGCAAAATCTGGATTCGAATTAGCTAATTGTACTTCCTCGAGGAACTTTTCTGCTACCGCGGGCTTTGGGGAAGCCTATTGTGTGTCCCCCCCGGCCCCCCAGCCACCAAACGGATCCAGTATTTCCATGGACATACTCGAGATCCCTCCCAACTTATAAGGTGGGATCTTTTGGTTGCCCCTGTCCGAAACGCTCAGATATAAAGCAATTGCTTGTCTTCAGTTCGGGCCGGTTTTGGAGAGCCCGAAAGAAGCCTCGGGGGGGTAAAAAACAGACGCCGCTTCATGGAAAAATGTATGCGTGCCATTTCCAGAAAGGGTCCACGTGCCACCTAAAACCCCGGGGCGAAAGGAGTTAGGAGCCACTGATGGGGAGGAGGTTTCTAAGTCACTTTGGTGCTTTGAATATTGTACCCGGAGCCAGGGCTGGCTGCGTCCAAAACGAAATGCCGAGCAGCTGTGTGCAGGAAGGGACGGTTTGGGGCGTGGGGAGCTGAAATGCAGCTTGTTTTGGTAGCTGCTCGGCATCTCTAAAGCGAAGCCCGGCAGGCAGAGGTTTTGCACAGATCTCCCATGCCCACGAGTGAATTCATCCTTCCTTCCTTTATTTTATTTTTTTCCAAAAAGGGCCCAGCAGCGTGTGCACCATTGAGCTGTTATTTATGTCCTGTGCGATCTTGGCTCTTCTGTGATGCCTCACACTGTTACGGCCGTTAACACGGAGGCTGGCTGTTTTGCTCTCTGTTCAATGCTGTGTGGAAAGAGGCACATTGTCCTGCTTTATCGTGTTCAGTACAGCTTAGCGATCAGAGCAGGAGGCTGGGATCTGAAGTGGTGCGATCAGGAGAGCGGGGCGGATTGGGATTCAGAAAATGAGGTGGGGTCTAGTTCCAGCTCTGCTTTTGACATGGCACTGCATCCTTTCCGGGCTATCCAGGACAGGCACCATCTATCACTGCGATGCCGTACGGTATCTGTTGGGAGAGTAATATATGCAATATTGACTGGGATCAGGTTGGATGGTCGTGGTGATTTCTTCTAGCTTTGCTATCGATGAGGACCCTCTGCCTTCGTGGACCCCAGTGAGAACAGGACGGCGTGTGTTGCATTTAATGTGTTCTTAATACTTATAACTTTCCAGACAATGCTTATAATTAAATCTCATGCCTCGGGGCTTCAGCCAGTCACCGTCAGGGATTGGGAAGCAATCTTTTTTTTCTCTGATGCACAATTGGACAGATGCATATTCTGGGGGGTTTATTCACCTTCCTCCGAAGCATCAGAAATTGGCCACAGCTGGGGAGAGGACTCTGGACAGAGTAGACCGGTCCTCTTGAGATAGCACAGACCGGCTTCTTTCACATGCACAGGGTCACACAGATCACTAGATATGAGGCCAGAAAAGTTAGATTGGGCTTGAGAGGTGAGGGGTTTCCATTCTCTGTAGCATGCGGGCATGGTTTACCTGCGGGAGACCAGCTGGGCATCTCTCACTGAATCAAATCCCTGCCATTGCAGAAATGACACTGTCGTCCTGCCTATTCCCAGCCTGTGGCACCCAACAATTTTCCTCTCCTGAGGTCTGTAAAACTTTCGTCTAAATAAAATCTTTGGGTTTAGTAATGGGCATACGTGGGTGAAACCAATGTCCTAGGATACACAGAAGGCCAGACCAGGTGAACTAGCGATACTGCCCAATTCTAAACTCCGTGAAACTCCTGTCCTGCCATACGAGCTTGCACACACATGCACACGCTATTACCACAGGAGACAATTTGGTGAAATGAGCTAAAACCATAGGGCGCTTGTACATGTGATGGTCATCACGACGTACACGTGACAAAAATGTCATTTGTGTGGCTTAATGGCATCACGCATTACACATGTGCCAATTTGGGGTGTTTTTGATGAGTTTGCATCATTGCAAACTAAATTAGGGCCGAATGTGGTTTACTTTGCAACGTTGCAAATTGCAACGATGCAGCTGTCAGCACCTGGCCTGCTAGCAGCCTATCTGGGTGGCCCTGGGGGGCACCGCCACCGCGGAGGGAAGGACCAGGGCCCCCCCCACGGCCCAGGCTCCAGTTCTATCAAAAAAACAAAAAACAAAAACGGATCAGGTCTATCGCTGTAACATGACGGAAAAAGTGAAATGGTGGGTTTCAATTAAAAACCAGTTTAGGGGGCATAGAATAAAACCCTGAGGTCTAAACCCCATCACGCATACAAGCGCCCATAGGTCTTTTCCAATTAAACCTGTGCTTTTGAGAGGGCCTTAAGGGATTTAGGCACCCAAAGTCCACTGAACATCAATGGGAATTAAGTTTCTTCTTTCAATTGGCTCCTTCGAAAATCTCAAGTGTTTGTTTTTGCTCTGTCCTTCAGCATAAGAGATGAAGTGTTGTTATTTTATTAACATTTATTCCAACGATTCTGTGCTGTCAGTCCAAGTTGAAGGCTCACACAGGGAACCGGGCAAGGCACGTCTTAGTGAAACCAAGACATTTCTCAAGGCCTGATCCACAGTCAGCTTGGGTCACGCCGTTGCTTGGAAGAAGGCTCTGACTGTTGTGGGAAAAGGGATTGCATTGAGCATTCAGCCTGCAGCCATTCGAGAGTTGGGGATGTCGGCTTGCTAATTCCTTGAGACATCTAGGTCTAAGGGGGAGAGACAAGGGGGTTCGAGCTACACATATACTGGTGTTACAGGTCCAGAGACGCAACGCTTGTCAACTATCTGCTCAGTCAGACCTGTGAGCTGGGTAACATTTTTCAGATGATCTTTTTTTAGCCAGAAATGCAGACTGAAGTTGACTGAAACATTTCACAAATTCATGGAGATTTCAGCCAATTGTTTCAACAACAACCACGAAGACAGAATGAAAATTTTGAAAAGGCAAAACAGTTAGCATGAGCATTTTAAAATGGAATATTTTGGTGCTTTTGCATCAAGTCAGCATTTCATGTTGATTTTTGCTCTAATTTTTATGGGGGAAAAAAACCCTGCAAAAATATTTCTTTTCAGGTAGAACCAAGCATTTGATATGACCCCAAATGATATTATTATTATTTCCCAATTCCCTGAAAAATGTCAAAGAAGTTTTGTTTCAATACAAAATAAGATCTTAAAACTTTTTTTTTTTTTTGGTTTAGCCAGAGAACCAAGATATTATAGTGCTGTCAACTTGCCAATGCTGGGAAAGTGGAAAATCCAGAGCAGCAAATTTTTCCATGACAGAAATTTGACCAAAAACTTTCCTCATTGTTTAAAAAAAATACATACTTAATTATTACCATAGAATCATAGAAAAGTAGGGCTGGAAGGGACCTCGGGAGGTCAGATGTAGTCCAACACCCTACTCGAGGGAGGATCATATTTTATCTAAACCATCCTTTGTCTAATCTATTCTTAAAAACTTTAGGAGCAACCTCCGTGCACAACTACCAGGCATAATGCCCGAAATATCAAAAGCACCGTTTAACTTGCCGCAGGTAGAGCAGAAGGATGAGGGCACGCACCGTCAGTACCCTGCCACTGCAAGGACAGGGAGTAGTTTGTTAAAATAGGCTAAAAAATCCAGGGAACAGGACTGTGCCGCCTCTACAGAACAAGTTAAAAACCAGGTTGCTCACAAGATGCTGAAGATTTCTGTGGATCTTTTTGCTTCTTCACTTTTCCACATTCTCTCCAATTCACCTTCTTCTTTTCCTACAAAGCATTATCTTACCCACTTGAGTAGCTACTGAGCCAAGGTGATTTTTTTAAAAACCTTTTTATTGTTGAAAAATAGCTGTTTTTGATCAAAGCAAAACTGCATAGAAAAAAAATCTTCATTTTAATTGAAGTATTCTAATTTTGATGCAAAGCTGAAAACTGGCAGTGGGGGGAACACATTTAGTTTTTTGGTTTACAAATCCTGGAAATGGTTCAAGTTTTCCTTTTTCATTATAAAGCTGAAGGCATTTTTTTTCCAGGAAAATCTCAAGAAAGGGGGTGATCTTTTCCTCAACTAGTTCTACAATCTACTCAATCAGCAATGCTGGACTAAACAGCCCCAATATTCAAGTGCTCAACATGTAAAATCAAGGCTTGATTTTAACCCCGCCCTTGCAGCTCCAATGCTGATATTTATAGGTAGATTTTTAAAAGGGCTCAATCCCCAACCTGCACTCAATAATATTCCCAGCTCTGAAATTCAGCCACTTAAAGAGCTGAAGCCCATAAGGAAATCCTGCCCCCAGTCAATATTGCGCGACATACCCAGGTTTTTTATTCTGCAAAGAGTAGTTCCCTTTTCTCAAGGCCAAGATACACTTTGCCCATCCAGAGAAATTTTTATTGCCCTTGTCTATTGTTACAGCACCTGGCCTCATTCATTGTCTTATTTACTGCTCCCCGTCCTGGCTGGCTTGCCTCAGTGTTTGAAGAGAAAGTTAATGAAAATGATGTAGAGCAGGTGTGCCACAAATTAGCTCCCTACCCTCTCCAAGAGCTGCCCTGATCCCCTTCCCTTGCCCCATTTGCTTTCTGCTCCCAGCTCTGTGCTCCCTACATGATTTGCAGCTCTGCTTTTTGCTTCTTCTCTATCTGCTGCTGAGATGCTTGTGTCTTCCCCAGTCTGCCGTGTGCCACGCACAGAGACTGCCTGTGCTATTTGAGAGTGAAGTTGGCAGATTAAGCCCCTGCAATTGCATGCTTAATCTGACGCATTCGGTCTCACATTAAGCTTTGCCCTGCTACATAGCCATGCTCTGTTATAACGTTAAAGGAATCCATGATGCTTACATGATAGTACTGGTGCATTTGGTAGCCCAAGACCTGTAGTGTACCGAATTATATCTAGCTGGTTTAGTCTGCCTGATCTTACCTACCATTCTCAGTGGCTAAGTAAATGTGTCCTATCTGGTCCATTTTCATGGTCCAGCAGGTGGGTTCTGGATGCAGGTACATGGATGCTGGTAGGGCATTCAAAAGCACTCAGGCATCAGGTGGTTCAAATTTATAACCAGATCCATTGCAGAGGAGATGGGAGTTTGTTGTTATGTACAAACTATGGGGTATTTAAGGTAGGAAATGGCTCCAGCAGAACAAAGACTTTGCACAAAGGCTGACTCTGCTCATTCTTTTCCCTTTGCAGGGCCAACTTCATCCTTCTAGAGGAGCCGTCTTTCCATTGGCATTGCATCACTGGTTTGGGCTCTTGCGGCCCCACGCTGTCCTTGAGGCTGAGGTAGTAGATTGAATAGTTGTGGAGTCCTACCCTCCCTTTGAGCTAACTATACAATCTACTGTCTTTCCTAAGGAGACAGTCAGGTCATCAGCTCTGGTCACACCAACCGTGTCAACGCCATGCATGGAGCTTCACCTGGTCTTGAGCCTGGTGTCGTGGACCGTTACCTCCTTGTGCTAGGCTGGTGCTGTGGCTGTGGAGTATGCGAGTTCTCTGTATTGCTCTGTGGAGGTGAGGTAGTAGGTTGTATAGTTTGGTGGGAGGGATTTCATCCCATTTCAGGTGATAACTATACAGTCTATTGCCTTCCTTGAAGAGCAGCAAAACCACCTGAGAAACAGCTCAGCCACACAGATCCAGAGACATCGGTTCTTGCCAACAAGGGATTCACACTGATATGAAATTCCTGGGCAGCTTCTCAATGTGCTTCTCCTGTGGAACCTGGGGTCTTGCAACGCTAGGCTTATCACTGATCTCTGTGCCCCAGTCATATGAACAGGACACCATCTGCTTCAATTAATCTCTGTCCATCTGTTTCAAAGATAGAAGGTGCCCAAGAAGCTAAAGCATGGGGTTAGGTGGTACATGAATGCTTGATGGAGCTGTCAGATGCATCATCCTTCTCAAAAGCAGAGGCCCAAATTCTGAAGGATTCGGATCCTGGATCAAACCCTTTTCTCCCAGAGTTTTGGGGTGCTTGGATGAACTGTGTCCTTTTCCACATTCTTTGTAGAAACAGGGCTGTGGAGACTGGGGGAATCAGGACTGGACCCAACGTTCGGTTTAGAAATGGGCTTCTAGTTTGGGTCCTTGACTGTTCTGACTAAGCAACACCGCCTCAAAGGGGTGAATCCAAATCTTTCAGGGCTCATCAGACCAGGCAGCCACTCAGAGCTGATAGCGAAAGTACTGCAGGATGAGATGCCTGAGGGCTCATGTACCTTCCAGGATACAGCTTACTAAAATGCACTGCCACTTTGCCTAGACCCTCATCACTCCAGAGACTGGGTCAAAGGCAGGTACGTGTGGCAGCAGCTGGCGATAACAGATCAGACCTGTTATTCTGGAGGGCTGCTTTCTAATCCCCAAATCCAGCTCTTTGACAAAGCTGCATGCCCTTGTGACATGCAATTGCAGCTTCTTTCTTTCACAGGGGTTATAAACCAATTAGCTACATGCTTTATCTGGCTGCAAGGCTCCCATTCAAACAGTGCATGAAAGGCATCAAAATACCAGCACAGGTGATAAGGTGACACAGCTGTTTCTTATTTAAGGAGCATCTCTTGTTTGGGGCTTAATTTCCAGTATCCTGTGTCAAGTGAATACGGCTATGTGCTTTTTCCCTGTATGAATGCAATGGCATCCTAATCACTGAGAGTGGATTTTGTGCCACGAATAAACTGCTGGTGGGGAAAACGGCCTCTGGGAAATAAACTCTGTCCTTTTTTTAATAGAGTGTCATTTTATTGCCTTGAAACCACCATTCTGGGGAAGGCCCTTCTCGGATGAAAGTTTGAATCCCGCTAAAAAAATATGAATGCAGGTTTTTGCTTCCATACCCCACGTTTTTAACCTGCTCTAATTATTTGGCATTAAAAGAAAAAAAATTACAATCCGCCCATCCAAGAGCAGGCTTGGGCAACCCATCACATATTGCAGGTAGGCAACATAAACAGCCCCGTGGGCTGGTGTTGGTTCCAGAGTACTCACAAAATCCCCATGGTTTGTGCCTCTGGAAATCCAGAACATGGGGACAAAAAGGCAACTGGGTCCACTAGTTTGTTTGCAATGAGTAACGTGATACACTGGGGGGAAATTGGTACAAAAGAGTTTGTAGGACCTGGGCCTTGTTGCCACTTAGGATTTGCTCCGGGTGCAGCCATCAGCATAGGACAAATCCCAAAGGTGGGTGTTATTTTCAGAGATGGTGCTCATGACTGCTTGAATAGTCAGGGCCATGCCAAGGCAGAGTAAAGCACATCCTGCGGGGGTTAAGCTGTCTGTATAAGAGCTATGCTTAAAGTAACCGCCCACGGCTGGCTGGACTTGGCATATTCTGTCGAGATGCAAAAGAGCAGGTCTGTGATTTCCATGCTGAATGGGTTGTGTGCCCACTCTCTCTTCACGCCTTGGCACCTGCCAATTTGCTGGGCCTGATCAGTCTCCAGGCACCTCGGCTGAGCAGAGAGGACCTGCTGACAGGATGCATGAAGGTTTCTCCTCTGGTGCTGTGCTGCAGGCAGCTGGCTTCCTATTGACGGTCACCATAGCAAGCTCTGTAACCCCAGAAACGCACCGTGCCATTCCCTGGAGCCTTTTCCTGTGTGAAGCGCATGTAATGCAGAGGCTTGCTGAGCCCCAGAGAGTGTGGGAGGAGGGGGGCGGAGGGCTGGAGCTGGCCCATGCCCACCGCTAACAAAAGGGTTTGTGTTCTAAAAAGCTCCAGCTGCCATAGCAACATGGCTGAGGGAAAAAGAGGCCAAACTGCCCCATTCTCCAGCCCGCAGTGCAACTTGGCAAGCCGAATGCCAGCAAAGAGGAGCAATTAGTACCCAGGAGCAGGGGAGCGTGAGGCGGCGTGTTCAGCAGGCTCCCATGAGGCCCAGCTGCACTGGGGTGTGCTTGCAGCTCCCACCCTGGTGCATGACTTGGCTTCAGAATAACTCTCAGCCTCACGCCCTGCCAGCTGCCTGGGCGCTGAAGACTCGGCGGCCTCCTCCAGGCATGCTTGCTGCTGCCTCTCCCGGGGAACGGAGCTGTGACTTCACCGTGGAGCATCCATCACCCTCCTGTCCTCTTCCTCCTCTGCTAACCAAGGCTTCTCCCCACACTACCAGCATGTTCCTCTGTCCCTCTCACCATCCACGTACCCTTAAGAATAACCCGGCAGGACCATATTCTAGCACCAGCCGCTCTAGCGCCAGCTTCACCCCAAGACAAGCTGGAGGTTGGCACTGCTGGAAATAAATCCCCCTTACAAGGAGGCTAGAGCAGTGGCTGTCTCCAACTGCAAAGCACTGGTGCATTAAGCTTGAAAAGGTGGGTGGGCCACCCTTGCCAGATAACCCCAGGCCACTTGGTCCCATCTGTGCTCAATGACAGCAGAAATGAAGTGGTGAGGAGGCCTTGGGGGCATGTGCGAAACCTGGGTCTTGAGCACAGCAGTGTCAGGAGCTCTACTCAAGAGGCTGACACATAGGGTGAAAGGGTGTTGGGGTGGACTAGGGTGACCATCATAGAGGACAGTCCTGTTGTCCTCTGTCCCCTCTTGATACGAAACCTGACGCCTTTTATGTCCTCTATTTTTTAAATAGAGAGCATAAAGGTGTCAGGTTTCGTACCAATAAAGGACAGAATAGCAGAAAACGGGACTGTCCTCTACGATGGCCACCCTAGGGTGGAGGGGAAGGGTCCAAGCCGTGTAAGAGCCCAGTACCAGCAAGAACACTCCTCTTCAGGACTGCCAGCTCCAACTGCTCAACGCGCCCTCTCCTTCTCCTGCCACCCCCAACGTCATGAATTGGCTTTAAAAACTGAGATGAGAAAGAAATACAAGCAAGATGGTATTTGCCTTTAGATTTCTGAGCCTTTAGAGATCACAGTTTCAAGCTGCCCTCTAAAGCCAGATGGCCCAACAGCCTGCTTCTCTATATAAGACTCTCATGTAATCATTTGCTTCCAGGAGCTAAAGCTTTACAGGAAACACTGAACTGTGCAAGAGGCAGCAGCACTGAAATCGGGTTAAAAAAATATGAACCCTCGACTCTCTGGAAAGACTTGGGATACAACTGGGAGAATTAGCAATGCCAGGTCTCTGCCCAGCTAATAGCCCTGTCACCAATTCAGAGAGCCAGGCTTAGCCAAGGCATTGGAGTTACCCAATTCTGCCATTTTACTGGGAGGAAAAGCATTTTTTCAGTTCCTTTTCTGATTTACAGGGTCTCTATCCCTGCCCCATGCAGAGCAGAGGCTGTATTTCAGGCTTAGCCCTAGGAGCAACCAGGCAGCACCATGGTTCCTCATGATCTGCATTTCCATCATCAAGCTCAAAGCTTGCATTTCTATTGCATGTGCCTCAGCAGTTGCTTTAGGGAAGCTCAGCCCGGACTGAGTTCACATACAACCCAAGTCACTTGGGCACAAGTTTATTTTTATCTAACATTTAAATACGTCTGATCTTTCTGATTAAATAAAGCGTTCAAACTCTCCCTGGGTTTGTTCAGCAACTTTAAAGCTGCTTCATTTTCTGTTGCATCTGCACCATCGCCACCTGCCGGCTAGAAGCTCATGGAGCTGGCAGCTCTGAGTGACCTAAAAAAACCCACAGGCTTCTTCCTGTAACAAAAATGGGGCTTTCGAGTTTTCTGACATGAACAGAGAGGAAGCATACCCGACCTCAGAGCGGCATTACCAGAACAAAGCAGGACACATGAGAATCAGGAAATCTCAGCATGCAGGACCCAGTTTCACCATGTTCCCAGCCATATATATCAGGCACACATTATACTGTACATTTAACAGCTCAAGCCTCAACACGGAAGAGCAAACAGCCCATAGTCTAATATTCCCTGGTGGACATTTGCAAATCAAAGTGCTTGCATTAGCACTGCAGAGAGGAAGTTCACATGTGACTGGCTGTTTTTTTTTTAATATTTTCAAGATGAAAAGAAATAAAGGGAAACTGCTGTCAGCACTCTGGAGCTGTGTAACTGTGTTTTCCCTGTAGGTCTTCAAGTCCATGCACAAATATACGGCTGCAGCAATGATGGAGCATGCAGTGCAAGACCCTAGCAGGGAAGAACACCACGGAAATTCAGAAGAAAATGGAAAAAAGGAAAAGGGAGGAGCCACAGAAGCCATTTTACTTTTCACCGATTTTACCAAATGCTAAGTACGCAGCCAAGAACTTAATTCATACACAGCAACTGGGATCCCTGCCCCTGTCAGGAAAATACTGTACACTCCAGAACAATGGTTTACACAACGGCATTTATTGTAAGACGGACTTCACAGGCATACTGGAAAAGCACTAGCCTTTGCAAGGAAGGAAATAAGGGCTTCAATGCTATTCCTTATCTCATCTGTTAGAAAAATGAAGGGACCCAATAGTTGCTGGATGCTTTATTCCTGGTGGCACTTTCCCCTTTGACCACCCGAGGGTGAGGGGAAATGTGCTATATAGTAAACACCTTTCCGAAAATCTTAAGATACATACAGCAGTGGCAGGAACTAACGAACACTAATGACAGAGTGAAAGCGAGTCCTGGACTATAAAATGAGCTTAAAGCCCAAACTCTACCAAGGCACTTCATTTTGGAGTATACTATACATACTAATATACATATACACTATGTAGGCCAGGGGCGGGCAGTTATTTTGGGCAGAGGGCCGCTTACTGAGTTTTGGCAAGCCATCGAGGGCCACATGACAGGCAGCCAGGGGCAGATAAATATTAATTTTCTAAATTTTTTAGGGGCCCCACGGGCCAGATAAAATGGCCTGGAGGGCCGCATCTGGCCTGCAGGCCACATCTTGCCCACCCCTGATGTAGGCAATATATCAGACCAAAATCTGTATCTAATTTAATACATCGTACACTTCAGGGAAACAATCCTAAAGTCGTGCCACAAATGGCAGAAAACACTGATGGGAGCTTTATAAAGAGCCATTTCCTCTTTTCTACTACAGAAGAACTATCTTCCATGCACAAAAAAAGAAATAGGAGTCACGGGATATGGAATACGTGGAGAGGGACACCCAATGGATGGAGCAGAGCCAAAGAGCCTGGCTGCAGGAGGAGCAGGGAGGCAGAGCGCAGCCTCAGAGGTAGGCTGGTTGGTGTAGTAGCTTGCTGCCCTTTGCAGCTGGACTGGTGGGAAGCAGGCAGGCCGAGCTCCCTGCATATCCACTGCACCAGCGGCCGCAGCTTTGGGGGAGGCAGGCAGAAAGCAATGGTTTCACCCCACTTGCCCGACGGGCTGCTGGGGTCGGTGGACCTTTGACCTTTTCCTGTACATGACACACGGTGCCTTTCCTATGGAATGAGATGGAGAGGATCTGCCAGCTCCACCGAGCTGTGGGATTGCCCATCATTTCCACTTTGGAGATGGGCCTCTCCAAACCCAGTAACTCTAGGTTGGAGGATGAGATGCCCAGTATTCAGGAGCTCCCATCTCACAGTCAAAGGCTGCAGTAGGAGCTAAGGAATTTCAGGTTGGGATAAGGGAGGAAGAAACACAGTGGGATTTAGCTTTCTTTTGTCCAGTTTTCCTGCCCTTCCACAGATGAGCTGGGAGCTTTCTTCTATGCCCCTTTCATTGGTATCTAGGGAATAATGGGTTCACAGGACTGCCTTTGGCCTCTTGGGTGAGGGAGCCTGAATGTGAGTATAACTAGGATCAGACTGGAGTGCATTAGCTGAGTAAAGTCTTTCCCCCTTGTGCCAATGGTGCACCAAGTATCCAGCGGTGTAGTGGAACAGTCAGTAATGAAGGAGAATTTGCTTGACCGGAGCACTGATCGCTAAGAATGAACCTTCAAAGCAGAAGGGCTCTCAGGAGGGAACTGGCCAGTAATAGAAAAGAGAGCTCTAGGATGTTGCTGGCAGATGAAGTCTTGGGCTGGTGCCCATCTTTGTGCGTCAGGTCTGGTGATATGTCTTCCGTCTCCTTGGCACCTGTGGGGAGAAGGAAAGGAGCCGGGAGTGAAGGCTGAAGCCCACAGCTAAGAATCAACCCCAGCGCATGCAGCACTCTCTGCAGCGTGCTACCACATGGACAAGGGCAATCCATGGTGCAGGACAGCAGCACGCAGCTCCTTTGGAAGCAAGACACAGGTCATGACTGTTTGTGCAACACTGGGGAGCAGGCAGGATCATGCTTCACAGCTTAGGTGGTGCCAGCCATCCTTGCCAACATTAGGTGGTGCCGTGCAGGGGAAGGTGCGGGGAACAGGGTCTGTGCTGCGTGAGGAGGAGTTGGAAGGCCAGTTCAGTACCGGTCCTTAGCAAGTGCATTCTGTGTTACTCAGGAGTTGTCTAATGTCTTTATGCTCAAGTTGGGACAGGCACAGACAGGCTCCACAGCTTCCTTACCTGACAAGGACTGGAAAGTGAGGTCTTTGGAAGATGACATTAAACGCAGGAGGGTAGGCGCCTTAGGGTTGGAGGGCACTGGCTTTAGGGTAGTTACAATCTGCTTGGCCTCTTCCAAGCTTAGATCAGCTTCTGAAGAAATTAGCTCAAGGGATGGAGGTGGATCTGAGGGGACAGCCTGTTCAGCTCTCAAAGAGACCTCCTTCCTCTCTCCATTTACCTCTGGAGTGGCATTAGGGCTGAAGGTCGGGTCCAGATCTAAAGGCAGAGCCTCTGTTGCCTCTTCAGAGTATACCTGCATTTCTGGAGAGGACTCAATGTCCAGGTCTAAAGTGGGCTCTATGGAGGATGTCAGCTCAGCTTCTGTAGTGGGACTGGGCCTTGCCATTGTGGAGGGTGTTGACCTTATAGTTGTGGGGGGTGCTGGACTGGTTTTGGTGGTTGTGGTGGGTACTGGTTTTGTGACAGTGGTGGGTTTGGGGGTTGTGGTGGGTGTTAGGGTAGTAGTAGATGCTGGTATTGGGACTGTGGTGGGTGTTGGGCTTCTTGTGGTCAGTGCTGGTTTGGTTGTGGTACGTGCTCGGCCTGTGGCGGAGGTGCGTGTTCGAATGGTAGTGGTAGGTGCTAGCTTGGCAATAGTGGTTGGGCTAGGCTTTGTTGTCATGGTGGGTATAGTAGTCTCTTCTGAGTCTACACTTGGTTCTGATGAGAGACAGAGAGGACCAGGGGTTAGCATCAGAGCAGCATAAACCCAACTGCACCCCAGCCTCTCTGAGTGGTGTGACAGTGAAGACCTTGGAAAAAAGCAGCTGTTCTACAGGCCTCCCTTTTGGGATTTGCCCCTCTCCTTCTGTCTCATGGCGCAGCAAGGGAAGGTAGATACTAGGGCCCAGGGACATCCCTGATCAGTCCCAGGATACTGGTCTGATCCGAGGTGAGAAACCCCAACCCCTTTGGAATAAGACTTCCTTGGAGGAAGTTTGAGATGATTGCTAACAGGGTTGGAAGCCTTTTCTATCTAAGGTACAGGAGAGTCCTCGAGTGGTGACAGTGAGACCAGGTGCCAGAGCACTAAGCTTACATCCCTCCATTCAGTCATCCCTCATCTGCCCCCGTTCAGTTGTGGAGCAGCTCCTCCTTCAGAAACTAACCCCGTTGGATTCAGGAGGCCTGGTCCATGGGGGCAGCTAGGGCAGCCCACCCATGGTTCCCAGTCCAATCGTTTCCTGGTGAGAGACCCAGATCCTCTCTCTGCCTTCACTTACCACACATCGAATTGATGCATTTATAGTCCTCGGGACACAGAGAACAGGGGGATCCTTCCCTGTATGGTTTTCGTCCCCTTATGTTACCACTAGAAGCAGAACAGGCAGATGAAAATGACACTGAGTTTGTGACAACAGAGAGGATAAAATTCCAGCCCCCAGCCCACGACAGTCAGTGGATGTCTATCCATGCAAGACCCTTAATAAGGATTAGAAATGATCAAAAATGGCAACCACATTTACTGCACACTTCATCGTCTTATTTTGTTGGCCCAGGGTTTTCTTCGCCTTGGCTTCCCCCAGTTACTGGATAGCAAGGGCCAAGCTTGGGGGAGGATGTTTAGAGTAAATAGATGCGATCAGTCAAGATACAGTCACAGCTGCTCTCGTGAGTGCAAACTCACGGGGGCTCGTAGTTGCAAACCAGCAGGTGCATGTCACGTTCCTCAATGCCCTCCACAGTCTCACAGAAGTGTGCCCCACAGCCGATACGCAGGGTGTTTGCCCAGACCACCTGAAGCAACATGGAAAAAGAGGAGGGTTAGGCCTGTTGGTGTAAGGTAGGGAGAGCGCACAGCTGAATCAGAAGGGAGACCACAAGATGAGCCTGCCTGGGCAACCCAGATGCCCCGATCTCTGGTGCAGCTCAGACTCCACAACCGATTTCTGCAAGAGAAGACCCTGTCTTCATAATCAACTGAAGGAAAAACCCAGATCTAAACAGGTCTGGGGACCCAGGCGCCTGTGTCCTGACGCCTGCTCCCATCCCTAATGGTGTGCGCTCAGGAGTTGATACCAAAGTGTTCTGAGTAACCAGAGGGCTGCATTCGAATACATAGGTTGCTTTAAAGGCTCGTCATCCCAAGGGCTCCTATCCACCAGATCTCTAATGATGAGAATCTGTTCACTATGCCCCATAACTATGTAATTTGTGCTTAGCATCATCCATCTCTCTTCTTTTCTACTGAGGTCTGTATGCTGTGTCCATTGCCCTGGCATCTGAGAACATTCACTAAGACTAGGGGGGGATCGAGTCCCAGGGACAGCTCCTGCCCCATCCCCACAAGGCCCCTCAGATGCCCTGGATCCAGGTACCTGGGTGTAGTGGCCACACATGCGCCCCGTGGCACACTTGGTGGTGGTGAGGTTGTAGTACTGGTACTCGCTGTGCCAGTCCTCCATGGCCAGCTGCAGGTCCAGCTCCTCCATCATGATAAAGAGGTTCTCACCTCGCCGGCCACGGTCTTTGTTGTGGTCCCAGATGCACTTCTCTGCGTAGGCCTTAGCAAAGGTGCCAAGGTCTGGGTCCCAGCTCTGGAACAAGCCCAAAGTCACCATCAGGATGTTGGAAGACAGGAATAGAAGTCCTTAGATGGGATCCAGTCACTGGGAGCATGGATTGGGCCCTTGGACACACACACACACACTCTCCCATTCATCCCCATCAGTGGCACAGGTAGGGCAGGAGGGGTGGGACCAGTGGAGTCCAGTTGCAGGATTGGGGCCTTTAAAATGCTGTATGCAGGGATTTCCAAATGTGCCTAGGAGAACGCAGTACCCGCACGCCACTGACATTCACGGGGACCAACATGAATGGGACTTGGGTAAAATCCTGATTGCCAACAGACTACAATCAAATAGCAACAGCCTGACAGGCACTTCCAGTGTTGGATCCAAAGCATCTCTGGCCAGTCAGGATATAACCCTGTTGAACAGAGGGGGATGCTGAGGTACAGAGAAGAGAGGTAGCTTGCTGGGAAGGAGGGCAGCAGTCCCAAGACTCCTGCTTAAACTGGTAACTAGGCTGACTGGGAGGAACAGGACAAACCAAAGAGACATGCCCAGTTTCACGGCTGTGCAAGGCCCTGCGGTGCACGGGCTGGAACGGAGATTCAGCCTGACAGCTTCCTGCTAAGGAAGTGCTCCAGTGCCTCGACTGACAGCAGCATCTTGCCCAGCTGAGCTCCATCCTGCTAAGCCGGTTACTAGGAAAGAAAGGGAGATGTTTTCATGCAGGGGAGGGATGAAGGGGACCCTGCGAAGCAGCTGCTTGCTCCATTCTCACAGCATTAAAAAGAGGCAGCAGTTTCTCTGGAGTCCAACCAGGAGGGAGGGCATGGCAGGCGGGAATGCCACCCAGGCATGCAAAATGGACTTATGCTAGCCCATGGCTGAGGAGTGAGCTAGAGGCTGCTGAAAGAAAAGGAAGATGGTAGTCTCCATTTAGGACCAAAAGCACTTGGCAGGGCCACGCTTGGGGCCCAGTGGCAGGGGTAGTAACTGTAGTTGGCATGATGATGCTATAACCCAATCCCTGTTTCCTATGCATCAGAGCCCAAGCAGAGGAGGAAGGTTTGGAGAAGAGGCACCCACTGTGCTACCAAGATCCCCATCAGATCTTCAGGGCAGGTGGTGGGGTGAAAGAGGGACTGTAGGCTGAGGGGGCTCCTTTTTCTTTATGTAGCACAGTCAGGTCTGAGCCGGGCCTGTCAGAGGGAGAAGAGGGGGCAGGTTTAAAGCATGGGGATGCTTGCTCCCCACCGCATCAGCACAGAGCCGGGTCTGTGGTGCTGGCTGCAGACCCGACTTCAGGGCTGTGCTATCCCTCCCTCCCTCCCTCCCTGTTGCATGGGGCTCGGTTCCACAGGCAGAAAACTCAACTTCTGCATTAGTCGCTTCATCCAAAAATATGGTTTTGGCCTGCGCATGCCCATTGAATAGCTATTTCCATGGCAACCAGCTCTGCTGTCCCAAACAGAAGCAGAGGGTGACTTCAGAGCGGGGGGGTTGGCTACAGAAGCAGGTGAACTCAGGCACAGATCTTATTTCTCCAAGGGAAAAAGAGCCATAAGAATCCAGATGGAGGCGAGAGCCGTGTAGAAACAGGGTGTTTATAGGGGACTGCCAGGACTGTTTCTAGGCCAAGTGGCTTACAAACACTCCCCGTGCTACAGAAAAAACCTCAGCTACTGACTAGCAGCAGGTCACAAAGATTTTACCCTTACATTTTATAGCACAAAATGCAGGGCTGGCTTGTGCACTGCACATCCCCCAGTTACAGTCGGGCCAGAAACACAACTCAGAGCAAGCCTAGAATCCAGAATGATCAGTTTTTCATCTTAGCTAAAATCCTTGCCTCTGCCCTGGAAACTGGCTTGCAACTAGGTTTTTTTTTAAACAAATAGGACTGCATTTAAAGGTCCTTGTTGTTATGCAGATGGGCATTACAAACAATAGACAACATGGTTCATTAAGCACCTAGCGGGGAAATGATCAACATCACTCTCAGTTACTCAGGAACCTAAGAATCATTGTTTCTTAAGTGCCCAAGTCCCTTGTGAGAAGGAAACAGGTCAGGGGGCCTGAGCCCTCAGAGGTTTTTAGGCTCCTAACCCCCACTGAGCTCATCCCACTGAGTTAGGTGCCTGAATACGCTTGAGGATCTGGACTCCACGTGCCTACATTTTCAAAAATGGGACGTGGGTCCTTAAATCATTTGGGGGCTTTTCAAACCGTTATCCCTGAACTAAAAGCAGTGAGAAGGTAACTTGGGTTTTGTTTGCACGCAAAAGTGGAGTTAACACAGGGTAACTTGTGTGTTGGCAGGATCTAAGAGTCAAATTATGATAACGAACCAGCTGCAGGGGGAAGTGTTGCAGACATCAGCAGCCAGCACCCTCCACCTTCAAAGCCTGGTGCAAGTATTAATTCACCAGTTGCCATTGTCTTAATGGAATCAAGGATTCGGACCCAAGTAGCAGCACCCTCTAGCGGTTAGAGCAGGGGCCTGCAAGACCGATTTCCCGTTCCTAGTTCAATCGCCACCGTGACTCTTTCTGTGCGCAATTTCAAGCCTGCCTTTGAGACACAAGCCCTGCTCTATGGTTCCTGCTCTACATTGCACCTCGAGTGCAAGCGGGTGGTGGGGCTTGGCTCTCAGTGCTCAGATCGCAGCAGAGGTTGTAAAGATTATACACCCTGTGCGACCCGGGATAAGTTACGTCTTCATGCGCGACCTGGGATAAGTTACGCCTTCATGCCTCGGTTTCCCTATTGTGAAACAGGGGATGATCCTTTTGCATTGAACCCACCCGTCAGGAGTATTGTGAGAGCAGCACCTAGTATTAAGAACTCACTAGAGACAAAATCCAGTAAGAAATTTGGTGCTTGGGGTTCAGTTTTGTATTTCACTCTCTGGAGAACAAAGTCTATTCATGATCGAAAGCATTTAATAGTGACGTGCGCTGGACTGCACAACGCGCTGCTACCAGATCTCAGGCAGGATTTCATTGCTCTGGCCACTGAATTTAAAGTTTGGTCATTTGCTTCTTGCAATTTCTTCACTGAAGCAATTTCCATTAACTGTGCACCCTACATAGCTCAGCCAGGGAGTTCTAGTGGGAAAAGAAATGCCATCATGCCCCTGGATCTCTAGTTAATTCAATTACATTTGTGAACCTGAAGGCATCTTTAAAATTACATTTTCAGAAGACAAAGGATACTCTTATTTTAAAAGGAAATGCAGGAAACACCCAAATCCCACTGACATCAAATACTATGGAGAAGATCCCCTTCCACCCCATTGCAATAATATACAAGATTTTGTTTCAACATATAAGAGACCCTTCATATCCAGTTGCAAAAGGATTCTCTTACCACCATACAGAAGACCATCACTAGCCTGGCGCAGGAAGACCCCAAAGTTTCCACGGGACACTTACCAACTTCTGCATGTCTGCAGCAGGTGGGGAAACCTGAGAGCGGTAGAGATTGTGCATCTGCAAAATCATCCTCTCGTCTTCATCACTAAGGGACCCCCAGCTCAGCTCCACGGCCGTGAGCAGCAGCAGAACGCGAGGAAGATCTGAGCTCAGCATTGTGGCAGTCAGTCTCTGGCTTTAGCAGTCCATGTCTCTGGCAGACAGATTTAAAGCACTTCCCAAAACAAGGAACACCCAAAGGCTGAGATTAGGGGGAGGAAATTTATCTTTATTAGAATACGTTTCAGAGCCCCGTGGAACACACCCTTCCCACGTAATGTCACTGATGGAAGGGGAATGTTGCTTCAGGGACTGACGAGTAAGCTGTGCCCAGTCCTTGAGACTGACCTTGAGAGTGAAATCCCTTTAATTTCTCCACAATCACAGGAGCTCCCTCTCTTGGTCCTGCTGCTGCTGTTGATTTCAGACCTAAAACATGGCCATGATCCTACAGGAGACCCTGTGACTATTTACTTCCACACCCCTTCCAAAAGATGCCCGAGCACTTTCCAAACAAACCCCAAATGGACACGTAGCTCATTGCACCTGCCACCAGCCTGCAGCTGCAGCTAGGGAGGAACCAACCAGCCATTGAACAGCAAGCAGAAACACTGGGTTACGATTTCTAATATCAGATCTGGCATGGGCTGTACTCATGATGCATGAGGCAGGCAAGGCCCTGGGATCTGGGTGGGACATTGCAGTTGTCCCCGCTGCTCCTTTCGTCTCCAGAACTCAGGCACAGGCTCTATGAGGGAAGGACCGTGTCTCATGCTATGCTCCGACATCACGAGTGCTCCCATAGCTAATAATAATGAGGTGTCAGCAAAGGGTTCCCCAGATCCCGTGACAGCAGAGAGCACATCTTTCTGGACAGCCTGCCTGGCGGAGAACTCCCGTCCCATCTGCGATCTCAGCACGTGATTGCACTGCATCCCCATCGCAGCCCCTTCTGCTGCCTTTGGGGAACAACAGTCTCAGGGTCAGAGTATTGCTAACTTTTTCTCATGCTGTAAATGAATCCCAAGGTCTGCTTATATCCTGTCTGTGCTGTCCTGCCCCTCATACCTCCCCAGCCCCCAATACACCTTCTGCTTTTAATTACAAAGGTACAACAGTTAGCAACAGACAGGAGACCCAAGTAACAATGGATTACATGCGGGGGGGCACTGGTAGGTTGTTTCAATCATTGCCTGGTAGACACGTGTGCCTCATTTCAAGGGGGCTCTGCTCCATTCATCCCCTTGAGCCTTCACATGCATTTACACACACTTTATTCTACCTACAAATCTCTTTTCACCATCAGGACCTGCTATATCTTCCTAATTATCCAATCACTTTCTGACCGTGTTTACTTCCTGAACGATGGAGTTGTTCGTCACCTGGGGAATTTTCTCTCCACTCCAACATGGTCTGAGTAGTGTCTTCCTCTGGATCATAGCATTTTGGGGAGGACCATCCTTACCAGTGAACACAGTTCTGCAGGCACACAATTGCCGTTTTATGCAAGTCTAAAGTGTAGCTGCTTTTCTTGCCCTGAACAGCCAAGTACGACAGAGTCCTGTCCATTTTGAGTATAACTACATCGCAGACAACTCAAACATCCTCTCAGCTTAAGCCTACCTGGCATGTGTCCACAGGACACAGTTGAGAAGACGTCTGAACTTAAACAACCCTTTTCCTCTGGCAGTCACACACCCAAAAGGTGGTGCCTGTTTCCTCTCACCTACTGGAGGAGTCACCACCACGGAGCTAGCTCCTCCTTTACAATAAAGGACCTGGAGACCTGTGGAAGTGGCTAGCAAAGTAAAGGAACTGGAGCCATCTCTCTGTGGACCAAGACATGGGCTTGGGACCACTGCAGAAGTCCCCAACCTGCAAGCAGATCTCTCTAAACCTTGTCTAGAGATAAAGGTTGGAATTAGGAAACTGGTAAGGACCATTTGCGTTCTGTGTCTACATAGCACCTAGCACAAAAGGGCGATGGTCGGGGCTCCTAAGTGCTCTTGCAATACAAACAATTCATTATAATGATGGGAATAGCACGATGTGCTAATTAGGTAAAATATTAATTGCTGGGAAGGAAGTTGAGTGACTGGGAAAGGGAGATGAGTGAACAAGTGGGAGGCACAGTACCAGCCAGGATGTCATCAAACAGATCTTGAGCCCCAGAAATGCCATCCCCTTCTGTCTCCTTGGCTGCAGGATCCTTTGGGATTCAGAACGAGCCCTTCTCCTGTGCACCTGCCCCCAAGCTCAACCAGCGTCCAGCCCACCTAGGCCACAGGCAGTAGGGAAAGTGTCCAAAACTGCCGAATGCTTTGGGATGGCGGGAGCCAGAGAAATGATGCCAGGCAGCTTCCTGTCAACCACGAGGAAAGGATCTTGGGATGTGGCCTCACAAAGGCTGGGAGAAAAGGGGGAAAGACATCCTCATTCTTGTTAAAAAATTCAGACCCTGGAGGGTCTTTAAGCACAAAGCAGCTTGCTCCCTCTGCCTGCCCAGGTTTGGAGCATGCCAGCCTGCTGCCTTGCCTCCGGGCATCTCTAGACGGCCGCAGGTTTGGCAGTGCTGTGTGTATGGCCCCAACTGCACGCCCCCAGCAAATGTCAACCTTGTGCAGAGCTAACAGCACGAAATAGCTGGTAATAGTCAAGTGTTCAGCAAAGTCACTCACAGCTGCTGGCAACCCTGAAGCTCTTTGAAGGCAGTTTCTCAACTCTGGGCCCCCGCCCACAATTGTTTTCTTTGGAACCTGTTTCTACAGCATAAAGACATTAAAAAAAACCGAGGGCCAACCCCTCCACCCATGTGCGGAGAAGCTTGCGTCCAGTCCAGCAGGCTCCGTTAGGTAACGGCATAAGGAATGTGGCTTTTGTTTGTTCAACCGCTCTGCTCCGCGGCAGCGACATACAGCCCATCTGCATTAACTAGGATAAACAACTTGGTTACATAACACGTTATACATTGGCACGTGGGGACATGTGTGAGCCTGACACAGCTTCAGTGCACAGGGGGAAGGTGGGTGGGGGACAAAAGACACAAGAAAAAACAGGGGAAGAGACAGAGTTGTCGGCCAAGTCTAATCTTTGCTTCGTGCCATTTTCAAAATGAAATTAAAGCACATTTTTGTTTTGGAGAGGACCTCAAAGGAGGGAACAAATGGAGAAAATAATCCCCAAACAAACAACCGAATCTGCGACACGGGTTTTCTTTAATGGGGGGGTGGGAGGGGGGGGGCGGGAGGAGGGAGTGCCTTAACATTTGTATTTCAGTGCAAAAAGTAAAAACATCTTTTTTTATTTGTACATACAAATCTGAGTTACTTACACTTTTTACAGCCCCCCCCAGCCAAGTATTTACAAAGTCTGCAATATATTAAATTATAACCATCCATAAAATTCTGCATTTGTTGCATATTTACATTAACAGCTACTCAAATTTACAGTGTACATAATTCAAAACAGTCTTAATGTATTTATATATATTTCTATAGATATCTATATCTACAGATATCCATCTATATAGATATCTATAGATAGATATATATATATAGATATAGCTATATATATAGGATTGTTTCCCCAGCACAGCCCTGAGCCTTTGTAATATGTTACAATTAACCATAATATCCCCTATTTCCCCCCCTACACAAAGATGATGCTAACAATACACTATCATTTGTTCTAGTCTCAAAAACAAAGGGAAAAGCCAGTTATCTCCCATGTTTGGCTTAGTATGACAGTTGATCTACACTATACAAGACCTATGGTCAGCAGCCCTGAAGAGCAAAGTAAGTACGTAGCTTTATGTAGAAAATATGTGAAGAGAAGAAAGTAGAAGCCTCTGAGAGGCTTATTTTCTGGTCATGGGTGCAAGGCTGCTGCAGCTGCTCCATACTTGTGGCCCGAATCTCCCTGCCTTCCACTGAATTACATGGAGCAGATGGCATTCAGCATGCTGCAAGGAGAGGCGTGATCCTGCAACCCCTCTTCACAGTGGCAGGCCACTCACTACAGCACTGCTTGTGAGAAATGGCTGTAGGATCCCCTTTGAACCCAATTTTCTCTTATCATTCACAGCCCTTTTCACTTGATTTTCTCTTCAGCTACTCCATGGCTTTGTCTTTGCTGGAAAAATAAGGAAAAAAAAGGCAGGGGAGGGGAGCAGAGTTTTTACCAGGGTATAATTGATGTGCATTAGGTGTCCTTGTACAATCAAGGCCCTGTAGCTTTGGCATCAAACTAGGAGAAGCCAACCAGATGAGGGAGCACAGCATTGACTGAACCTACCTAACTCCTATCAAAACTAGAGATGCCCCACCTGCCCTGGGGTTTCACAGCAGGGTCAATGTAAATTAGTTATCTCCCTACAAATCAGCAACCACCTGCCCCTTGGCTCCGCACCCTTATGGGCAATAAGACAGCTTAAGACCAAGTCAACCTTGCAGGTGTAGCCAATATCCCATCCCTGGTTCCTTGCTGGAGGGCGTCTGCTTTGCAACAGCTGCTGAGAAAGGGGCTAAGTGCAGTGAAAACTATGTGACCTAGTGGGCTCTTCCCCTGGAAAAACTCTCTGGGGTTTTGCAAAGCAAGTCCAAGACTGAGAGCTGTAAAACTGCCTGGGGGATTTCCATGTGTAAGCCCTATTAAAAATCAGCAGGACTTGGCAGCCCCAGTGCCCCGGGGGAAGCTGGAATATTTCCTGGTGTTGAAAGAATGGTAACAAGATTCCTTTTCTCCTGCCTTCTATGATCCTGAGTTCAGAAACCAGGGACGGAGGGATCATCAGTGTCTTCTGTTATCAGAAGTCGGCCTTAATCCAACCTCTGCAAGATGCTCCCTACTGACTCACCTGGAGCAGGTGATCTTCCCACACTGGCAAGCAAAATATTCTGTTACCCTGGGCCATTAGGGTAATGGGTTAGAGAGTCAGCTTTGTGCTTCAGCTGGTGGATTTTCACAGCAGGTCGCAAGTCCCTGGCATTTCAGTGATCACATGTCCAGCTCCGGGCTGGCACCGAAGCTGGGCAGAGAATTTCAGGGGGGGTGAATCTGCGCGGAAGGTGTTAACAGGCACCTTGAAGAAGCCAGTGAAGGAGAGACAACACAAGGAAACTTGGTGCACACAGAGATTGTCTCAAGACACTGGGAAGGGAACAGGGCCCACAAATACCCAGGTGATGTTTGAGGTGGTAGAAACACACAACAGAATATACAGCATCAATGAGCTGATCCAGCCACGTTCACTGCTAAGGTGGCTCTGTTACCCGAGAGGATGGCCATTCTGTTACAGCCTCCATTGATCCCTGGGAAGTGGCTGGCAGGGACAAGGTTTAAACATGTTTTCTGTCAGGTCCTAGGTCACAACCCAACCTGCCACAGCCTTTGGAAATGGCTTTCTTGGGCGGCTGTGTGAAGTTGTGACCTCAAAACACAAAATCAGCAGGGGAGAGAGGGACTGGACTTGCCTGCAGCCTTTCACCTCTCTAGCCTGGACAGCAGGGGTTGGCGGCAGGAGCTGACGTTTCACTTTGTCACACACAATCTCAGTCTCAGTATTATTTGACCAAGAGCTCAAACCCTGACAGCTAAGGCCGCATTAAAGATGTTATGCTGTTTGCCCAGCTGCTCAGGACAAGGGTAGGCTTGAAATCTGGCTACAGATCAGGGCTTGGCACTGGTTCACACAGCACCAAATCTGATTCTTAAGTGAGGGGGGGAAAAAAGATTAGTAGACTCAGGCCCTCCTGTTCTAGTTCAGCAGTTAATGCTGCCTTTAATTCCTTATAGCTCTCGGAAGAGGACAAGAAAAAAATACTTTGAGTTCAAAAACAAATGATGTAAGCTCCAGGGGGAGAGAGGCTGGGACGTATGCAGTGCAATCGCTCAGACACAGATCTGGAAACTCATGCAGAGCCCATAAATTGCACTTGGAAAGTGAATCTGCAATCAGGACAGATTTACCATCTTGTGTCCAACCAGCTGCAAATGCTCTGCTAGGACCTCTCTGCACTGGGGAGAAGCCATTGGCAGGAAAGCCCTTCTAGCAGGCACACACTGGCTTCAAAATCTACTTCTTGCTAGAGAGCCAGAAACCTGACTGTACTATAGATCAACTGATCTCCCCTCCTTCCAAAAAGCAGCCAGGGAGCTGCACTGATGTGGTCCACAAAACACAGCCATTTCAACCACAACTGAGAACTGTCTCTGCAACTTCCTGCAAGTTACATTCAAGGACACTTAGAAACAACATTATCACTAACCCACCCACACTCTTAACACCCAGTCCACTATATTCGCTGCATGCATCTCCCATTTAAAACTTTATATAAATGGGACTAGGCACAGAAAAGCCGAGCGACTGAGGTAACCTCGTTAGCCTCCGAGCTTGACTTGAGAAGCTGCCAAAGTAGAAGTAGCAAGTCACTAGTTCATGTTTCTAATGCCTGGTCCTGCTGTTATTAAAGTGCAGGGTAAAATTCCCATTAACTCAGTAGAATCCAGAGCTAAAGTGGGGCATCTATGGATACAACAATGCATATAAAATCATTAGGCTAAACCACACCAAAAACCGAAATACTGTAAGTTTTACTAACCTAACTCCAGGTGACACTTTGCTGCCAATTAAGTTGGCCCTTTACAGTGCATGAACATCCCCCTTTATGTTCTATTCTGCTTATGCTGCGTGTCTGTTTAGGGGCCAATCCTGCAAGCACAGACACACATTAGTCTCACCGGACTCAGTAGCAGTAACTCGAGTGATGCATATGCACAATGTCAGTAGGATCAAACCCTCAGACTGAATATTTTTTGGAGCTGTCTTTCTCCGTGCTGATTACTGAACAGGGATCAAAATGAGGCACTGAACCTGTCTCGGTCTTTTGATCATCATCGTGACAAATAATAAATACATGCACCCTTTGTTTCTCGCCTCTTGCTAAAAACCAGCAAGGGATGGAGAGAAATCTTCCTAGCCCGTTAGTTTAAACAGACCTAAAAATATTTACAAATGAAGAGTGTCTCGCTTCTCCTAACATGATTAACTTGCTTTCAAACGTAAACACCATAACTCCACGCATCCTGCATTAACGAGCATGAGTTTATGTCCTGAACCACAGCCCTGGACTCTGACTTCAGTCTGACACATCTGTAAGTGATCTTCCACAGCAGAAACACAGACCCAGAGGATCAGACTTGGGAGGAACCGCTGCACCAGCAGCCTGCACATGCTGAAACCGATCCTCTCTTAAGGCACTGGACAAAGGAGCGCACAAGCAACAGGAAACATGTAGAGGCAGCTTGGAAGGGACTCAGGAAAAATATCAACGGTCATTCTGGAGGGAAATGGAGCATTGAGGTACAGAAGAAGGCAATACAAAAACGACAAGGGAAGAAGGACCTTTCAGATAAAGCAAACCCTAAGAGGCTGCCCTCCTTCAAATCCTGCCTACACTTGCCAGGGAAATTGCATCAGCACTTCCCAAACAAGTGCAGTGTGATACCCAAGCAAAGTCTGTGATTAAGGCTTCCTTGGCCACTGTTAGACTGGAGCCAAATTTTCAAGAGAAGACTATAATGGCTTTAGGCAGCCATCTTAGGACACTTTAAAGGGGCTTGGCAGGAGGGTGACTTTTATTTATTTATTTATTTATTTTTTGGAGGATTTTGAGTTCCCAAGTTTGCGACTCAAAATCTCCCGTCACTGAACAGAGGGGTCAAAGCGAGACTGGACTCAGCAGAGGAACTAGCAGGAGAGCGGATCTGATGCAAAGACCTGGCAGGAGAACCTCATGCAGCACTTCCCTGCACCGAAGATGGGCTCCACCCAAAGCCGCCATACCCTCGGAGTCACAACTGCCCCATTCCTGCCAACCGTTCTGGACACAGGGAAAATATAGTGACCATTCACTGGATTCAGCCACTGCTGTTGGGGAAGATGCAGAAGAGCGTTCGCAGCCAGATAAGAGGAGTCAGTGGCTAGACAGATTCATTTGGCAGAGGAATGCTGCTGGGTGGCAGTCTCTGAACCCAGGCTGGAAGGCTTGTTTTGTTCCTGTGGCACAGAGCCCAAACTGGGTTGGGGGAGAGGGGGGTTACATTATTATCTTTCTGGAGCATGTAGTGATGCATGTTGTAAGGGGCAAAAAGCAGGGCAGGGTGGCACCTCAGAGACTGGCTCAGAGAGACTTGAACTTCTGGAGGCAACAATTTACTTGGTCAGATGTAGGCACTTGATGAAGTAGGCTGTCGCCTATGAAAGCTCATGTCTCTGAACCAAGGTGCCACCGGGACTTCAGGCTAGTATGGCTAACCACCTAAGTGTTACGAGGGGGAAAGCACATGACATTTTTCAGTAATTTGTTTCCGTGGCAAACCAACCCCCTTAGCAGGCCCCAAATTACCCCTTTGGGGTGAAGACTTTTATTCACAATTTTCTTCCAGTCTGCAGCTCCCTGTGAAATTTCAAAAGCACGATATTCACAAGTGACACAAGGCAAGTCTCGTCCTGAGAAACCCCCGTGCTTGCTCTCAGGGAAACGCCTGCAGTGCAAATCCATGGCTTACCTGAGGGTCAGATCATTTCAGCTCTAGTTTCTCCAAGGCATCTCTGAGAAAAGGCAAACACTACCTCGGAAGTCAGGAATACAGTTATTTTAAGTGCAAGGTCCCCTGCGTTGTAAATGTGTAGGGTTGGCAAACCTGCCTTCTCTGACATTTCAGCTGCACCAGCCTTAGCGTGTTTATACACAGTCTCTTTGTCCCCAGCACTGCAATGTCCCTGCAATGAAGCAAGCTTCATTACCCCCGCAGTTCTTAGCTAGCGGATCCATCGCAAACCACAACAGGTTCTGCTCCTTTGGAGTGAAAGCTCAGTGTCCAGTGCTCCTCGCTAGCATAGCCTTCAGGAAACACAAAGGAGAGGCGGTCTTAGACAGACTAGACATAGTTTATGCACAAATGTGATGGACGTGGGTCTAGGACAGAGTAGGATCAGGGCCCCTGGTTTAAAACTCCTTCCCAAAGGCACCTTCTTCAGGCTGTAGCACCACAGCAGGGCACTGATCAGCAATGACTCAAGGAGCCACTTAATGACAAGTGCCATTACCAGCAGCACTTTGCCCATGCTTGTATAGTTTCCACTCCAAGCACTGATGGACCCTGACCCGGTCAGACAAATGCTGAGACAACAGCCATTTGGTGAACACAGATAAGAAGTTCCTTTGTGCTCAGGACCTCAAATGATCCTGGGAACTTAGAGGGGATTTTAAAAAAGAGGAAAGGATCGGGCCACTGGCCTTGTTTACACACGCTTTCCTCCTCCACCAGAAGACAGCCACCACTGCCAGGCTGCTGAAGCACGTGCCTATCCAATCATTTTGGGTGGTCCCCATGCAGCTTCTCAACAGCTGTTCTGCCAGACTGCCAACTACATTCTGGGAAGGCACCAGTGGCTGACGGGACTGTGGCAGCCAGAAGATGGTTGAGGGAGTGTCCCTATGCACCTTCAGCCAGCTGTTTTACTTCACTCAGTAGGGCTGGAGTAACTCTGTTGGCAACCGGAGGGCTTTGCCGACGCAGAGGACACTTGGGTGTGGACACACTCAACGCTGTGCTGGCAGAACTCCAATGCAGACCAGACCTTAGACACAAAGCTGCATGTGCTATCATTAGGAGTCACATGGCTTATGCTCCACAGGGGCTGGGGTTTAATTCTTCTCTTTTGCTATGTGGAAGTGTTGCCTAGTATGTAGGAGCAATTATTTGGTGCTAGAAGCTGATGCTCACTCCTTTCGGAGGTAGTGGGAGTAAGATTGAGCTGGGACAAGGGGTCTGGAGCTGCAGCACTGATACTCACCAAAATCTCCAGCTTCTAGCTCCACCTTCAGTGTCTTGCAGTGTTCTCTGCACTTGTCAGAAGGCATGATGCTCAAGGTCAACTGGCCATTTCCAACAGCAAACACACTGTGCAGTCTGTGGGTCTGCAACACAAGGGAGAGGGAGACATGGGGAGCACTGGTCAGAATTCCTCCCTGTCCTCAAAGAGCCAGAATCCAGCTGCAATCTTCTGCAAGGCTGATGTGGGCAGGTGGCTGCTGCACAGACAACTACTACTTATGGGTTTAGCAAAACAAAAGCACATCAAAGCCCTCATTGCACTGTGCATCCGCTCCTTCACTCACTATTTCTCCAAACTCCAACATCCCAACAGATAAAAAATGAGAAGGGGAGATAACATGGGACTCCAAGGGAAGAGAAGACAGAAAACAAATGGGCAGACAGTGGGACACAATCGAGAATTCCTTTCCCCCAACCTATCACCCAAAATGGGTATGAGCAGTTGTGCCAAACCAGCATCACAATCTTCCTCAGTAGAAGCTGAGCCTTCTCCCCATTGTTCAGATAAGAAAACCGAGGCCTTCAAGGTCCTACAGCAAGTTGGGGACAGAAACAGGGACAAAACTTTGGTATCCCCACTTGCGTTTCCCAACTTAAACAGTTGGATGGAGCGTCTGCTGCCAACTGCACTACAGGGGAATGACATCGGCTCTGTGCTGAACATATAAGTACAAGGCCTGACTCTCCTCATGGCTTAGGTGATACACAAGGATCCCTTGAGGAGTCCCTGCCAGACCTACAGCCCATGCAGACAGTGTGCCAAGCACACACATAAGAGGAAAGCATTGTTGCAATGGATTTCTCACCTTATTCTGTAACTCTGGATGGTGGATGAGAAAGCAGCTTTCTAGGGAGACTGCCTGGAGGAAGGGCAGCAGGGAGAAGGCAGGAAAGAGTTCCTGGAGAATCTGAGTTTTGTTCCTGGAAAACATTTTAAAGGCTAACATTACTGTAATAGCAAGCACTTACAAGGCTGCATCCTGTGACGGTGTGCTTTACAGACATTCATTCTCCACACCACTGTGGGCTTGGCAGATGCATATTGATAGCCCCACCTTAGGCAAGAAAATTGGGGCTCAGGCAGGTTAAGTAACTTCTTCATGTGGAGTCATTGTCAGAGCTGGATTAGAACCCAAGGCTCCCTGGCTTCTAGCCCTGTGCACTGGTCTCATCCCTCACTGATGGAGCAAGGCACCTTCAAACGGGGGGTAGAACATGATCATTTGGGAACAAAGGGTTTGTTCCTCACTGGAGAGATCTAAAGAGTACCTCTTTCTCTCCTTTCCCTTTGCATTCTACATCATTAATCAAACAAAGTCATTACAAAAAAATGTGGAGGTGGCATTTTGTATGACACTAACTGAAACCACATGGATAATGTGCAGAGCATCCAAGCCTATTCATGAGGCCAGAAAATACAGGATAGAGTTAGGGTGAGGCATGTCATTTTTAAATTGCTGCCTGATGGGATGACAGTGTTAATACATCTGTGTCAATATACAGATCATCCACCTGCCATTACTGATGACTGTTAGTGAATGCTGCGTCTTTCACTTAAAGAGCCCTGCTTAACCACTGACCAACATACAGAATCCATTGTACCCCTGCTGAGCTTCACCACACTCCTTTGCTCACACCTGCCCTTTTTGAGAAAAGCAGCTTTAAGTATGGCTCCAACCACTCACATAAGTGCCAGGGGGACTCATACAAAATAGACTGGCCCCACAGTGACAGGCAGAATGGAAAGATTTAACACAGTGTTGCTCTGTGCAGACTGGGACCTTACAGGGCTTTCAAACTGTGCCAAAGCCTTAGACATACTAAGAGTTTTAGCACAGATCAAAGAAGGGTCAGCCCCCTTCTATACTTCAAGATCAAACAGTTTCAACTGAAAAAAATGGGGTCCTTTCAAATCTGCTTCTTCCAATTGAGACCAGATGGTCCAAAGAAAGCCCAAGAAGTCATACAAGAATGCCTTGACCTTTAATATGAAGAACAGCCCACACAGACTACAGAGACCCACATGCAATTCTCCATCTTGAGCAGAACAACTGTCCACTTAGATCAAACTAAAGCATTACACATCAGTGCCAATGGTCTCCACAGACTACACCTCTGCTAGGAAGAAGGGAGGTTGCAACCGTCTCTCCTTTCTTCTCCCATCAGATGGAGCTCTCCGGCCCAGGGTAATCATCTGAACTGACCAAAGGCTGGGCCCTCCTGGGGTAAAGTGGTATACAACTTCCAGCACTCCAGTTTGCCTTGAACTCACCGAGGGAAGGCAAAAGGGAACTCATCTCTTGGATGGCAGCTCCACAGGTCGGCTGCATTTTCTTCTATTGTAACCTCTGCCAATTCTGGGTACTGGGACTGAAAATGCTTCAGGTCTTCATATGACAGATACTGCCTTGTCTTAAACAAACATAAGAAAAAGATTAAGGGCATGCACCTGGGCTATTTTCTCTCCCATTTCCACCCCTTCAAGAATACTGGCAGCTATACAGACTGTTATGATTAACAGTGAGGGTTATCAACCACTGAAACAGTTTACCTAGGGACTGAATGCCTTCCTAAAACATATGCTCTAGCTCAAACAGAAGTTATGAATTTGAAGAAGTTACTAAGCAGGTTTTTCTGCCTGGTGCTATGCAGGATTTCAGATCAGAGAATCATAACAGTCCCTTCCAGCCTTAAAATACATGCTTTACCTTGATTAGGAGAGGCTGACACTTGTGGAGTTTCTCTGGTAACTGTCCCAGGTCATTCATTATCTGGAGATTGTCTACAGCAGAACAGCAAATGCAGTCAGGAGGAACTTTAGAGCCATTGTGTCTGCAAGCGAGTCCCCACCAGTCATGGCACTCTATGAAGATTAAGAAAAAAAAAAAGGAACAAGGTTTGTATTATGAGGAGCAAAATGGAAAGATACAAGATTTCAGATCACAACCTCACCACCTCCCAGCCCAATATGGTGAGGATTACCAATGTCTTCCAAAGTTTATTTCCTATTAACAAGGAATCATCAGGCAAGCTGTGTTAGGGTAACTCATGTAGCTCTTACTGGCATCTTCTTCCTTGGGCATTATGTAAGGAAAAGGGGTGAAGATTTTGGAGGCAGAATCTTGGAAGGAAATTACTCTTTGTCAATAAATGTTGGAGGGTAGAGTATGCCCCTGCCGGATGGCAGTACTTGGAAGCTAGGGGAAATGTCAGTGACCACTTACTGTGCAACTAACCTGAAATAAATACACATACTATGGAGCAATTCAAATATTTAACTTAGGAGCCATCTAGATTTATGGAAGGAAGTTGACAGTTAAAAATAGTTTCTTTTCAACTGTCCTTCCCACTGTCATTAACTCCACCTGTGAATTATTAAAGTTAATTTCCTTTTTACCCCTTAACTCTATCTCTGCTTCCTGTCCACCATTCACCATAGGCAGGTTTCCTTTGTACCCTGAGCTAGGTTCTTGCATGTGGTAGCACTGGTGGGTTGGGGCATCAGATACTTCAGGGGAATGGTTTGGATTTGCACAAGAAACTTGGTGAAATACAAACTTTGAAATCGTCAACATTTCTGCCTGATTCTGGGAATGTTTTGTGCCTATAGTCTGTTCCTGAGCAGTGAGCAGATCCTTTAGTGGAACGAGGTAAGAGTTAAAAGGGGTTTCTGTAGAGCTTTGAATCATCAGACAAAGAGTAGTTAATGATTAATGCCAGGCTGGCTCCAATGCTCAGAGGCCAACAGGAGTCCACCCACCAGCTATAAGTTGCAGGAGCAGGATCTAACCTCATAACAGCCACCCAAACCTGAGCCTTATGGCCCTATGGAGTCCCAGTGATGTCAACAGCACCGCACATGGGTGCCTGGGTTTGCCCACCCAGATCAGATGCCAGGACTGAATTAAAGCAAAGCAAAACCCACACAGGGCCCCCAGAGCCTGCTCCCATGTAACAGTCCCTAGGAGAGGGTACTAGCACACTAAAGTGGAGCAGCTCACATCTGAGGGTTATTTCCAGCTCTTTACCACACTTAGGGCTTGCCCTCGCAAGCCGGTTATTTTGTACTAAATCAAGTTTCCTCAAGATAAAAGATCTGCATACTCAGAATACACTTCCTTACCAGAAAGATGGATGTGGGCTACATTCATAACAAACTTTCAAGATTTTTTTTCTGTGTCCACGAAGGCAAGAAACATGGTTTTAAATGAAAGTCGAGAAGCTGATCTTCTCCTCTGTTGCCAGGAGCCAAAAGCTCAATGTATGGGCACATAGGATCTGTGTCTTCCTCTGAACCTGGAATCACAGCCTTTAGCTCGCAGTTCGCAAAGCTATCTAGGGGAACTTAAGGGCTAGGAATTAGGCATCTAAGTTCTTTAGGTAGCTTTGCAAATCATAGCCTGAACTCCAAAATGCTAATGTATACCTAAGTCATTATGTATAATGAGTTATACCAAACAGGCATCATGCAACAGGAAAGCGGTTTATTTTCCTTACTCCCCAACAGATGGGGAACACCACTGTAGAGGATTATGGTTCACTGATTGATGATCACGGTGGGAGGGGGCGTGTGTGTGTCCTTCCACATCCTGTTCAATTCCTATTTGCACAATGACTTGCAAAGCTTGGTTTCAGGTACTACTGTTGGGATTCAAACTAAAGAGGACCAGGATATCATTCCTGTTCCTTGTGAGAAAAACACAAATAAATAAAAGTGCTGTTTAAAAAAAAAAAAAAGATATCAACTGTAACATTTTTATTCCAAGCAAAAGGTCAATTCCACCCCAAGCACCCGAACAGTTTTTCAACAGCTTTAAGAAACTGCTGTGCTGTGCTTTTCCCATCCTCCCCACTCACGAGAGAGCAAAAAAGAAAATCTTTGTTTCAGCCCCTGTAAGGAGTTGGAATTTGCAAAAAAACGAGCAAACCCCCCCAGCTAGTCAGTGATGGGAAACAAAAGCCTGAAAGATCTCACCAGACTAACCCGAGATAACATTAATTCAGCAAGAAAACATATCCTAAGACTAAACAGTGGTAATTCACAATCAAGAGAGGGACACCAAGATGATCATTTCTTGTGAAATTCTCCGAACGTAGGTCTTGAAATTTTATACAGCGACCGGTGAAGCTGCCTGATACCCGGCCCTACAGGCCAGGGCCCAAGTTCTCTTTTGAACTAGTGCGAGATGCCTGCATTTTCAAAATCGCTTGATTCAGGAGGTTATTTATTTTCACTGTGAATAACCCATCCAAAGAGCATTCGAGAAGCATTATAAATGCGGCATGAGGGGCTGGGGGAGTTTTAATTAATCTTTTAGATTTATTGTGGAGGGTGTTAGCCTGCATATCAGAACGTGTGTGACTGGCATGAAAAGTGCGACGGGAGAGGAAGGCTGGGCCTCTGTGTGGAGGGAGGGAGAGATGGAGGGAGAATGGATTGTGTGTAGAAGGGAGGATGATGTACGTACAAGAGCACACCGGGGACTGGAGCAGGCGCTTTGCAGAGTATTTCTTTCCTCCTTTTTGATTACACCCCTACATTCCTTTTACATTATCACCCTGCCCAGACACCCTGGGGGACTATTTGGGCTTGCAGTGTAGCATGCTGCATGTGTGATCAGTTTGTAGATTTAGGAGGATAAGCTTTCAGAGCAACACGGCCGTTACTACTACGCTACATCCATTTGTATTAAAATGTAATGCTATGGGCACGGGCATAATTCATTGTGTGTTATAATTCATGTGTGTACACACATCATAATTCATGCGTGTACAAACACACATTACATTTTGGGGTGCTGGTTTGGTTGTAACTAGCTTCCCCCAGCACTGTGTTCACACGGCCTTCTTTTCATAGAATGGCAACCAGCGTGCCATGACCACCACCTATCACGGTATGTACATCAGGCCCCTGGGTCCATGACTTAACTCCAAGATCCTATTGTAGGACAGACAAATATATGGGCATTTCCCTTTAAATGCTTCAATGATTAGTGTAAGGGATTTGGGCCATAATTTCCACTATGCGGAACAAATATTTTTCCTGTTATGATCAGCTTAAAATGACTGCCCCTCCCTTTTGACCTTTTCACAATCTCCAATCTGCCCTTTTGCTAGTACAAACAACTGCCTTTAAACCCATAGGTGCACCTGAGTGGGCAAAGTGTCAAGCGCTGGTTTGTAGACAGCTGGATTGGAAACTAGAAAAGGGAGTTAATAGGCTTTGGCTCTGCTGTTGCTGTCACAGAATCATACAGAAGTAGGGCTGGAAGGGACTTTCAGGGGTCATCTAGTCCAACTCCCTGCCTGACACAAGATCATCCCTATCCAAACCATCCTATAGAAATCTGGAATATGTAAAACTATCATCAAACCTGACACAATGCAAGATGTAATACCCTAACCAGCCACAGGTAAAGCAGGGGAACAGTTAGATCTGAATGTCAAGCTCTGCCCCTGTCCTGAGCCAACAAAGCTAGTGGGAGCCTGCGCACACCAACCTGACAGAAAGAGCAGGATCTCCCTCATCAAGACATCCTATTCAGCAAAGGCCCCATGCTGAGGGCTAGCATCGATTAGCAAGAGCAGGCGGTGATGCTCAAGGTAAGCCAGCCAGCACAGGACCCCTTGCAAAGCACCTGTTCTCCCCCAAGACTTGGAGAGATACAGACAACCCTCATTTTCCAATATACTGCTGAAAATGTGTGTGAAGTGGAACTAGCTCATTATACCCCAGATGCTTAAGTGCTGAAGAATTTCAATATTTTAGGTGCATAAAATGTTAAAAGGCTGACGCACTTCACTGGCTGACCTCTATGCCAACTTCCCTCAAAGAGCTTCTATGAAACGCGCAAGGTTCTTGGCAGCAAGACTCAGGGGATAGACAGACAGATAATGTTTATGGTGTAATCAATGTTATTCCAGTATAAGGAATGGACAGATCACACCAACCCCTAAATCAGGGTTAGGCTATTCAATACAGTAGAGAATTACCCCTGAAATAGTTACAAGTGTCCATCTCATTTGATGAAAGCAAACAGGAAATTACAGACTTCCTCCCCACCTATTAGCAAGGTACAGTAATAGCTGCCTGCCTATCCCAGGGTAACTGCAAGTCTATCCATTCCTGAGCTCCATATAATTTACTCCAGTAGATAAAACAGTATACATTATACCAGGGTACAGGGATCTCCATCCCCACACCCTGCCAACAATACTAGTGACCGTTTTCTATATGGACTCCCGGATGACTCCACTGCCCAGGAAAACCTGTTTCAGAGTTGATGGAAAGATTCCCAGAGACTGCAATGAGCTTTGCATCACATCCTGGCTTTCTGAAGTCACTGAAAGTTTCCTTTAGGGCTAAGACATCAGGTAGGCTTAACTGTGAAAACTTAAAGAAAATCCTCCCAACCTGGTATACGTTTCCTGCCTCTTCTCCCTGAATAGGGTTGGAGTGGTGTTGGAGTGGTCAAGGAAATGTGCAAGCAGCAAGAAGTTTTTGGGAATAGATTTTATTGGACCAACTGTATAGTTGGGAGAGATGTTAGATGAGCTTTTGGACACAAAGGCCGCGTCCAGACATTTGGTTCCTTGGGGACAAGTAGCAGCGGTGCATCATGCGCCGCAGCTACATGCCCCCGGAGAATGCCTGTGCCATGTGCATTTTTGGTACATGGCAAATTATCTTGAGGGCAGATGGGGAGGCTAGGGCCAGTACTGGCCTGGCCCCACCAGCCTTAACTGGGGCTCTGGGGGCTTCTCACGGCTGCAGCAACAGCGATCCTGCTGGGCAGAGCCTGGCTGGTAGCCGCAGTGCGGCTCTGAGCAGCCTGGCTCTGTTCAGCAGCGCACACTGCCCATGTGCTGCTCTGTTGGTTTTTTCCCTATTGATTTTTTTTTGATCCCTGGATATTTACCCATACCCAAGGAAGAATACTGTGTACCTAAAAGCTTGTCAAACATCTCTCCCAACTATACAGTTGGTCCAATAAAATATATAATCAAAAACCCTTTGCCTCTCTCCCTCTGAAGAAGTCCTAGGGAGACTAGATCATCTTCACCAGTAACAGTGTTCCCAAGTGCACTTGAGGAGCAGTACTGGGAATACTGGAGTCAACAGGGAGATTTGCTGACATCACTGAGCTTTAGATCAGACTTTTAAAGGACTCTTTAGTGCCCTAGGCAGAGGTGCTCCATTTCCCCAATTAGGATGATCAGTCTGACTGCAAATGTTTCCACTAACCGCCACCCAATGTTGCCTTTTATTTTTATATCCACAGGATATTTAACGCATTGTCAAACAGCACCGGAACAGTTCTCATCTGGGCGGATCAGCAGATTAACTACAGAGATCTGAGTCTGGACTGAGCGTGACTAATTTTACCCCAAGACAATTCAAAGGTGAAATCAGATTCAAGGCAGAACTTACAGGCACAGCAGTGACTCATCTAGCCTGCAGCCCCAATAGTCGAATAAGAATTTATAGATTTTTAGGAGCAAATGAGATGGAGAAGAAGAAATCACTTATGTTTAATGCCTGTGTAGAGGTGCACATCTGTTTAAATTACAGCCCCTTAAAGAGAACCCTGGACAAGGGGGAATATTTCAAGCAGTCTTTAATAAATACCTTGAGGTTACTACTAACTCTTATTCACATTTTCAGTCCCTTTTCATACTGGGCTTTTCACTGAAGTCAGTGGAAACGTTTCTTAAGAAAGGGATAGAAGTTCTGGCCAGAAACTTCAAAGGCCGGAAGACCATTGTGGTCATGCCATTTGACACCTCAAGTAATGCCTGCCAGAATTTCAGTTGTAACTCTTGCAGCGATTCTAAAAAACTCATTGTAGGTCTGAAGCAGATCTTTTAATAAGACACCCAATCAATCAGCATGCTGCAGAACTACGTTGACGCTGACCACTAGGGCAGACCCTGAAGCTGTCCTCAAGCCTCCATACACTGACCAACTATATTCTGAAGCCCAGCGCTCGACCCTTGGTCTACCCCAACCTGGGGAGCTGTCCCATACCTCTGCATGCTGAGTCCTGCACTTCTGCACCCCTTTCCGTAGCAATTAGCAGGGTATACACATATTGCAGGGCTCGAGCACAGGAAGTATGCTAGCAGCAACCCCATGATTTTTCCTTCTTGCCTTCCAGCCCATCAGCACCTCTCCTCCCCTCTCTATTGCATGGATATGGTCATGCAGTATTTAATCCCATTAACACCTTATTTTCCTCAAGGTTCACCCAGGTGGGAGTTGAGTGCCAACCCTAACAACCACCACAAAAAACGTGGCTTGATGCACTGCCAATAAGCTAACACACATCTGAGTAAACATGTAGAAAGATCACACCAAAATTCAGGCCTCTGGCCACTTCTCTCTCTCATACACACACAGACCCCACCATTGCAGTGCTATTTCTCAGAGCCTGGCAAAACTGCTATGGTTTAGTGCAAGAGTGCTTAACCCGTCCCACAGAGCCATGCCATCCAGCCCCATTATCCGAAAATTTGGTGACAGGGGAGCAGTGGCAGCATTAATTGCCACTCTCCTGCTGCCAAACAGTCAAAGTCTTTTATGATCAGGCTGCTTTATCTGGGGCAGGCTACTAAGTTAAACAACAGCTTCATTAAGTCAGCTGAAGACCTCGTCTTGGTGTTGCTAGGCACCCCACTTCTGGGCCAAGACTAAGCAAGGCTGAACAAAAAAAACGTCTCTTGGTTCCTTTAACCAGCCCCGACAGCACTCGATTGCATTTGGCTTCTGTTTGACAGACATTGTAGTCTCATCTTCCATCTGCTGTTGCTTCCGAGACGGGACCAAGCAACTGCCATGTTAGATGGCTGTGATTATTCCTACCCCCGAGTAGCTCGCTTACTTTTTATTACTATTTGTTATTGGTGTTTTTATCGTGCTGTCTCTTCACCTGATGCAAAACAGGATGTGGCTTGCCCACAAAGTGCTTTGGGATCCAGCTGGATGTAAATGAGCTATAAAAAAAAAGGTAAGAAAGAAAAAAGTCCAGGAATCTCCCAGTGCTTTGTAGACATTAATTAACAAATGTAGGCTTGGAGATAGAAAAAGTTCTCATTCCTGAAAACTAAAACCATTGAGCTGAAGCAACATGTTCAAAATCACCCATGATATGGGCAGGACTGTGGCCAGAAATCACATCTTTTGAAACACTGTCTTGTGTCCCTCTACAAGGGCCAGCATTTTTCCCTCGGTAAAAACACCTGCATTGCAATTACTGTTTTTCCTCAATCAGGCTAGTAAGCACCTTATTCATGTATAACATCATCTCAAAACAAGAATATGTAATATGTTGCTGTTCGAGACTTTGGATGAGTTCGCAGCAGTCCATAAACACTGCTGTGAATGTGCTGGTAGCAGTATTTTTATTTTGGTGGTGCCAATCAAGGACCAGGATCCTGTTGTGCTGGTCACTGTACAGACGCACAGAACAGATGGTCCTCACCCTAATACTCACAATCCTCTCCCCTCTCTCTCATCCACTACCCCTACTGTTTGGGGTAAGCGGGACTTATTTAACCTTGAAGGAAGAAGCATCTTCAAAGCTGTTTTCATAGCATTAACCATGGGGAAACTGCTTGTCATGGGCAGACTTCACTGCTATGAGCCATTGCCAACTTGCACATTTCAGTAATAGGGAATGGCTGCTCAAGTAACTGCAGTGTGATTTTCACTTTTAGAGAGAGAATGGATAATCATTCTGATCCAACTAAAAGTGGAGAAATAAAGTCTCTGACTTAACATGAATAGTGAAATCATTATTCAAATTAAGAAACGACCCTAATACCCTGAGTAAATCTACACCGACTGATCCGCTGACAGGTGGGGATCTGGTTGGCTGGAAGACCTTTCACAAAATCCAGTCCAACCGGCACCTACAATTATAAGCAGATGCCCTCCAAGGTGAGCAGCACAATTCTGGTTCCCAACACAAACAGGATTCCACCAGCGGCCGCTTCTGCTACATCCAGGGATCCCAAAACATGCGTTAAGCTTAATATCCTCAAGAGGTGGGTGTTATTTATAGGTGTGGCACATCTGTGGCTTTGTATGAAAACCTTAGGCAATGAACGCACAAACTGCTGGCTCTGAAGGAGAAGGGAAAATATATAAATATATATAAACTGGAGTCTTCAAAATGCAAAAAACAAAGATAGTTTTCTGCATTCCAGGTTCCCACAATTATCTGGAGCTAGTTTACTGTCAGCAATTTCAAATAAACAAACCGCTGCCTGAATGTGAGCCAAAGCAAAGCTGTAAAGCTGTGTATAAAACCCAATCTACACCACCCTTCCCTGCTAAGCCAGACTGACTTTTTTGTCTTTAAATGAGCCAACATGTGTGTCTGTTATTAGGTCTCAGGTTATACTGAGCAAGGGTTGTTTACAGTGAAGTTCAGATCAACTGGCAGCTGCAACAGGATTCAGAGGGGACCTTGTGCGCAGCCCTATGGTTCCTGCTAATCTCATCTAATCACTTATCTTCCTGTTATGGAGCAGCAAAGAAAAAGGGTCCCTATGCAGCAGACACTTTTTGCTGGGGGTCAAAAGGAAAATCATCACTGTCTCTCTCACCAAGTTGTGGGAGATGGTAGAGAGGAAGGACAATCCGGGGGGTAGAACAAGACAGTCCGGAGGCCTGGGCCAAGGGAGACCTGGGTTCAAGTCCTGATTCACTTCAGATATGTAGGCAAGTGAACTGAAACTGTATTTCTCAATCAAAGGGCTGCAGAAGTGCCTGAGAGGGTAGGAGGAAGAGAAGGGCTCAGTCAACCTGCTCTCTCACCCTGGGACATTCCCGCAGCACCAGGGAACAGGCTGTCGCTCCACAACACTAACTCCTTATGCAAGTATTGCTCCTCCTCCTAATCTGGGCAGAATCCTCTTCACATCTGACACACCAAAAACAAGATTAGGAGGTTATTTTACCATGGTAGCAGCGATGCAGGGCTTCCCCTTTATTTCAAGGGAGGGTGCTTTACCATCACATGACGCATAGATACAAGATCTGTTAAAAGGAGTGGCTGGTGAACTTGCTGATAAGCAAGTAAAACTAGCCTCCCCATTACTTTGAGCAGAGATAATAACCCTTGAGATTTTCAATAGCAATTTGGGTTGGAAATAACATAAGACGAGAAAAAATCCTGAGGCTTAGAATTTGGAACAGAAAAAAAAAAAAAAAAAGAAAACACTCTTTGGCTGTGTCAAAATAATTCAGGAAAAAACCTGATGGTTCTTAAGGGAAACAGAGAGGGTTGGAAATAAGCACTGCACTTTACATTTTAGTGTCTGATCAAAATGTAAAGCAGGGAATAAATGCCCAGACATAAAGCTGTCATGGCAAACTGGGTGGCTTTGGAGACAGAATGCAGGCAATGGACTCTCACCCTTTCAGTTTACTAGTTCAAATCCAGCCTTGGCAAGATGTGATGGAAAGCTTGTAACACATGGACAGTGCCTGGAGCTCAACGTGAAGTGAGTTCCCAGGGTCTCAGCTCATCTCTCAGGGGTCCATGTCATTAAAATGTTGACCCTAACTAACCCTCTCATTGGCAACCTCAGTAGAGAGACCAAGGACTGAGTAGGCCATGGATGAGGAGCTATCCAATTCCCCCTGGGAGTGTTCCCTCCAGGGCAGACATGAGGCTAGTGTGCAGAAAGCAGGTATTGCCATCGCCTGTTCTACATTTCTTTACTGGCAGGAGTTAAACTATTCAGGGCTGTCAGTCTGCTACTTAAATTCACATTTAAAGAATAGAAATACCAGAAATATGCATATATTTTGATGGGAATAGAGGAAAGGACCCAAAGGAGAACCAGCTGGTCAGTCTGTCTAGCTACTTGATATCATATTCTTCACAGTGATGTTGGGGCCAATAAGTCCCTGTGCAAAGCAGCTTTCTATTCAGAGTACATACATGGCCCCGGCAGAATCTAACTACTCCACAGCCTAAACCACATTTATCCTCATAACACCCTTGCAAAACAGAGCAGTGCTCTTCAATACGAGAAGACAGTTTAAGAAACCTGCCCAAGGTGACACAAGAAACCTATTACAAAGCAAGGATCATAAGGCAGTCCAGGTCTGGTCCAGCACCCTACCTACCTACAATCTTTCCCCTTTGAAACGAGCTAACCCCCCTCACTCACCATGTAAGCATCTGCCCTTTACCCTAAATGATTTTTTTCCACATTATTTTGTCTCAATACAGGTAAGAAAACAATCCAGGCCCAAGAGATGTCCTGTCAAGCTCCTGAGAATATGTGCTACATAGGGGTCCTGAGCCAAGTCTACCCAACTGATCCAGCCATCTTGTGCTGGGCAGACTTCTCCTTTGCTTCATGGGAAGTGCAACGTGACCAAGGGCCGGTGCTCGCTCGCACAAATGCTGTGTAAACCCGTTGGCTCAATTAGAGAAAATGCAAAACACATTTCTGCAGAACTTTTACCCAACCAACGGGACTTCAGCTGCCAACATTGGGAAAACATCTTCGAGTAAGGCAGACAGATGTAAATTAAGGAGGGTGAGGACATGACTTGGGACTTGAGGGTATGGGGTGGGGAGGAAAGGGTACACATGAAAAGGAAACTTAAATTTGCATCCAGCCCTGCAAACAACCCATCAGGCACAGCTGCTCCTACTGTGAAGAGCAACATCAACTCCAGCAGCATAGTAAACACAGCAGTACTTCCCTAACCTTTAATTTCAATATAGAGGTCACCCATGATGGTGCCTGTGAGGATGGTAGGGTCTACATGTGTCTACCAAAAATGAGACTGAGTGCACAGACACATGACACTATTACTAAGAGTAATTTACCACCGGCTTTACTCTGTAATAAACTTACTCGATGGTAATGAGCAGACACATGACCAGCTCACCCAACCCAGCTGCTTGATCGCTGGGTAGCAGAATAGGTTTGCACTGAGCAAACAGTTGCCCACCAAGGTGAGGGTGACTAGGGATGCAGACACCCGACTAGTATAGAAATGAAGTTTACATTGGTGCATAGTCAGCCCTTGCTTTCTGAAGGCAACTTTACCATGGAGTGACTCACGGTGGTGTAAAGCTGTGCCTCGTAAGTCTGCCCTGTTTTTAACCTAAAGTTAAATTAATCCAAAGTAAACATGTCGTGTCCGTGCAGGAGACAGTCATGCCTGCCTTCAATCAGTGAAGGATTACTTTCAGCCATCAGCATGTGGGATTTGAATCCGTGTCCAGGCAAGAAGGGCTCTGCATGTCATTAGCAGTCTTCTCGGAAATGAACTCATTCTACCCAGTTTTACATTAAAGAAGGAAGCTGGCTTTGCAGAACTGGGCCCTTGTTTGGTATTTTGGTCTGTTTCTCTCTCTCTCTTGCTTTCAACAATTTTTTTTTTTTTGCTGTCTCTCCATATAACTTCTCCTTTTATACCACTCCGCAGCAAACCCCTTATTTTTGCCTTTAAGACAATCACAATTTACACAGTCACAGAAACAAGTGGCACAACAAACTCAGCACTATGACTGCTTGCAGGATACAGGATGATAAAGCTGGAACAGTGAGAACATGATGTTTGTCATCAGGACATGCTGCAAGTTTAACCTGTAAGACTTCCAACAGCCTCCCAAACCAGAAAACTGGCAGGGAAAAGAACCACTGGCTTATCTGTTGCACCACCAAATTATTATTTCAGTAGCCCAAAGGTGTCAAACACATCCCCACAGCCTACTGCCCCAGCACTGCCAGAGCATATGGTCATTTGGTCTGAGACCACCAGTCCTGCTGCTACTGTTACTGGCCCCACAGATTCAGCACGGGGTATGGGATGAGTTTGATAGCCCTGGAATAGCACCTAGAGGTCCTAATGAAGAGGTCCACTGTAGCAGGCAGTGGACACACCCATACTAAGAAACATTGCAACAAAGAGCCTGCAAGCAAAAAAGACAAGATAGGCAAAAGGTGGAGATGATTATCTGCAGTTTGAGACAGGGGAACTTGGCCCACAGGAATAAGTGCTTTGCCTGAGATAACACAAGAAAACTATGGCACAGCCTGCAGCCAAACCCAGATCCCTTCACCCCACCAAAGCCTACTCCAGTGCATAAAATACTGAACCTTCCTTCCTCCTTTGCCAGTGCAAAGCCTTCATAGTTTATGTCCTAGTATGTCAACAAGTCAAGTGATAAATGTTAAGGGAAACTACTTCCTGTGCTGGGTGATCCCTCAGTTTGACAGCTCTCATGGCATTTCCTCATATGTAGCTTGTATCCCCACCCATTCTTCAACTTCGTGCCATGTAATGACCTTAAATGATTCCTCTTCCTTGGCACTAGTATGCATCAGAGTCACACATACTGCTACTCTCCATCTCCTGGCTGCTCTTCTACTTGTTAAGTCAAGCAATCCATAAGAAATGAGGTTTAAGAGGGCTGCTGGTCATTTCTGTAATGTACTGAAGTTATGAAGCAATAAAAACATCAAAAGAAAGGATTTCCCTGACACTGGGGCTCCCTGTGGAAGTGCCTGGTAAGAATATTTTAGGTAATGCAGTGGGTTTCCTCTTGGTCAAACCAGGGTAAATGTTTTATTTTTTTTTTTTTTCAGTGTTGGTGCATCCTGGGCTCTGTTTGCAGCCCAGATGCTGACACAGCAGCAGCCTTCACTCCCTGTTATTATGGGTCCTATTTAGATGGTATAGAGATAGTGACTAAGACAACAGAGAACTATGTTGTTAAAAGAACAACTGAGCAGGAAAGTGGAAGCTGGGAATGTTTAAGTGATCCAGATCCCAGGCAGCAGTGAGTCAGCACCTCCCAGGCAGGGAGGAGTCAGAGCAGGTCCACAGCACCACTCTTCTTGCAGGACATGAAACTGGGTGCTATGACAGTCAAAAAAAAAAGAAAGCCTTCAAAAGGCACCAGTCCCACAATGCTCCAAATCCAAAAAGCCACAAGGGTTCACCCCCAATCTTTGTTTCCTTCCTCTCCCCACATTGACACTCTGGCTTCTCCCCACCCCAAGTTCCTGAAATCCATGCAGAGTTGGGGCAATGTATAAGAACTGAGTAATTTTCTCTCCCACCTTCACAGACCCAGATTTTTCCTATTCCCCTTGAATACTTTCCAACCTCCTCCCATTCAGTCCTCTCTCACATTAAGACTGTGGACCTGAAGTCAATTGCTGTTGACTTCAACAGGAATCAAACTGAAGCTGCTCCTCTTCCTTCAAGACTTTTCACAATCCCAGCAATCCTCAGTAGCCTTTCCCCACTCGAGAAGACCTGTGAGTTGCATGCTTACAAAGTACTGTGGCATCTTACTAACAAGATCATTTTAAGCAGAAAGCAGGGTAGTATAAACTAACTAGTTCAGAGAGGCATGAGCTTTCATAGGCTACAGCCTACGTCCTCATAGCTCACACTTCTCTGAACAAGTTAATCTATAAGGTGCCACGCTGCCATGACTTCTGCCTAGCACAACTAACCGCCTCTCTCTAGACCATGTTAAAATATTAGAAGTGCAGAATTATCTGCTGTGTTTGACATTTCAGCAGAGAAAGGAAGAGACATGTTTCATTAGCACCAACGGCATTTTAGTGACTTGTGTACACACACACTATCAATACCAACTGTAAATCAGGGCCTCTCCTCTACCCAGGTTTATTATTTTTGGCCCAAGAAATCTTAGTTTGCAAGCCAGGAAGTGAACAAAGGGGATACCCTGATCCACCCAAGTGGGCTTACATCATAGTGCTTGAGCCAGTGGAACAAAGGGAGACACACTGAGAAAACACAAGAAGGGAGCTAGCAATTCAAGATTGACCTTTTTAGCTGCCACAGGAAAAGTCAAAGCCTGAACAAGGAACTCTGACACAATGAAGCCCTGAAACTAAATATAAACCAGGCTACAGCAAGGACATAAGTATTTGTTTTATGCTGGGTGGAGAGATGATCGATATCATGCCACCTTCTTCGTCAGAAGAATTAAGAACTTTCATACCACCATTACCAAAGTCTCAGGAAAGAGTTTATCAACATTAGCACAGGAACCCAAGCTATTTCCCACCTACTAGTCTAGGTTTGTGTACACCAACTTGCTTCTATTCTGGTAAGAACCCAGCACAAACTTTTCCATTGCTGTTCTCTCTGTCCCAGCATCACCATGGGATCAGTGCCCCTAACTGGGAGACTAATGCTCCAGCTGCCCCATGCAAGAAGCTTTAAGTGACTTCAGTGAGAACACTCTACATGCAAAAGCTACAGTGTTCTTCCAGAGTCTGTTCCCAGTGTGTCACTAAGGCAAAGTTTCCTTTTTCCAAGTCAATCAGAATCACATGCTGAAATTTCAAAACTCTTCCCACAACTGGCCTTTGACTTACAAAGTTACCCCCCTCTTTCTTAATCAAGAGTGAAAAGGCAGTATTTACAAAGAAATATATCAAGTTCCTCATTGTCCCCCTATCCTTGCAACATAGGAGTAACTTTACTCAGATGCTTAAAGAAGGGACATCGCTTCTTCAATCTGAACTTTTGTCCCACAGTGTTAAACACCAGAAAGAGAGAACATGCAAGAAGGAATTTGCGATTAAAAAGTAATAGAGAAAAATACACCCCAGTCTGTGCCTGTAAACTGGAAATTGCTTGTAGGGATTTCACTGGGGCTAATTTCATGCTCTAGCTGAAATGATGGAAGCTATGTATAAGACCAATTTTTGTGTCTCCATAGTAAAACATCTATTAATTTGGAGGCGAGTGAAAGATGCAACCAGTATACACAGTTAGTGTTTAACTTGGTGTTCGCTGTCTCTCCCATCTCCATGCATCTGGTATGTTACAGCAAAGAAATTATTTTCTTACTCTCCAGCATGTACTTCTTGGCAATGGGCAAAGACAGGAGCCGGATATGAACGATGAGGGAGCCCCAGACTTGGGCTCTGGAGAGAGTGGTTTCAGGTGGCAAAGGGGTATATGGCTGGATTATGAAGTACACAATTAGCAAGACTAGCCCCAGGATGAGTAGGCCCTGTGAAAGAAAACAGACATGATTAATTATACTATTATAAGCAGGCACTTCTTCAGGATCACTTAAACAGCAATGCTACTAACACAGGGAACTAGAGCTTCTTCATTAATTGGAACTATATGAAAGTGAAACTAATCTACCTTCAAACAAAAATATTGGCAGACAAAAGGTTGTATTTTTAAAACACAACAATAGAGATATCCTATGCCAGGGGGCTGAGAAATATCTGAAAACAGTCCCGAATTCCTGCTGCCTAACCAAATAATAAACTTGCATTTCCACAGCACCCCTTAGGCATGGATTTTTAAAGTGCTTTGCAAACATTATCCAAGCCTCAAAACACTCTGGCAGAGTAGCCAGGAGTTGCCTTAGCTGTGTAAATCTCTAAATAAATCAGAGAGATTAGGTGACTTTTCTTAGAAGTCACAGTGAATCAAGAGCCCAGCAACAGAAACTGGAATTCCCAATGCTCTGCTCTAACCATGAGACTGCCTGCCTAACTACACAGCATTTGTGCATTTCTAGGAGTGACAAACCTTGACTCTTTTTGTCAAAAGACTGGTTCAAAGAGAGTTGCAGAAGCAGTATTAAAGTATTGCTGCATATAATTTGAATGGGAAATCTCCCATCTTAAACATCTTGACCTCACCGATGGAACATTGCCCACAGCCAAGTAATATGTTGCACCTATACCGCTGCTTTCAATCAAGGATCTTAAAGCGCTTTCCCAGCTTTAAGCACAGAATCATAGAAAATGAGGGTTGGAAGGGACCTCAGGAGGTCACATCTAGTCCAAACCCCTGCTCCAAGCAGGACCATCCCCAACTAGATCATCCCAGCCAAGGCTTTGTCTAGCTGGACCTTAAAAACCACCAAGGATGGAGATTTCTGGGTAACCTGTTCTAGTGCTTTACTATCCTCTTAGTGAGAGTTTTTCCTAATATCCAACTTAAACTTCCCTTCCTGCAACTTCAGACCATTGCTCCTTCCTTGTTCCGTCCTCTGCCACCACTGAGAAAAGTCTCACTCCATCTTCTTTGGAACCATCCTTCAGATAGCCGAAGACTGCTATTAAATCCCCTCTTAGTCTTCTCTAGACTAGATAAGCCCAGTTTCCTCAGCCTCTCCTCACAAGTCATGTCCCCCAGCCCCCGAACCATTTTTGTTACCCTCTGCTAGACTCTCTCCAATTTATCCACATCCTTTCTGTAGTGGGGAGTCCAAAACTAGTCACAGTACTCCGGATGTGGCCTCACCAGTGCCTAATAGAGGGGAATAATCACTTTTCTTGATCTGCTGGCAACACACCTACCAATGCAGCCCAATATGCTGTTGGCCTTACTTGGCAACAAGGGCACACTGTTGGCTCATATTCAACTTATTGTCCACTGTAACCCCCAGGTCCTTGTCTGCAGAGCTGCTGCCCAGCCAGTCAGCCCCCGGCCTGTACCGGTGCATGAGATTGTTCTGTCCCAAGTGCAGGACTTTGGACCTTATTGAACCCCATGAGGTCCCTTTTGGTCCAATCCTCCAATTTGTCTAGGTCTCTCTGAATCCTACCCCTACCCTCCAGCATATCTACTACTCCCCGCAACTTGGTGTAATCTAAAAACTTGTTGAGGGTGCACTCTATGCCATCTTCCAGGTCATTGATGAAGACACTGAACAAAACTGGCCCTGGGCCCTCCACTCCACTTGATACTGCCTGCCAACTAGACATTAAGCCATTGACTACTACCCTCTAAGCCCAATGATCCAGCCAGTTTTCTATCCACCTTACAGTCCATTTATCCAACCCATACTTCCTTAGCTTGCCTTCAACAATGTTGTGGGAGACCGTATCAAAAGCCTTACTAAAGTCAAGGTATATCACATCCACTGGTCTCCCTGCATCCACAGAGCCAGTCATCTCATCACAGAAGGCAATCAGGTTGGTCAGGCATGACTCGCCCTTGGTGAATCCATGCTGGCTGTTCCTAATCACCTTTTCCTCCAAGTGCTTAGAAATGGATTCCTTGAGGATGTGATCCATGATTTTTCCAGGGACTGAGATGAGGCTGACAGGTCTGTAGTTCCCTGGATCCTCCTTTTTCCCTTTCTTAAATATGGGCACTAGGTTAGCCCTTTGGATCTGTGTATGTCCAGCTTTTCTAAATAATCCCTAACCTGTTTGTTTTTGTTTGGTTTTGTTTTTTTTTAACCAGTCGGCTGCTCACCTCCTCCCCAGACTGTGCTGCCTGGTACATCAGCCTGGAAGCTGACCTTACCTGTGAAGACTGAAGTGAAAAAGGTACTGGGCACTTCAGCCTTTTCTGCATCCTGTTACTAGGCTGTCTCCCCCATTCAGTAAGGGACCCACACTTTTCTTCATTCTCCTCTTGTTACTTGTGGAAACCCTTCTGTTACCCTTTACGTCCCTTGCTAACTGCAACTCCAATTGTGCTTTGGCCTTCCTGACTTCACTCCTGTATGACTAAGCAATACTCTTATACTCCTCCCTAGCTGTTTGTCCAAGTTTCCACTTCTTATAAGCTTCTTTTTTGTGATTTAGTTTACTGAAGGGATCCCTGCTAAGCCAAGCTGGTCTTCTGCCATACTTGCTAGTCTTCCTGCACATCGGGATGGCTTGTTCCTGCACTCTCAGCAGGGTTTCTTTAACTTACAGCCAGCTCTCTTGGACTCCTCTCCCCCTTAGACTGGCTTCCCAGGGGATCCTGCCCATGAGTTCCTTGAGCGAGTCAGAGTCTGCTTTTCTCAAGTCCATGGTCCTTGCTTTGCTGCTCTCCTTCCTTTCCACAAGAGCCTGAAATCAAGGATCCTAGCAGCACACCCATTCCACAGGCTTAAAGACAGATGCAGGGAGCTATACCTTGATATCAGGGATCTGTGACAGAGCCAGGCACAGAACCCAGATCTCTCAATTCTCATTCATGATCTTTGGCCCAAGGCTGCCTTTCCTTGCTATTAAATCATGCTGGGACATCAAAGGTTCATTGCAAGTGCTGACAGGGTTGAGTCTTAACTTTGAGAACTAGGCCCACGTTCTGTTAAACATTTTAAGGGGAAGCTCATCTTTCAATTCACTGGGACAGAGCCAAAGTGCAGGCAACTTATCTTTTTGTTTAAACATTCTCACTGGGGAATGGGTGCAGGAAGATACAAGTGGCCATTTATAGTAAAATCAGACAGACGCATCAAGAAAATCATGGATAAATACACCATCAGGTAGTGGAAGAACTTCAAGCCCTCCAAAGGTACGGAGGGCAAAAAACACCCGTGTCATCCACCCTTGCATGTGGGAAAGACACTTTACCTTGCAAAGACCCATCAAATGAGGGTACCGTGGGGGTCCCCTTTGCGGCTCATTTTTCTCCAAGAGCTGCTTGACAAACTTCTCAATAGCTTTTTCTGACATTCCACATTGGTATCCAGTCTGTCTCACCAGGTCGATGGTCTCTGATAGCTTGTCATAAATGCTGGGTTCGCTAGCTGAAAGCTCCATGGCTTCCAGGGAAAAATCCCTGTGGAAAGAATCAACAGTCAGGACCTTCACCTTTTAAAAGCCTCATGTGGGCAGCCCAAGGTTACCACTTCCAGAAAATCACAAGAGTTTATACCTCCAGGTGAAGGTGAGAAAGGAGGTTTCTTTTCAGCAGAGCTCCAAGGCTTATTGATGCCAAAGAGCTAGTCTATTCAAACACAGAAGAACTAAATCTGGAAAATTAGCTGCAGCCCTTATCTTCTCAATTGCTTCTACATCTCCCAGTGACCAAATGAGAAAATCAGCTCTATCCCCATTGACATTAAAGAACACTTGGCAGACAATAAAGGTAAACAGCTAGGATTTTAAGCTGGTATAAATGGATACCAATTTACTGAAATCAATATATTACATCCAGTTACCTCAGCTGAAAATCTGGCCCTTAAAAGGTCATTGGGAGTTATCACCAACAATACACAAGCCAGAGAGCAGGTGTACAGTCCATTTTTTCATGGCCTATAGCTTTTGAATCATTCACTTTAACAAGGTTTATCTTTTGTTCAGTACGTTCCTTCTCCTTCTTGGTTATTTCTAAAAAGAAGTGTGGGTGGGAGGCTGGGGGGAATGTCAAGATTTTATACTTTAAATGCTTGCAATGTAATGTCAAGGCCAGCTGACTGCTGGGTACTGGCAACATGAAAGCAAGCGGCAAGCATGAGAGGCTTTTAGTGTTAAGCTTCAAGTTGGCTTCCAGGTTGTTAGCATACAGCAACCCAACACAACTAAGTACTGCACTGAGACTCATATCATAAATACCAGACAGAGACAGTATGGCTTTTGCTGGCAAATTATTTCCCCCTGTGCAGTTTCAGTGGGGAAGCTTGTGACAACAGATCTGTGCAACATAAGTTATGATTAGCATCAGGATGCAAGTTTATTCCTCCACACCCCACCAGTTTCTCATAAGGGAAAAGTCTTGCAACTTAAACATGTTATGGTTAGAGAAAGATGCAAGGAAGCAAAAAGCCAGCTGGAATTACAGCGATACCAGGAACTAGATGGGACAAATCGCTGGCAAATATCTTGCACTGGCTAGAGAAGAGGATGAATGTGAAGTTTTCCCTTACCTCTTGCTTTTGAGCTGTGGATAAAAGGGTTTTCCCCAAGCTCGGACAACCAAAAGCCTTTTTAGAGAGAAAATGCAATTACACCCAGCCCCGCATGCAGGCTCCTGACCTGCATGTAAAAATCTAGCCTGCTGCATCCAACCCAAGGCTGAAAATGGAAACTAGAGCAAAAGCAAGGCTGGTATGCAAACACTACTCAACAGCAAGTGCAGATCAAGCACACTGCCTGCTAAATTCCTCCTTTGATTCTGCTCAGTCTATTACAGTGAGAAGAATACACACGGCTATTATACATGTACACTCTGCACCAGTCTGTCAACACATCCAGTATGCTAAAAGCACAGATAAGTTTGGCAGCCTGTCCTTGAGGGAGCAAAGGGCTGTATAACATACAAACCTAACATCTAATATCAACTCATTTCAATTACACCTCCCCTATCAAAAACAGCAGCAACCATAAATCAAGAAATCATGCTTTCATGTTAAAATCCTGTAGGCTCTTCAACAATTAACCTGCAAACTAGTTTGTTACCTTTTGAGATTAATTAGACTCAAAAACCTTAATTAGAAATACTAACCAGAGTAACATCAATTAAAAAATAAGAGCAAACTGATGGAATGAGGTATGTGCTATGGCTGTACTGCCAGGTTGCTTTCCTTCCCCTCACATTATAACCGCCATCCTTGATCTATTTATGACCTGATCATGCAGACTCGCTGTTAGCTGCAAGTCTTCCTATCAGAGCAAGCATGCACACCATCGGATTGAAGACTACGAACTCCCTAAGGCAGGTACCTTTTACAAAACAAGAGAGCACTTGGCACACACAAGACGTCGGAAAATTAGGATGCTTTACCAACTCTCTTACGCACATGATACAGTGATTCAGGGGTTGGCAATGTTTTTGGGCAGAGCGTCAAAAACACCCACAACCTCAACTTGTAGGATGTTAGTGTGCCAGGGCAGATGGCCAGGGAGCCACCAGCAGCCTGATCCTTGTCGGGGCAGTGCAGCCTTGTCCTAAGGCACACGTGCAAAGCAAAATGCCTCTGTGTGCCACACACTGGCACCCGTGCTAGGGGTTGCCTACCCCTGCACTGACTCAAAGCAAGCAAGAGGCAGTGGCGGATTGTTTTTGCTCCAACTTTAACCATGGTCTATTTGCCTGGCCCCTGGATCCGCAACGACAGGCTGGCTAAAGAGACTGAAAAGTTACCTAGCTTCTCAGTAACTCTAGTACACCACTGCTCAAGCCTCAATCTCTCTCATGCAGGACTCCACGAGTTTGATGCAAGGGTCTGTAACCTCAAGGGCTTGTTCTAGCAGCTGCCATCTCACTTACAACAGCCCCAGCAACACGACCGCGCACGGGCCACTTTCCCCCTTGCCCTCGCAGCAGCTTGCTAGCGCCCAATGTGATTTCTCTCCAGCCCCATCTGGATTGCTAGACAGCTCTCAGAGCCGTGGCACTCAAAGGGAACCCCTTGAATCACAAACACTTTCTTTGACCTCTACAGGCTTGGCCACGTGAAGCCTGTGAGATGTACTCCAGACACCTATAGAGACACAAGGGGAAAAATGAATCTGCTGGAAGATAAAAGCCTTTCCCCATGTGATTATTTTCTTTTTTTTTTAGGGGCAAAAAATACACCTTTCTAGAAAGCAAATGATCCTTGGCCTCCACATGGGCACAACGGACCAGTCACTTAGGAAAGGAGAAACAGATCCGCTCTTTCCCCTTATGCCTGAAGAGGTGTCTACGGATGAATACTGGAGACACACCAGCTCTTCAGTGGCTCAAGCGCTACCTTGAGGGCAGACAGGCTGTTTTTTCCTGGCGCTGCCGTGACTCGGTTGGCGGGGCCCGTCTACATTCATGGCGCCATCCGATCACGCTATAAATGGGTTTTCATGACTGGACAGCCATGGACTTGGCAGGTGCGGCCTGTCTACATTGATAGCGTGATCGGATGGCGCCATGAATGACTTTTCCTGGCCGGACAGCCACGTGTCTGCCACCACGCGGCAGGTGCGGCCCGTCTACATTCATGGCGCCACCCGGCCGCGCTGTAAATGTAACGTGTGCGGGTGGGGGGTGTAATACAGCCCCGGGGTCGGCACCAGCCGAGGTCTGCGGGGAGGCTGCTCCGCCCTCCTGCCCCCAGGCCCGGGGCCTGCCCCGCCCCCCGCGGCCGCCGCCCCCTCACCCATCCACGCCGCTCGGCGGCCGCGTCCGCCGCCTCCTCCTGCCCCCGCGGCCAGGCGGGGCGGGGCGGGGCGTGGCGCGGCGCTTCCTGCTTCCGGGCCCAGGCCCCGCCCCCCGCAGAGCGCCCTGGCCCCGCCCCCCGGGCCCGCTGTGGGAGGTGTCGTTAACGGCAAGTTACAGCAGCACAGACGTGCGTAAAACACCGCTCAGGCCCCGGGCGCGTCGTGTGCGTTATACACCCGTGTCATCGCGGGGAAGCCGGCGGGGCCCGCGCCGCCGCCGCCTCGAGCTTGCAGCCGTGTGGAGAGTCGGTGTGAGGGGGTCGGCGCCCGGGGGCGAGTGTCTGCGTCACATGAGGTGTCACATCGCATCCCTGGGAGCTTTTCAGAAGGATTATAGGAGATATGTACATGTATATGTATGCACACACCCTGTAATCCGTATGAAAAGTGTGTGTGTGTATAGATATCTATACACGTGTGTGTATAGATATATATATGTATGTGTATATATACGTGTGTGTGTATATAGATATGTATGTATGTGTATATATGTGTGTGTGTATGTAGATGTGTGTATATTGGAGATATATATATATATATATATATATATATATATATATATATATGTACACACACGTGTGTGTGTGTACGCACTTTTCAGAAGGATTATAGGGTGTGTGTGTATATAGATATCTATATACATACACACACACACATACACACACACTTTTCAGAAGGGTTATAGGGTGCCCTCCTCAGCCCACCTCACCCTGTCCTCATAATTCGGGGGATGCTTTTTGGCAGGTGCAGTCACCCCACAGCTTTATTGGTCACATCAACTGCTTTTGCCACCCCTATCTATACGGCATCCGGTTTTTATCGTCCCTAGTCTACATAGCCCCCGAGCTCCCTCCTTGCTGTGATTTGGCAGTGCCCACCAGCTTCCCTTATCTGCTGCTTGAAACTGTCAGGGAATTGGCTACAGCTGCAAGTTGGAAAATCACAACCTGCGTGAATCTCTTTTGCTTGTGATGCGTTGGGATGTTACCGTAATTGGATCGGCCAGATGAGCCCTTGTGATGAATTACTTCTAGTCCATAATCCAAAATTAATTCCAAGTTTATAGTTTTCTGTATAAAAGCACAGCCTGCAATGTCCATTAATAGCACACAAGTGCTAGGGGTGGCAGTCTGGTTGTTTTCTGTCTTCTGTTGATACAAAACCCAACGCCTTTACGTCCTCTATTTTTCTCTTGAAGAGGTTTCATATCAATAGAGGACAGAGCAGCAGAAAACGGGAATGTCCTCTATGATGGCCACCCTAACAGGTGCAGAGGGCTGGTACTGACATTATTTAGTGTGTCTGCTGGCTAAATCTTTTAAAATTACATGGGGTCTGGTAGACTGGATCAGACTTGAGCCTGGCTTTGCGTCTCCGATGGTGGCTAGCACCAGCTGCTTGGAGGAAGATGTAAGGATGCTGCAGTGGGTAAACATGGTAATCTGCCTCCCACAGGTTTCATCCTGATTTATGACGGAGATTAGCGGGACCCATAATCATTAAATGTACAGTAATATTTTTTTTTTTTGCTGCCATTATTGAGGTCTTGGATTAACTCGATAGTCCAGATATTTATACAATCATCCAATCATTTTTGAAGCTTGTTAAATTCTTGGCCTGAATTTCTGTGGGAATGAGTTCTACAGTTTATATTTTGTGAGAGGAAAGTATTTTAATGGTTTTAAATTTCCCTTCTTTTAGGGCCTCCACTTACGACACATGCAGAGAACTCTGTGGCCCCAAAGCAGAGCTCTGCACTGGCATTCAGGAGATCTCGGTTCCAAGTCACATCTCTGCTAACAGCTTGCTGGGTAAGTCACTGCACCTCTTTTGTGCCCCAGATGCACAACCTGTGAAACTGGCACAATGATATCAAGCTGTTTTGAGTTTTCCAGATGCTATGTTAGAATTAGGCATTATTATTAGTTTGGCTTATATTTAATCAGCAAATGACAAGCTCACTTTAAATGGTGAAAGAGCTAAAATTTGAAAATCTGAGGTTAGGTAGCTTTTATGTGATGATTGGTTAAAACATGTCACGATCTATGCACTCTTTAGTCTGGTTGTGCTTCACTTTGAAGGCCCAACCAACACAATTCTCTGGCTTTCAGGCACTCGGCTACCTTATCCTGGCATTCTAAGATTTCTTGCATTGCTAAGAAATGGAATTTCATGTAGGAAGTTCCTCTATTACTGGTGAAATCCCTATAATCGTTTTCCAAACAGTTGAGCATATGCTTAACTTTATGCCACTGAGCAGTCCTGTTGGCTTTAATAGGATTACACAGGCATGCAAATGCATGCAAGATTGGGGCCTTAAAAGTGAGACATTTAAAAAAAATGCAACTCACTTGTCGTTATTTACACTTATTACAGACTTAGCATTTCTCTCAGCTAGGCAATGAAAAAAATCTATTTTGTGTTTGTTTATAATTGGATGTGGTTTCAGGTTTAGTGCTATCAAGTTTGGGTTGCAAACAAAGTACTCTTTAACTGGAATTTATCCCAATGGAACCAATAGGAATAAAATAGAACAGCTGCTTCTTGTCTGCCTTTTCATTAAAAAAAAGAAGAAAAAAGCCTGTCTACATTTTGAGTCCAATACAAGTTAACAGTATGCCATTTTTACAGCTACAGCAGCATGCTTTTGGCTATTACTGGTGTATTTGCTACCATCTAATGGAAGAATTGAAAAATAGCAACCTTAAATGATTTAATTTCCTTTGCAAGCAAATAAAAAGTTGCTGACCAGTAATAGGACTGAAGAAAGAAAAAGCGCCATCTTCTGTGCATAGTACAAACACAATTTAGGATGAGGGAAAGCTCTGGTGGATAGCTTTTGGCTGTGTGTAGCTGCACAGCTCTCCACAGAGTTTAGAATACAAGTATGCAGCCTTCTGTGAATTGAATGGATGGTCTGTTTTGGTTGATGTATATATTGAGGACTTTTTGCTTTCATTGCTGAATGGGATTTCAAGTCTATTCAAGTCTACACTGTAGGAGGCATTATTATTATATACCTGTAATTTTAAATAAATTAGAATCAAGATTAATCCAAATGTGTCAATGAACTTGTCAGTGAAACCACTAAAACACCAGAGCTCTTAGCATGAAAGATCTGATTCTTAGTCTTCTACCATTTTAATTATAAAATTGTGCCATAGCTTGCAAACTGTACTACCTCAGCTATCACGTCTTATGATTTCATATAATTTATTCCTTTCGTGATGTGCCTTTGTCTCCTTTTGCTGGTCAGCTTTAGGTGCGATCTTTCTGGTCTTGTTCTGTCCTTGGAGTTCTGGTCTGGTTCTGTCACAGTTGTTCTTTCCCAAGGATAAGAAAGCAAACTACTGGGCTTTGAGAACCTGAAGAACTCAGTCCAAGTCACTGGGCAAAGGCCAACCCCACTCATGCTACTGTCAGAACATTACCTATGGTCAGCGAGGGCTGGCTTATACACCATTTTTGTATCACTGGGCATGTCTACACGTGCATTTATGCCCGCTTAAAGTTACTACGCAGTAAGCGGGAATAGGCCAGTTTCTACACGTGCAGGCATTAAAGTGCATTAATGCTGCATGTGGACTGACTTGGGACTAAAGTTAGTCTCAAGCCAGTCCACACGCAGTGTTACTGCGCAGTAAGACGTCTACATGTGCATTACTGTGCAGTAAGTAATTGGGCATAAATTTGATACCTGCATGATGCAGGTATCAAATTTACACTCAGTTACTGTGCAGTAAGGCATCTACATGTGAATTGCTGTGCAGTAAGTAATCAGGCATAAATTTGATACCTGCATCATGCAGGTATCAAATTTACACTCAAATTGGTGTAAGTCGCCATATTTACTGTGTAGTACGGGCATGCACATGTAGATGCACCCATACTGCGCAGTAATTTTGGTTACTACATGCAGTAAATGTGCATGTGTAGATGCGCCCACTGTAAATATATTGGCTGTGTTCCCCAATAGCAACAACAAATGCATGAATCCAATTCATTCCTCCCCACCCAATGTGCAAAGCTGACATCATTCACCTGGTTGGTAGAGTTATGAATAGCACACATGTTCCAATTGAAAGAGAGAAGTAGAACCAGACTCATATTGAAATACACCTTATTTATGGTGGTGTTGAAATATTACTCATTGACTATATATCTTCCTTCAGCTGCGCAATGAACCCACACCTAGCTAAATCATCTAGGCTGCACCACAATAGAAACATTAAATAACAATAACAAAAACACACCCATCTGAGCTAGATCATTTCCCACAGTCTCAGGCACTGAAATTGTAACTTCCGGCCCTTCACTGGACTTTACTTAAAGATGTATTTTTAAAAACAAAGATCAACAAGTACAAAAAACACTTCACAAATAAAAAACAAAGCAAGGGTGTTTATACATGTAGTTTACAACACCTTAATTTCCCTTTCCCCAGCTTGTTATAATGGAATAAGCCATTGCTTCTTAGAGTATACTTCATTCAAAATAATTCAGCTGACCAAGCTCTTCATCTCAATGTACTTGTATTATTTATCCTGTGGCTTCTATCAATTTTTCTGTGCATTTCTTATTGTAGTTTTTAATAGCAAGTTTATACAGAGGAAGTGATCCTTTCTTACTTGCAGGCATAGTAGAACATGAAAGGCAGGCAAAAACAAAATTAGATGTACAGGTGAAGAAATTTAAACTGATAGTATACTTTAGAAAGTACAATCTGAAAAGAAATAACTGTAAAAGGAGTTTATGGTCTACTGTACGTTCTCTGTCCGTTGATTTGGAATCACATTTTCTCAGTTTACAAATTCAGAGTTAAACTTGCCACCAGACAGAGGCCTAAGCACCGTTAAGCACTATTTTGCAGCTCCCGGTGATAACACAGGCCTTGTGTTGGCCCTGTGCGCTGAGTTGAATTTCACCCTCAAAGGTTTTTGCTCTTTGTTGATTCCAGTAACTCAACTAAGGCTATGAAAAATTGGCTGGGTCCTTTGTGCTTTTTGCATCATCAGTTGCAGAGAAGGATTGCAGTTTTGATCTCTTAATGAAAGAACTGATGTTTCCAAATTAACACATTAAGCGCTTAGATACTCTGGAGATGGGCAATAATAGAAATTGATTAGACATGAATGAGACAGATTCAGAACAGATTGCAGCCCACTCCCTCATAACTGCTTTTGCTCTGCAGTGCCTGAGGGGAAATCAGTAAGGTCAGACACAGAGATGGTGGTTAAGATGAAGCTATTTTTATGCTTTCTGGTTGCAACAGTATGCATAGACCACAGCAGAGGTCCTGCTGGTCACCCACAACAGCCTCTTTTTTTCTGGGGAGGTGCTGGTGCCTCCACTGCCTCGTTTTTTAATCTGTCTTCTTGATCTTTTAGCAACCTAGGATAATAAATACAAAACAAATTAGCCCGCTAATTGTTCAGCATTGTTGTCTACATGTGACTTGATACAAGTTGGACTTTACAATGCACCCACATGGAGTTAGGTGCCCAAATCCATTGAACAAGCCAGGCATTATCATCCATCTCTGAAAATGCTGATAGAGGATAGGGCTAAGGCAGGGGTCAGCAACCTCTGGCACGCGTGCCGAGCATGGTGCCCAAGGCCATTTTGCTCGGCACACCACGGCCGGCCCAGGTTCTAAGCAGCTGCTGCCAGCCACAGACCCCAGGCTGCTCCCAGCAGGTGGCTTGGAGGCTGCAAGCAGACTGGGCTCCTTGGGCTGGCTGCAGCCGGGAGGCTGCAAACAGCTGCTCCGGGCTCCGGCACGTTGGCACTTTCCATGGTAGACATTGTGGTTTTTTTCGGCACTCCAGCCAAAAAACGTTGCCTACCCCTGGTGCTAAGGTGTTCAAAGGGGCTGAAGGGAGTTGCCTGGAGAATGTGGAAGATATGGCCACTGAGGGAAGGAATTTGGGTGAAAATTCCAACCTAAATCAAGCCACATCCGGAATGAATCTGACCTCCTTGATCAAGCCATAGCAAAATTAGCAGCATCCTGTAGATTGAGGCCTAAGATCAGAGGGGCATGGAACAAAACATAATATCCAACAATGGTAGGTAGAGCAATGCCTGATTTACAGCTCCAAACTTATCCGAGAGAAGAACAAATAGTTGAAGTTGGCACCCTCCCACAGTCCTAATCTATGGTGGGGGGAAGCAGATTGGGCTGGCAACATCTGGAAGACCCATGGAAGTTTCTAGTAGCCAGTCCTAAAGCTAATGTGGATCTGGGCCCAGTATGCTGTGTTCTACCCCACCATCCAATAATGTGTTCTCAGCAGAAGCTACACATGTTGCGTCAGAGCAATGATGCTAGATGTTCAAGGTACGTGTTGTGTGCTGCCATTTCATAAACGTGCCCATTTATGATTTTTGATCTCTGAACTCATAGCCAATTCTTAGCTGGTAAGAATGGGCATAGTCCCAATTTTGACTGACATCAGCAAGGTCTGTGCATGGTGGGAAGGGGAGGGGGAAGGGTGCTGAGTTTTCTACAGAATGTGAAGCCAAGCAGCTTTCAGCTGTAAGTGAACTGTCAGCGTTCACAAGTTGAAGACATGTGAAAAGTGTGAGCCAGCCCATTCACTTCTGCACAGTTGACAAGCCTAAAGCACACTGCTCACCTGGCTAAGGCAACCATGGATTCGCAGACGTTGTGGCCTGAGGCAGCACTGCATTCATAGAACGAGAGCCGATTTTCCTGAAGGATACAAGAGGCCACACACAAATTAACTTGCTGTATACATCTATTTGATAGTTTCAAACCACAGATTAGGTGGATGTAAAACAACTGGAGCATTTCCCTCTCTCCTATTAAGCATGAAAAGAGAAAGAGGACAGTGCATTTGGAAAGATAACATGATTTAAATGGGACTAAAAAAGCACAAATTTCATGGGCAAAGGACTAATAATTACACAAAGGCAGACGGTGATGGAAATGTAGTTGGAAATGTATGGCCTAGAAAGTGCTGCTGCTACTGTGAAGGAGAATTTATACATGAATAAAAGTCTGTATGAAGAACCTGTTAGGTTATAGGACAGTTGAGAATACAACTAGCTTCCTCAGTAGCTACAATGCTAGTCTTTCACTGCAGGGAAGAGATGTTTAGCGTGAAGCAGATGTACATAGAAAGAGGCAGCATGGTTAGACCACTGGATATTGGAGTTTTCAGCTAAAAATTCCCAAATTCTATTTCTGGTTCTGCTAGTGACTTGCTTTGCATCCTTGAACCCTTCTGCCCCATTCTGCCCATCTGTAAAATGGGGAGAAGGACACTTGCCTGTACTACGGACTGTCACCAGAATGAATGCTTGGACAACACCTTGAGAATGTAAAACAGTAAGTTCCCTGCAAAGTATCCTGAACTGGTATTGCTTGAGGTTTCTACTATGCATCTGGCAGTAGAGACGAGCACGATGCCTTACGGTGGGAAGAAGCACAGATTCCCTGTGTCAAGAATTTTACCACCTAGGACCCCATCTGGGGCTCAAGGTAGGAGCCTCATATTGCAGCTTGTAGAATCAGGGCCTAAGTTAACAATGAGAACAGCAAGAAGTGATAAACACACACGCAGGGGAAGGCGACAATATTATATGGTCAGTTCCTGGCAAATGTGAACAATGCATTAAAGGTTTTCTGCTTTGCCACAGCTCCCAGCTGGTCATAAAATGTTTAGAAAGACTCATTCTTTCAGCCATCCTTGCTTAATTATAGCCTTGGGTTTGCTTTATTCTTTTAACCATTAAACTAAGTATGAAGAAGGAATTTAAATTGATGGCAAATTCTAACAAACCCATGCACGTACCTTTGCCAAGCGTTGACCTTGTTCAGTAGACACTTGTCTGTCTGCAGCACAGTCTATTTTGTTACCAAGTAGAAGGATAACAACCTTATCTTCTGCACCTTCCTGTAAAGGAGGACACATGGGTTGAAATCTTGGCCCCAGAGAAGTCAACAGAAATTTTTTCACTGATTCCAATAGGCCAGTTTCATCCATTGTCTGTTCAAATGATAACCAAGAAACAATGTTTAAACATGTTCAGAAAATGTTTAGTGTGACCCCCAGTGTCTTCAATGGATTTAGACAATAATATAAATAGATTCATGGCTTTTAAGGCCAGAAGAGGGACTATTAGATCATCTGGTTTAACCTCTTGTATAGCACAGACCAGAGGATTTCACCTAGGTATCCTGCAGAAAGCCAAATAACTTGTTTTACTGAAGTTCATATTCCAGCAAGGCACCTGGTCTTGATATGAAGACATCACATTGTGAAAAATTTGCTTCCCTTTTTGGTTCAATCTTAATAGTATAATACAAACTGTAGAGTTGGCTGAAAAAATTGTTTAAAAAAAAAGCTGACAAACAATTAATTTATTTCCATTTTTCAGGGTTTAGTGCAGAACTGTTATTTTTTTTGAATTTAGGCCTCATATTCAAATAATCTTGAAATTATTTCCCAATTTTTTTTTATTTCCCCAACACATTTGTGATAAAGAAAAAATATTGATAACTCTGTTGATAATGTTTTCAATGAACAATATTAGAAACTGGTGTGAAAAAAATGAAAATGACTGAAAGGTTGATTATTTTTGCCAAAAGTAATTATAAACCAAAATTCAATGAAAAAAATATTTGAGACATTCCTACTTGTTCTAATTGTAGCCAGTTCTACACAAAAGTAAGGCTCTGACCCCACTTCACTATTAAAGGCCCTTTTCTTCAGAAGAATAAGGGTATTAACAGTTCAATTCTATAGAGAATACTTACCTCTCATATCCTCTGTATCTTCTCCAGAAAAAAACAAAGTCAATTTGGCTCTTAGATTCACCAACCTGTTTCCTACCAGTTCCAATAGTAGTGGTGAATAGATATCTAAAGGCAAAATATAGCTGATGCTTCTTTAGTATTGTAGTGTGATGCCTAAAGCAATGAACAGGCACTGAGGAGACAAGGGTTCTATTCCCAGCTCCAGCACTAATCATCTGGGTAACCTAGGATGTTATCTCTCTTGGCCTCAGTGTCCACACTTTGCCATTATCCCCATTTTACATCTCAGGGGAGCAGTTATGCTGAATGCATGATCGCAATGTGCTTGCTAATCTTCAAGGAGAAGGAACTAATAAAGGGCAAAGACTTATTGGATGAAATCCTGGTTGCTTTGTAGTCAGTGAGATTTCAGAACCAATTTTAGTAAAACCAAGATTTCACTCACTCTACCTACCTGGATACAATTCAGCCAGTACCGCACATCTGCAAAGGAGTATTCTGAAGTGACATCATACATCAATACCACTCCATCAGCTTTTCTGTAGAACTGCTTGGTGATGCTATGATACCTGTTATAAAGCACTCTTAGTTTTTATGCTGCTCTGTGGACCTCTTTTGCAACATTTAAGACAGAAAAATGGAAGTTGAAAAAAGCAGCAAACATGTTTCATGTAGGACTGCAATATTAATGACAGTAGCAAAATAAAAAATGCAAATGTGCATAAATATGCAGATACTCATGTTCGCAAGGTCTTGAAGCAAAATTAGATGTTGCAAATTTGGCAACGGTAAAATTAAGGAGCATCATGCACAGCCTTAAGGGTGCATGTGTACATGAACATATAGATTGACAATTTTTTTTTTATATATGTCTGTCTATACATGTACCTATATTAATACACATACATGCATGTCTGGGTATGTAAGTGTATACAGAGGTACCTGTATAAAATACTTTTATTTATACCACATACATGCACAAACACATATATTATACATATCAGGATATTTGGGATTAAGTCCTGACCTCTCTGACGTGAACAGGAGTTTGCTTTTATTTCGGTGATGCATAGATTTAGCAGTTAGTACTCATTTGAAGCATCGTATTGACAACTCTGTTTTATTTGATCCATCTCCTGTCAATTGTCTCATGTAAGCATCTATTCTTTTTATGTGCAACTCCCTTCATTCACAGTATCCCGTGAGGTTACTGTGAATGAAGAGGGTTAAACAACAGGAAATTTATATAAGAAAAGGACATTTTTTTACCATATGTAACTTTTCATACATATAGCATTGGACCTTACCTTTCTTGACCAGCCGAGTCCCACAGGCGCAGAGCAAAGCACTTCTCATCCACAAAAAGGTTTTTGATCCGATAATCCAATCCTAGTGCATGCAATGAAGTCATTTGTAAAGCAGCAGAATCCAAATGAAGTACAGAGTGTGCAGGTCTATAAGATCTACAGAGTCTACCAAACTACACACTTTGCCATAGCTCTCCAACTAAAGGTAGGAAGAGATTACTTCCCTTTTCCCCCTTCCCAGCCAACACAGCTATGCTGACAAGTGCTTTTGTTGGCTTTTCTTATATGGTTCTCCAGTAGAGAGAAAACACCCTTCCTGCTAGCATTCGCTGCATCTCCACTAGAGGTCTCCGCCAACATGGCAATAACACAGAGGCTCTTTAGTGTGGACAATCTGTGGGTGCAGAAATCTCAGAGTGAAATTCCATGGTCTGTGGGGATCACAATGGTTCACCTGCCTTGCACTTGAATTGTGAGTGGGTTTTAGGGACTGCTTCATTCTATGGTGATAAAACAGGTCCAATCATTAAGATAATACAGACAGTTTGAGGAGGTGGGTCATTGGAGCACAGCCTATAGAACTAGAGCAGACCAGCCATGCCATAATCCTATTGATAAATTTATCAAGCTCCATTTTAAAGCCAGGTAGGATTTTTGTTCTTCCTGGTCCTACTGGAATAGACTTGCTTCCTTCTGTGTACTGGTGCACAAACCCAAATTATTGTTCCTCTTCTCAGCATGCCATAATGGGCCAGACTTTGTATATGAATGATTTATTTAGGCCTCAGTCCTGTGGTCTGGTCCAGACTGACAGGACCTTACATGAAGAATAGGATCAGGACTTGAGGTGGTTAGAAAAAATACACCTAAACTCAAGGCATATCTATAAAAATCTATCTTAAAATACATAGGGGCTGGTGGTCTCTCACCTGCCTTTCAAGCAGTGTTAGCCACGGCAAGATTAGATCTGGTAGAGCACTTCCTATGTCCCCATACAGTTTACATCCCATGATGGACAGTATGTGTTTTTATTGGAAGCTGAGAGATTCCTACCTATGGTAGCAGTCAGGCGTGGATTGAAGAAATCATCATGTAGCCGGTACAGGAAGGAAGTTTTGCCAACATTGGAGTCCCCCACAAACAACACATTATAAAGATGGTCTGGATCAGGGCCAAGGTCTTTGAAGTCTTCTGCTGGACTCTTTTGGGACTCCTCTCCTGGTTCAGGGCTCATTGCCTTGTTCACATCAACACCGAGTTCTTGTTTCCTGTCCACTGCATCTTCTTTGGTTTCTTCTGCTTTAGGTTTCCTAGGGCTGTGGGGCAGACTCTCAGCCATGTGTGCATCCCCAAACAGGCTGTCTCTGAGAATCATTTGCTCAATGTTAGTCTCAATAGGCTCCATGTGTAGAATCTCCATGAGAGAGGAATAGTTTTGTGGAGCCTCCTGTTTCTCTGGCTCTTTATGCTCAAGGGTCATGTTCTGTGGTACCTTTGTTGTGGGAGGATTCTCCTCTCGCACTGCCTGCTTGGAACTAGCAGCTGTCTTCACATCTGGAACAAGCCCATCCTTCTGCATTGGTGCCTGCTTCTGAACTTCCTCTTGTATCGCCTGGTCTGAAACATCAGGAGGCTGCACATCTGGAATGAGAACATCCTCTTGCATCAGCAGTCCTTCCTGAAGCATGCTGGCTTGCAGGGGCAGCTCTGAAGCAGCAGGGGCCTGCACATCTGCGTCAACCATCTTTCCCTGCATTAGATCTAGTGTCTGCACCTCACATGGCGGCAGTACATTTGCATAAGAGGTCTTCCCCAGCATTAATTCTAGTATCTCAGCTTCAGACCAGAGAGATGCATCTGCTTCATGCTGAGCTCTGTGCATTATATCTAATAGAGACTCCTCATCCAAGCACTTCACACCCACACTGACACTCTCTCCCTGTGCTAGTTCTGGTGCCTCAGCCCTATCCAGGTGCTGCACATGTGCATCAGCACTCTCGCCCTGTGCTGTTTCAAGTTCTTGAACCTCCTCTGGCCATGGCTCATCCACATCAGCTTCCTCACCCTTCCTCACTTCCAGTATTTTGGTCTTATCCAGGGACCACACCTCTATGCCAGTACTCTCCCCTTTCATTGCTCTTAGTACCAGAGCCTCATCTCGGGGCCACAGTTCTGCCATAACAAGACCTCCTTGGGATACTTTTAGTACCTGTGCCTTATCCAGATGCTGCATATCTGCATTGTCTCCCTCTCCCTTTGTCACGCCTAGTGTTAGAAAGTCATTCAGGTGCTCTTTGTTTATATCAACTCTCTCTCCCTGCATTGATCCTACTGCTTCTGTCTCAGCCAGGTGTGGCATGTCTACATCCTCTCTCTCACCCATTATTTCTAGTGCCTCATCTGTGTCAACATGCTCCCCCTGGGTTACTTCTAGGACCTGAGCCTCATCAAGAATCTGCATACTTGTATCCCCTCTCTCTCTGGGAATAACACCAAGCTTTATACCCCCTTCAAACTGTTGCATAACTGCATGCTCTCTCCCTCCTGCTGTTATTTCTACCATCATATCTTCACCCAGATGCTCTGTTTTTGCACCCCTTGTTTCTTCTTGTTCCTGATTCTCATTGTAGGGCAGCATATCTGCCGCTACTCTCTCCTCTTGGGCTCCTCTTAATGCCTGCCCCTCCTCCAGGGACTGCACATCTCTTTCTGTGTCTGCACTTTCCTCCTGTGTAACTTGTAATAGCTGAGCCTCACTCAGGGTCTGCACAGCTGTACTAATGCCCTCTCCCTGTGGTACTGTCAATGACCAGGCCTCATCCAGATGTTCCATACCTGCATCAGTCTCCTCTCCCTCTTGTACATCTAACATTAGGGCCTTATCCAAGCATGGCAGATCTGAATCAGCAGTTTCTCCCTTTGGTATTTCTACTGTCTCAGCCCTATCCAGATGTTGTCCATCTGTATCAACACCCTCCCCCTGTGCTACTGCCACTAATTGAGCCTCATCCAGATGTTCCACATATACCTCAGTGCTCCCTGACTGTGTTATGTCTAACATTGCCGCTGCCTCCAGGTCCTGCACATCTGCATCAGCACCCTTACCCTGCACTGTTTCAGGTTCTTGAGGCTCCATCAGTTGCTGCCTCCCCTCCTCAACTCCCTCACCCTTCATCACTTTCAGTATCTCAGCCTTATCCAGGAACCACACCTCTGCACCAGTGATCTCCCCCTGCATTGCTTCTAGTACCAGAGTCTCATTCCGGGCCCAAAGGTCTGCCGTGACAAGATCTCTCTGTGATACTTGTGGTACTTGAGCCTGATCCAGATACTGCACATCTGCATCATCTCTCTCTCCCTTTGCCATGCCTAGTGCCACAACGTCATCCAGGTGCTCTGATTCTAACTCAACACTCTCTCCCGGCATTGCTTCTACTGCCTCTGTCTCATCCTGGTGTGGGATGTCTGTATCCTTTAGCTCTCCTTTCACTACCTCTAGTGACTCAGCCTCATCCAGCTGTTGCACGTCTGTCTCAACATGCTCCCCCAGTGATCCTTCTAGGACCTGAGCCTCATCAAGGGCCTGCATCCCTGCATCCTCTGCCTCTCTGGGAATCACATGAAGCTTTTTAGCTTCTCCCAGCTGTTGCATAACTGCATCCTCTCTCTCTCCTGTTGTTACTTCTATCATTACAACTTCACTCAGACACAACCCATCTGCAACCTTAGTTTTGCCCTGTGTTTCATTTTGTTCCTGATCCTCAGCACAGAGCAGAATATCTGCTCCCACACTTTCCTCCTGGGCTCCTCTTAATGCCTGCTCCTCCTCCAGGGCCTGCACGTTGCTTTCTGTGCCTGCACCTTCTTCCTGTGTAACCTGTAATAGCTGAGCCTCACTCAGGGTCTGCACAGCTGCACTAATGTCTTCTCGCTGTGGTACTGCCAATGACCAGGCCTCATCCAGATGTTCCATAACCGCATCATTCTCCTCTCCCTCTTGTAGGTCTAACATTAGGACCTTATCCAAGCATGGCAGATCTGCATCAGTACTTTTTCTTTTTGGCATTTCTACTGTCTGAGCAACATCCATGTTTTGTCCATCTGTATCAACATCCTCTCCCTGTGCTACTGCCACTACCTGGGCCTTATCCAGATGTTCCATATCTACCTCAGCACTTCCTGCCTGTGTTGCTTTTAACAGTTGCACTGCCTCCAGGTGCTGCACATCTGCATCAGCACCCTTGCCATGTGTAGTTTCAAAGTCTTGAGGCTCCATCAGGTGCTGCCTCCCCTCATCAGCTCCCTTGCCCTTTATCACTTCCAGTGTCTCAGCCTTATCCAGGGACCACACCTCTGTGCCAGTGGTCTCCCCCTGCATTTCTCCTAGTACTAGAGCCGCATCCTGGGGCCACAGTTCTGCTGTAACAAGATCTCCCTTCGATTCTTCTGGTACCTGAGCCTTAAACAGGTGCTGCACGTTTTCATTGTCTCTCTCTCCCTTTGTCATGCCTAGTGTCATAAAGTCATTCAGGTGCTCTGTGTCTGTATGAACTCTCTCTCCCTGCATTGATCCTACTACTTCTGTCTCAGCCAGGTGTGGCACGTCTACATCCTCTCTCTCTCCCATCGTTATTTCTAGTGACTCATCTGTGTCAACGTGCTCCCCCTGGGTTCCTTGTAGGACCCGAGTCTCATCAAACATCTGCATACCTGCATCCTCTCTCTCTCTGAGAAGCACACCAAGCTTTTTAGCCTCTTCAGGCTGTTGCATAACTGCATGCTCACTCTCTCCTGTTGTTACTTCTACCACCACAACTTTACCCAGATGCTCTGGGTCCGCACCCCTTGTTTCTTCTCGTTCCTGATTCTCATTGTAGGGCAGCATATCTGCTGCTACTCTCTCCTCCTGGGCTCCTTTTAATGCCTGCCCCTCCTCCAGGGACTGTGCATCTCTTTCTGCGGCTGCACTTTCCTCCTGTGTAACTTGGAATAGCTGAGCCTCACTCAGGGTCTGCACAGCTGTACTAATGCCCTCTCCCTGTGGTACTGTCAATGACCAGGCCTCATTCAGATGTTCCATAACTGTATATGTCTCCTCTCCCTCTTGTACGTCTAACATATGGGCCTTGTTTAAACATGGCAGATCTGCATCAGTAATTTTTCCCTTTGGTATTTCTACTGTCTCAGCCATACCCAGGTGTTGTCCACCCCTATCAAAACCATCCCCCTGTGCTACTGCCACTAACTGGGCCTCATCTAGATACTCTATGTCTACCTCAGCTCTCCCTGCCTGTGTTACTTCTAACATTTGCATTGCTTCTAGGTGCTCCACATCTGCATCAGCATGTTTGCCATGCACAGCTTCAAATTCTTGAGGCTCCACCAGGTGCTGCCTCCCCTCATCAGCTCCCTTACCCTTCATGACTTCCAGTGTCTCAGCCTTATCCAGGAACCACACCTCGGCACCAGTGATCTCCCCCTGCATTGCTCCTAGTACCAGAGCCTCATCCCGTGGCCTCAGTTCTGCCGTAACAAGATCTCCCTGCGATACTTCTGGTATCTGAGCCTTATCCAGATGCTGCACATCAGCATCATCTCTCTCTCCCTTTGTTACATCCAGTGTCAGAACCTCATCCAGGTGCTCTGTGTCTACATAAACTGTCTCTCCTTGCCCTGATTCTACAGCTTCTATCTCATTCAGGTTTGGCACATCTGCTTTCTCTAGCTCTCCTTTCATTACCTCTAGTGACTCAACCTCATCCAGGTGTTGCACATCTATCTCAACATGCTCCCCCAGTGGTCCTTCTAGGACCTGAGCCTCATCAAGGGCCTGCATCCCTGCATCCTCTGTTTCTCTGGGAACCACATCAAGGTTTTTAGCTTCTCCCAGCTGTTGCATAACTGCATCCTCTCTCTCTCCTGTTGTTACTTCTACCATCACAACCTCATCCAGACACTCCCTGTCTACAACCCCAGTATTGCCCTGTGTTTCTTCTTGTTCCTGGCCCGCATGACAGAGCAGAATATCTGCTCCTACACTCTCCTCCTGGGCTCCTCTTAATGCCTGTGCCTCCTCCAGGGACTGCACATCTCTTTCTGTGTCTGCAATTTCCTCCTGTGTAACTCGTAATAGTTGTGCCTCACTCAGGGTCTGCACAGCTGCACTAATGTCGTCTGCCAGGGGTACTCTCAATGACCAGGCCTCATCCAGATGTTCCATATCTGCATCAGTCTCCACTTGTATTTCTAACATTTCGGCCTTATCCAAGCATGGCAGATCTGTATCAGCAGTTTCTCCCTTTAGTATATCTACTGTCTCAGCCCTATCCAGGTGTTGTCCATCTGTATCAACACCTTCCCCTAGTGCTGCTGCCACTAACTTGGCCTCATCCAGATGTTCCATATCTACCTCAGGACTCCCTGCCTCTGCTATTTCTGATACTTGCACTGCCTCCAGGTGCTGCTCATCTGCATCAGCACCCTTGCCATGCATGGTTTTAGGGTATTGAGGCTGCACCAGGTGCTGCCTCCCCATATCCGCTCCCTTACCCTTTTTCACTTCCAGTGTCTCAGCCTTATCCAGGGACCGCACCACTGCATCAGTGATCTCTCCCTGCATTGCTCCTTGTACCAGAGCCTCATCCTGGGACCACAGTTCTGCCATAATAAGATCTCCCTGGGATACTTTCAGTACATGAGCCTTATCCAGAAGCTGCACATCTCCTCCATCATCTCTCTCTCTCTTTGTCACATCTAGTGCCACAGTCTCATCCAGGAGCTCCTTAGCTGCATCAACATTGTCTCCTAGCATTGCTTCTACTGCCTGTGCCTCATCCAGGTGTTGCACATCTGTCTCAACATACTCCCCCTGTGCTCCTTCTAGGACCTGAGCCTCATGCAGGGCCTGCATAACTGCATCGTCTCTCTCTCTAGGAATCTCATCAGACCTTTTAGCTTCTTCCAAATTTTGCACAGATGCATCCTCTCTCTCTCCTGTTAGGTCTACCATCACAACCTCACTCAGAAGCTCCCTGTCTGCACTGCCCATTTCACCCTCTGTTCCTTCTTCTTCCTGATCCTCACTGCAGAGCAGAATATCTGCCCCCACACTCTCCTCCAGGGCTCCTCTTAATGCCTGCGCCTCCTCCAGGGACTGCAGATCTCTTTCTGTGTCTGCAATTTCCCCCTGCGTAACTTTGAATAGCTGAGCCTCAGTCAGGGTCTGCTCAGCCATACTAATGCCCTCTGCCAGGGGTACTCTCAGTGACCAGGCCTCATCCAGATGTTCCATATCTGCCTCAATCTCCTTTTCTATTTCTAATATTTGGGCCTTACCTAAGTGTGGCAGATCTGCATCAGCAGTTTCTCCCTTTAGTATTTCTATTGTCTCAGCCCTATCCAGGTGTTGTCCATCTGTATCAAAACCCTCCCCCTGTGCTCCTGTCACTAGCTGGGCCTCATCCAAATATTCCATATCTACCTTAGGACTTCCTGTCTGTGTTGCTTCTAACAGTTGCACATCTGTATCAGCACCCTTGCCATGTGCGGTTTCAAGTTCTTGAGGCTCCACCAGGTGCTGCCTCCCCATATCAGCTCCCTCACCCTTCATCACTTCCAGTGTCTCAGCCTTATCCAGGGACCACACCTCTGTGCTAGTTGCCTCCCCCTGCATTTCTCCTAGTACTAGAGCCTCATCCTGGGGCCACAGTTCTGCCGTGACATGATGTCCCTGCAATTCTTCTGGTACCTGAGTCTTAACCAAGTGCTGCACATATTTATCGTCTGTCTCTCCCTTTGTCATGCCTAGTGTCAGAAAGTCATTCAGGTGCTCTGTGTCTATATCAACTCTCCTTCCCTGCATTGATCCTATTACTTTTGTCTCAGCCAAGTGTGGCACATCTACATCCTCTCTTTCTCCTGTCATAATTGTTAGTGACTCACCTTTGTCAACATGCTCCCCCTGGGTTCCTTGTAGGACCTGAGCCTCATCAAGGATCTGCATACATGCATCTTCTCTCTCTCTGGGAATCACACCAAGCTTTTTAGCCTCTTCAAGGTGTTGCATAACTGGAAGCTCTCTCCCTCCTGTTGTTACTTCTACCATCACAACTTTACCCAGATGCTCCGGGTCTGCACCCCTTGTTTCTTCTTGTTCCTGATTCTCATTGTAGGGCAGCATATCTGCTGCTACTCTCTCCTCCTGGGCTCCTCTTAATGCCTGTCCCTCCTCCAGGGACTGCACATCTCTTTCTGTGTCTGCACTTTCCTCCTGTGTAACTTGTAATAGCTGAGCCTCACTCAGGATCTGCACAGCTGCACTAATGCCCTCTCCCTGTGGTACTGTCAATGACCAGGCCTCATCCAGATGTTCCATACCTGCATCAGTTTCCTCTCCCTCTTGTATGTCTAACATTTGGGCCTTGTCCAAACATGGCAGATCTGAATCGGTACTTTTTCCTTTTGGCATTTCTACTGTCTCTGCCATATCCATGTTTTGTCCATCTGTATCAACACCCTGTCCCTGTGCTACTGCCACTAACTGGGCCTCATTCAGATGTTCCATATCTACCTCAGCACTCCCTGCCTTTGTTACTTCTAACATTTGCACTGCCTCCAGGTGCTGCACATCTGTATCAGCACCCTTGCCATGAGCGGTTTCAAGTTCTTGAGACTCCGCCCATTGCTGCCTCCCCTTATCAGCTACCTCACCCTTCATCACTTCCAGTGTTTCAGCCTTATTCAGGGACCACACCTCTGCACCAGTGATCTCTCCCTGCATTGCTCCTAGTACCACAGCCTCATCCTGGGACCACAGTTCTGCCATAACAAGATCTTGTGATACTCTTGGTATCTGAGCCTTATCCAGATGCTTCCTATCCACATTATCTCTCTCTCCCTTTGTCATGCCTAGTGTCAGAACCTCATCCAGGTGCTCCTCGTCTACATCAGCACTCTCTCCTTCCATTGATTCTACAGCCTCTGCCTCATCCCCGTGTGGCACATCTACATCCTCTCTCTCCCCTTTCCTTATTTCTAGTGTCTCAACCCCATCCGGGAGTGGGATCTCTGCATCCTCTCTCCCTCCCTGCAGTGGTTCTCCTGCCTCCTCCTTATCCAGTTGTTGCACATCTGCATCTCTCTCTCCCTGCATACGTTCTACTGTTGCAACCTCACCCACATACTCCCTGCCTGCTCCATTTTCTCCCCATAGTCCTTCAAGCTCCTCAGCCTTATCCAGGGGCTGCACATCTGCACTTCCATTCTCTTCCTGGACCGCTCTTAAACCCTGCCCCTCCATACTGTCGCTGTGCCCTGTTCCTACTGCCAGAGCCTCTGCAAGGGGCTGCACTTCTGCATCTGCACTTTGCCCTTGCACTACTTCTAATAGCTGAGCCTCAGTCAGGGTCTCCATTGTTGCATTAAGACCCTCTCCCTGTGGTACTGCCAACCATTGGTCCTCATCCAGATATTTCACCCTTGTACCAACCCTGTCTCCTTGCCTGTCTTCTACTGTCTCACCCGCATCCAGGTGTTGCACATCTGTGACAGCATGCTCCCCTTGGGTTTCTTCTAGGACCTGTGCCCCAGCAGGAGGCTGCAGAGCTGCATCCTCTCTCTCCCCCTTCATTATTTCTAGTGTCTCCGCCTCACCCAGGAGCTGCACACCTGCCTTGGTGCTCACTCCCTGTGTTACTGCCAATGGGTGAATTGGATCCTGCCCTGCTGGCTGAGAAGCACCAGCCTGCTCTGCTTCCTGAGCATGAAGTTCTGCTTGGGATGGTCCCTCAGTCCAAGGCTCTCCTCGTAAGGTGGCCTGATTGGCGAGTACTGCCAGTGCCCCCTCCAAGACCTTGGCTTCTGCGTCATTTCTCCACTGTGCCTCCTGTTCTGCCTCTTTTACCTGCTCAGTTCCTTGCCCAGAATCCCCACCTTGTCTGCTCGGCTGTAAAGAACCATCTCTTTGTGGGAGGAGCTCGTCTCTCCGTATTTCTGGCCCTCGTTTCAGAGCTGCTATTGCATCATTCAGTTCTCGCAGCAGAGAGCTTTGGCCTGTAAGCTCTTGTGGGAAACACTGCTGTCCCTCCATGAAGTCCAAGACAGGATCCTCTTCTATGGAGATCACTCTTTTCCAGGGGCCTGAATCACTCCCAGCACCAATGGAAATGTTTTCTTCTTTTGGCCCTTTCTGTGGTGCCCTGCAAAGAAGCATAGATGATGGCATGCGATGTGCACAGGAACAGTGTGTGCAAACATGCTCCACTGCCTCCACACCCTTGAGCTGTGCTAGCGGTGTGACAGCCTCGCCACAGTGCTGGTGTGGTAACATAACACAGACAGCACCTGTTTCAAGGGGCTGTTGTTTAACCCTTTGCACATGGGGTGGGACTAAAAAGCATCCAAAACACCTCCAATTAGTGAATCAGTAAAACAAGAGGAAAGTTTGATCCGAATATAAAGCAGTGATAGCGGATGATCCAGGGCACCAAGCTGAAATAACTGATCTAATTATTTCAGGAGGCCTAAGGAAGAGTGGACAATACCTGAAAGCTTGACTATAGCTATACCAATACCAACCATGCTGTTAGTTCAATAAAAGACACCACCCACAAGAATTCTTGCTCTTTGAAAAAGGAAGAAAAAGTGAGGAAGAGATTGCTTGCAGGAAAGGGGCAGCAACTAGAACTGGACGGCCAGCAGTGGCCAGCGGAGCAGTAGAACAATGTTATACTGCTTGGGCTGAAGAAGTAATGCCATTGCCTAATAGCAAGTAGAAGAGATGACTGCTCGCTTAGCCCACAGGCCAGACAAGGTAATGCTGAAGTTACAAACACACACACTATTAGACATCCATTGAGCAAAATGCCCCTACGGAGCTGCTCCAAGTAGCAGGGCTATTCAGTCAAGCTGCCCTTCCCACGATATGCCGAATATGAGCTATGCCTCCCACCAGGTGCTAATCGCATTACAGTGTCCCACTGGGGTTTCAGCAGAGCATAGGAGCAGAGAACCAGCAGTGTAACAGCCTCAGAGACAGAGCAAGGTGCTAACAGGAGGGCAAGGAGTTGTCACTTCTTTGATCTTGCCCTAGACAAACCAGCTGGCCATGTTCCTGGCACTTACAGCTGAGGGGTGCCCTCTGGTTCCTGATGCCTGAGCTGGGATCCAAACTTGATTTGCATTTCAGAGTGGGGCATCTCCTTATTCAGCATTTCCTGAAAAGGAAGAGGAGAAGAGGAATCAATAACGGACTTTCCAAAGAAATACAAGATACCTCTGCCCATATGATCCCAACTTCCTTTTCTCAGAACAGTGAAGTCCCTTATCCCCATTCCTGGAAGACAGTTCATTTCAATTTCAGTTTCCGTTTCAGTGGGATTTACATCAAGATCTTTCCACCCCCTGGGCTTCAGAGTGCTTTGCAAATGGATTAGGATTGTCATCCATATTTTACTGATCTGGAAGTTGAAAGGCAGAGAAGGGAAGTGACTCAGGTCAGTGACCTGGGCCCATATCTCACAGCTTGCAGTGTGGGGAGCTTAGAGCCATGAGATCATCCTCACACCCTGTGAAGGCTGCACCCATTCTTCACATTGTCCAGCACGACGCCTGGTGTCCGGCATACTAACATTTGTTGCAATGAAGCACATGGCAGGCCGTGGGAACTGTGTGGCTGACTGGATATTGTGCCCTGTGGGCTGATTAAAATCTGACTCACTTCTTTTGTAAGGGGGCTGCCCAAATTTGAGTTGGTCTCCCAGCCTAAATGAGCAAGGAAAAATGGGGCAGATCTGCAGCTGGGGTCAAAGGGAATTGCTCCATTGAAGCCAAAAGAGCTCCACTAAGTTATTCTAGCTGAAAAGCTGGCTCCAGATGGTTCCTATTCTTTAGTTACAAGCAGCTCTACTGATATCCTCAAGAAACTCTTAAGTCTGATGATATTCCATCTACGCTGCATTGGGGCACCCAGAAGTATTGAGCCTGTGTAGAAATCATGAGCTCTGCTTACCACAACAAGTCTGGTACAACGAGGCTCCAGGACAAACTAAAGGGGAACAGTCCCAGTGACCCTCTACATCTTCTCTGCAGCAGCTCTACCATGCCTGGTCCCCAGAAGTAGCTCAAAAGGGTCATTGCGAGAGGCATAAATGAGAGCAACCTTAGGGCTACTCTAACATATGCTGGGTCAGATGCTGGTGAATCCAGCCTAGTATGTGACAGCAAAAGGTGCCTTAGAAACACAGAAAGATTAAGATGTGATAAGATTCCAGCACTAGCATCCCCCAGAGGGCATTGCTAGAGCTGCACTCATTGTCTTTTGGAGGTGCTAGGTTCAGTGAAGTTAGGCAACTCCTCTCTGAAGGGATGGTGCCACAGGGCAGGAAGCCAGTTATATTGCAAGGGAAGGCAAAGGCAATGTGAAAGGCTCCCCAGAGCTATGAGAACAGAAGCAATCCCATCACCATGACCTGTCCCCACTCAGACAAAATACCTGGGAAGGCAAAGGAGTCTCAAAGGACACGTCAGCCAGTGGTCTGTCCCTGCAAACAGAAAGAGGCAACAGTGATGTTACAACTGCTGTGTATGATGCCATACATGTCGTGCCTTCACCAAGATCCCTCAGCTGCAGGATGCTGCTATCCTTGCTGAGCACAGTGAGGGATCCCGTCATGGGACAGCTGGTGAGATTGAGATAGAGAAGAGAAGGGTTATTTGAAGAGTGGAAAAAGGATGTTGTGCAGAAAGTACCATGTGCAATCAGGCTGGTGACAGGTGGCAGAACTCTGTCCATGGAGCAGGGATGGCCGGGGGAGCAGTAGGGCAAGCTTCCCTCCAGCACAGATACTGGCTTCTGCCTCACCTGTGATCTGGGGGTTCCTCTCTGGGAGAAAGGCTGACCTTTAGACAGCCCAAAGGCTTTTCTCCAGCCTGTGGTGTCCCATAGTGACTACCTGAGGAGTACTTGCCTTGTTTCTTCACTGTGCAGCTGGGATACCCTGCTTTTCATAGCACCCAGGTGCTCGTGGGTCTCTTGGAGCTGCTGGTGGATTTGGTGCAGCTGGGTCTCCAGGTCCTGGTTGGTTTGTTTTAGCTGCTGGTTTTCAGAGCTGGCAGCCTGCTGGTTGGTCTGGAGGCTATGAAATTCAGTCTCAAGCTGTGAGGGGGAAAGAGGTGGTGAATTCAAGGACCCAGAGAGGAGCCAGTGGGGAGGCTGTTAGACTCACCAGCAACACACACAAACCTATGAATAATGAGCTAATCGGATCCTGGGCCTGGGGCCAAGCTTCCCTGTAGGCCAGCTCCAATGCACTTGTGCCCTCTGCAGAAAATGCACTGCCTTTTGCTTCGCACAGGGCTTGAAGCCTGGATCCCAAACTAACGACACAAAGGAGTAGCCCCGTCTTCCACCTGCTCCCAGGGGACAGTGCCCTGCTTGGCTAGGATTAGCAGGGCTGACTGGTGGCCTGACTTTGAATCACTACTTTGAAATATCCAGGCAACCTAGCATTTTACTCTCCTCAGTAGGATCTTGCCAGTGCAATGGAAGAGTTGTTTTTGTAGAAGGCAGGATAGATTTTCACCTGATAGACTAACCAAGGTAAAGATATATACAGCACAAGTTTTTGTGAGTTGGAGCTCACTTCATCAGATGCTGTGAAAAGATGTGCAAAAAGCAGAGTATAAGGAGGAGAGAGAAAATAGAATCAGCGCCATCAGCAATTGGCTCTTCATAACTCTAAAGCCTACCCAGCCTTGGTTCTGGGGGTGGAATTTCCATGAGTGGAACAAGTGCACGAGTATGCAACAGAGATCTGTGCTATTAGGCAATACATGCTGCATTCACCATCCCACCAGATTCCTACCGCCCGCTCAAGTCTGCAACACTTCAAAGTACAACAGTTGTCTTTGTCCAGGCGTGCCAGCTAAATCAAGCATCGCAGCAGGTGCTTTGCACTTGGGTGTACCCGATCCACCCAGAAGCAGAACACATGCTATAGGGACAACGTCATCAGCACAACAAAATAAACTCATTGCATTTGTATATAGCTGAGACATCCAAGCAGCAAGCAACAGGTTAATAGGATAAGAGATTCCAGTACAGTTCTGTTTCGGCCAGAAACCAGAACCTGTGAAAAAAAAAGAAGGATGGGGTATAGGATTTGATTGGCAGTGCTAGTTCAAGGGGGGCCCAGCTGTAAGGTTTTTGGCATGGTATAAGAGATGCTTTCAGTGGAGTGATTCAGCTGGCATTGATACAAAGCAGTGCCCAGTCTGGTGCCTGAAGGAGCCTCCCATGGATGCTTCACCCAGCCACACACCTGAGTATTTCTGCCACTAGGTCCAAGTCCTCCCCACACACAGCTCATTGTCGGGAGGACACAGACCATCTCACCTCCTTTTGGGCCAATACGAGGTGCTGCACTTCCCTCTCCTTGATGGCCAGGGCTCTCTGCATCTCCGTGCTCTGCAAGTGACTTCTAGCCTTGCTCTGGATTCGAGAGAAGACGTTAATGCCAGCTTCTTTAAATGAGCTGCCTGTCCCCTGATGCCACCCAGAGTGACACATTCTTCCCTCGCTGCACTGCACTCAGGGCTGAGTAGCTAAAGCTGAGGGCAAATGTTCACAGTCTGACCCATGATTTCAGCTGGAACGTAACACAGCTTCCATTGACCAAACAAAAGGCAAACTACAGACCTTGGCTCCTTGCAGCCTGGAGGCCCAAACAGAATGGCTCCAACTGGACGTCCAAACACACACCGAGGAGCAACTCCGAGCGACACCTTTAGCACTATGAATGACTCATAACCCACATGTGTGTCTGAGGGCAGAGGTCAAAACACCCAGCAGCAACAGGAACTGAGTATGTCCCGAGTACGGTTGGATATTTGACTGGTCATATAAAGTTCAGTCAATTGACCAGTGAAATATCAGTCAAAAATTGTAAAAAATTGCCAATAGGTTCAAATAACAACAGAAAAAGAACAATTTTCCATTAAGAAATGTGTCAAAAAACAATACAAATAATATTTCTGTCAAGAAAACTATAAAAATATAGTTTTTTAAAATAAAATTCCTATAATCTTTGACCAGTCAAAAAACATGCTGTCAATTGACTGGTCAATTAACAATATTTGATTGGTCAATTGACTGGCATGCCAGCCCTAATCCAAAGACAGCTACATCACACCTGCTGGTGCAAAGGACTGAGAAAATACTGGTTTGAGCTGGGGCCCTGAAAACAAATTGGCTTCATGAAAGAGAAGAGAAGGGATGGTCCTGCACACAAAGAACTTGATTGGACTGCTAGACCCCTGGGATTGAGCCCTGGCCCTGCCACTGATTCCCTATGTGATCTTGTGCAAGTCACTTAACCTCTTTGGGCACTGGTGAGAAGGAGATAATATCACTTCCTTTTTCTTGCTAGTACGGGTAGCTTGAAAGCTTTCTGGACCAGAAGCACGTCATCACGAACTTGCAATATTTTGAGAGGTTTGTCGAATATCATGCGTGTTTTCTTGAGTTGGTTTTATCGATACAGCATGTGTAGTCTCTATGTATAGGTAGCCTCAAGCTGTATTTACCATTATCATTATTATGTTGGTATGAATTGTGGTATTTGATATGAATGTAATTTTTTTGTTTCATATTTTGGCCAAGATTATTTAGTTGGGCAGTGTTTCACTTAAGTGTTCCTGACCTATTCACACTTGAGAGAAGTCATTGATAAGAATAAACATCTGACATGGGTATGTTTAATGGCCAGTTAAATAGACCTTGTGGACATGGTATGTGGCACTTGAGCCAGGCCCTTCCATTGAATTTATATTTGAATACAGACCTGTAACAAAAACACTTGAGAACAGGCTATTCAGGTAAGGACATTTCTCACAGTGGAGAAATTAAGTGAGAGACAGTATCTTCAGGATATTGGATTAGTCATCCTTATGTCTGAAAGGCTGCAAATGTTCTCCTGGTCATAATTGGAGCAGGAAAGATTTCTCAGTCACTGGTAAACAATTACACCCCTGGGGGCAGGAAGTTATATGCATAGTATAAGCTCCTTAAGAATGCAATGGATATTGTATGTAAATAGCCAGATAAGAAAGCATATGTAAGTCTTGCCATGAGATCAAGTGTTTGCCTTTAGTTTTTTTTGAGCATAGGGAATGATTTTAGGCCCTCAGCCAGCCGGGTGAGTGAAACAGGATGACGGGAGAAGTTGTAGGGAGCCCTGGCAGGAAGGACAGAGGCAGGAATTGCTTTCTAATCTCCTACACTGAGTAGGAGCTGCATTATTAGGTTTAAAATGCAGGGTGAAAATCAAATTATTCTGAAATTTTCTGTCATTTGTTTATTTAAGTATCATTTGCTTTGTTTATTGTCATATCATTTTAATTGTATGTGTGCGTTTATTAATATATAGGAACAGGCTACCTAGAGAAATTGTGGAGTGTCCATCCTTGGAAGATTTCAAGAACAGGTTAGACAGACACTTGACTGGGCTGATTTAGTGAGGGATGCTCCTACCTTGAGCAGAGGCCCGAACTAGATGATGTTGGAAGGTCCTTTCCAGCCCTGCTTTCCTGTAACTGTTTATTATGAGTTCATACAGTGCCTTGTACAGTGGACTCCAATCACAAGTGTCCACAATGGGCACTACTGGGATATAATCAGCTGAGGAAGCTTTGGCCTTGTGTGTGCCATCTCTGGCCTGGCTGAATGAAATCCATGGGTATCCTGTGTATCAAGCAGACCAAGGAGGCCTGGCCTGAGCCTGCATGTTCTCAGTTCTTCCCCAAGAAGAAATCAGCCCAGTCTAGAAATCCCAAACTTTCTTCCCACTTCCCAGAACCCAGGTGACAGAGAAACATTGACAAAAATTACATATATAGTCAAGGGTAGGTGTGTGCATGCACACAAGTAACCAAAAAAAAATGAATCCCATCACTTCCTTTAACTCTATGTTGAACTTGCTTACTCACTGTGACAGCAAAATGTGCATGTTTTCCTTAACTAATGACCATAATCTGACAAGTTCACTTTATAAATAGCTTTCCCTCCGCTATGAATTCAGGCACAACTACTGGGGTAGGCCGAAGGGGGAACAGGTATGCATTTTTAAGGTGTGTGTAGGAATGCTTTTGTGGGATATTGTATATATAACTATATGCATATAGGAATATATTTTTCCAAAAAAGTCTGTAAACCTAAGTGAAAAAGGAAGGGAACAAGGGAGAAAACATATGGTAGGAAAGACAGCAAAGCAAAGGCAAGGGCATCCTAGATTTAGAGGTCAGACCTGGAACATGGAGTGTGAATGGTTCTGCCAGGATTATTTAATTGGTCCCTTATCCAAGCCCTACATGGATCAAGATTCAAAGGTGGTTTTTTATACCAGCTGGGTGGGTGAAGAAGCATTTCTGGGACTTGGATGAGAGGGGAAGATGATACATCAGGGAATGCATTCAGAACTTAAAGGGGGTTGTGTGGCAAGTAGCCGGGGAAGCCCAGGGTTCAAAATACAGGGGGGGCTTGGAGAGGGTTGAGCCTCCCCCCCATAAGAGAGAGATTCATAGATGCTAGGGTCAGAAGGGACCTCAACAGATCGAGTCTGACCCCGTGCATGGGCAGGAAAGATTGCTGGGGTCAGATGACCCCAGCCAGATGCCTATCCAGCTCTCTTAAAGACCCCCCCAAGATACGGGAGACAACCAGCTCCCTTGGAAGCCCGTTCCAAATTTTGGCCACTCTTACCATGAAGAAGTTTTTCCTGATGTCTAACCTAAATGTGCTCTCTGTCAGTTTGTGACCATTGTTCCTTGTTACCCCAAGAGGCGCCCTGATGAACAGAGCATCTTCGATCCTTTGCTGTACCCCCTAATGAATTTGTAGGCGGCCACAAGATCACCTCTCAGCCTTCTCTTGCGGAGGCTGAAGAGGTCCAGGTCCCTCAGTCTCTCCTCATAGGGCTTGGCCTGCAAAGCCTTAACCATACAAGTGGCCCTCCTCTGGACCCTCTCAAGGTTATCCATGTCCTTCTTAAAGTACGGCATCCAAAACTGGACACAGTACAGGCAGTGCTCGACTTACAGCGTTTTGAGTTACAACGTTTCGCACTTGCAATGTTTATAAACCGACACCCTGTTTCAACTTTATGATGTCAGTTTTGACTTTACAATGCTTGATCCAACGCGACGCCACGCCAGCAAACAAGTTTGCTGCGTCGCTCATCTTCCTGGAGAACATCTGTCCAAACTTCCTTGGATGCTTTCTTTAAGAAAACAGACAAGAGTCCAGAAAAACCTGCAGCCAAGACTCCCAAGAAGACTCCAGCAAGAACCCTTCAAAAAGTCCAACCAAGAGCCTTTCAAAAAGTCCAGCAAAGACACCACAAAGAAGTCCTTCCAAATCAATGTGATTGCTATTTACAATATAAATACATTAATGTAGCTATATTACTCATCTATAATTGATCAAGTACAAAATTCTGGGGTATTGTTGGTGAAAATAGGGTATTGGGCCTTGGTTTAGGAACCAATCCCCCATTATAACATTGTTTCTTATGAGAAAATTGGTTCCGAATTACAATGTTTTGACTTAAGACAAGGTTTTCAGGGACCAATTGTGTCGTAAGTCCGAGGAATGACTGTACTCCAACTGCGGTCTGACCAATGCTGCATAGAGGGGAAATATCACCTCCTTGGATCTATTTGTCATGCATCTGCTGATGTACGATAGAGTGCGGTTAGCTTTGCTGATGATTTCGTCACACTGATGACTAGTGTTCATCTTGGAGTTCACTATGATCCCAAGATCCCTTTCTGCTTCTGTGCTGCTGAGAGCATCACTTCCCAGCTAGTAGGTGTGCTGGATATTTTTATGCCCTAGGTGCAGCACTCTGCATTTGTCCTTGTTGTATTGCATCCTGTTGTGTTCTGCCCACTTTTCCAGCCTGTCCAGGTCTGCCTGCAATCGTTCCCTACCCTCTGGAGTGTGCATTCCCCCCCACAATTTCGTATCATCCGCAAACTTAGACAAAGTGCACTTCACACCCACATCCAAGTCAATGATGAAGACATTGAAGAGTACAGGTCCAAGGACTGAGCCCTGTGGGACCCCACTAACCCCATCCTTCCAGGTCTATACCAACCTGTCTACTACCACTCTCTGGGCACGACCCCCAAGCCAATTTGCCACCCACCGGACTGTGTAATCATCTAAGTCACAGCCTTTTAATTTATTTATGAGAATGGGATGAGATACCATATCGAAGGCCTTCCTAAAATCCAAGTAAACAACATCCACGTCTATTCCTGCATCTAAGCGTTTTGTGACCTGGTCATAAAATGAAACCAGATTAGTCGGTCATGATTTACCTGCTACAAATCCATGCTGGTGGCTCTGCTGAATTATTTTTTTTCCTGGTGGACTCACACAAATATGATCCTTAATAATCTTTTCAAAGACTTTGCCAAGGATGGAGGTGAGACTGACTGGCCTATAATTACTCAGATCCTCCTTCCTCCCCTTCTTGAAAATAGGGACCACATTGGCCCCTTTCCAGTCCTCTGGGACCTGACCCGAGCACTCAAACAGCTGTGCCAGTGACTCTGCTATGATGAGAAGCCCCCAGCCCACCCCGTGCCTTTCTAACCAGCTCAGGCAGCAGCAGTGGCTCCTTCCGGCTTCCAGCTGCCACTGCCACAGACCCCCAAGAGCCTGCGTGTAATATGAACCCTGGGGAAGCCCTAACAGAGCAGGCAGGATATGGAGGTGGATATGGAACAACAAAGCTGAGAGGGGAAGAATCCCATCCTTGCTGCTAGGAGCAAAATGGACATATGTTTGTGAGCCCCAGGCCATCACTGTGAATGACCAGGAAATGTGGGGTCCAGAGATAAACAGCTGCAGAGCTAGTGACTTCCTGTTGCGCATTTGCACCTGGGTGGCTCCTGTACTTCTGTGTGCTTGCTCCCTGCCTCTGGCTGAACACCAGGCAGAAGCAAAGCTGCCAAGCTCCCCATGTCCCACCCTGCAGGCCCAGCTCCTCCGTGGCTCTCTAAGGTTCTTCCCAGCCCACCTCCCAGAGGTCAGAGAGGCAGCAAGTTCTGGGTCCAGATGAAGCCCTCCTGCCTGGGAAAGGATAACCGCCTCTCTCCCCTCGCCTGAGCACCCTGCTACACACGGGAGTTGGAGGTGATCAGATACGCATAGGGCTTGAACCCACCTCATGTTGCAGCCGCTGCTTCTCCTGGTGGATTTGCTGCTCCATTTCTTCGTACAGATGCTGCACCTCCCTGTTGCGTTCAGTGACTTGTCTGGCACAGCAAAAGGAGGGGCGCTTGAGCATGGGTCTAATCGCACCAGACTGAGCTCTTTGACCACAGATAATGCTGAGGAAAGGGGACTGATGGATAGCCCTGGAGAGGCTTCTCCCCCAACAGAGCAGGCAGCAGCTAGACAAGTTTCTGCTCCGCACTGCCCTACCCATATGACTTGACCTGCCCAGGCCACTCACAGAAGCAAGGGCGGTGCTGGGCTGATGATACTGGGCCTGATCTGGCACACATCTAACTCATCTGGAGTCCCTCCAGTCAGTGGAGGTTGGCTCAGGCTCTGAGCCCCATGTCTCACTGCTGTGACCACCCTTCTGCAGTGGTGGTTTTGTGATGTGGACCCCTCCCCGCAATTCCTCTGGGCCAACAGAGACCTCGGTGACATTTGGTCTGAACTGGGTTGGATCAGATCATGTAACATGGACATCAAATGCTTCCAGCTGTTAAGCAACCTCCTAAGCCACCCATTGCCCCACAGATGGAAATGATGAAATCCTCCCTTAGGTCCTTCTCCATCATTCCTATTTTTCACTCATCTCCCTTCGGTAGGGCTAGGTCTGAGAGATCCCCAGCCCAATCCTGCAGTGTGACTCACTTGGTTAAGGTCAGCTCCAGGGTTGCCTTTTCACTCCTTGCTTCCTTGATCTGATTTGTCATCTTGGCCAGGAACTCCTCCAAGTTGCCCAGCAAGTGTGGCTCATCCTGACGCAGTTTCACCCACAGCTTCCAAATCTCCGACTGGCTGGAGAGAGAGACATGGATGTGTTCAGGTGAGCAGCTTGCAGATTCCAGTGGCCCACTTCCATCTGTTTGCAGTGGCAGGGAGGATCTTTGCCCTCTGGTCTCATTAATGGTTAGACTGGGGAAAAAGCTCTCTAAGAATACTTGTTGTTCCAGAGAGTCTCTGCAGGGCTTGAGACCTTCCCCATAGCAGTCTGAATGCCAGTGAGTCTATAGGAACATGAATGAAAGGGCTTTTCAAGTAATTCTGGGTTTGTAGAGAGGGACAATGAGCCAGGAATGTGGGAGGGGAGTTAGGACTCATTGAAAAAAAAAAAAAAAAAGGGAAATTATTTTCTGCTAATTAAAAATAAAAAAAGGAAAATCATTGGTCTCATTCAGAGTTTGTCCTGAATGTGTCCAAGGTTGACTGAAAGGAAACGCAAATTCTTGTACAATTGAAAAAAAGGGGAAAAGTAAAATGTCAGGCTTTTTGTATGGAACAAAGGTGGTGGCTGAGGAGATGTTTTGGAGTGGAAAGTGTTTTATCAAAAAGCTTTTAGTGGGCCCTAGTGATAGTCTAGAGCCTGGGAATGGAAGGGAATGGAAACATTTCAGAGCACCTTGTTAGAAGGAGGCTTGCCATTCAGTGAGGATTTCTTTGCAAGGCAGGTGGCTAGCTCCGCAACCAGCCAACCCTCTAGGAGGTGGACCAAGAAAGATCCTTGAGTTTGGCTGTGAGCACTGGGGCTGTGGCATTCTTTAGCTCAAGGAACAGCAACTCATGCCTGATGACTAAAAAGGTCCCTCTCAAAGGAAGGGCCACCAATAAGACTGCAGGCGAGCACGACTTGACTCTCAACTACTGTGCCCCTGCCCTTGGAGCAGGCATAGGAAGCATGGGGCAAAGGTGTCTTAAGGCTATTCCTTTGCTCCCTACCGTCTTGCTCCTGGTGGCCTGTATGGGGGATAGATCTTGGCCTGGATGTCCCATATAGATTCACAACCCCAACCCAGGCTTGCATGGGTCCCAACCACTGGGCACTAAATGAAAACGTGGTTGATAGGCTTTTACTCTTCAAAGATGTTCTCTGCACCCAGTTGGTCCATGAAGTCTATGAAGCATTTCCTTTCCTCACTATCCACATCTTCCAGAGACAGGTTAGCAGACATCGTGTGCACCCTCCGGGAAGCTGTTTTCCTCCTCCGATGCTCTCTGGTTGCAGTCTGTGCGCTCAGGAACTGCCCTGCCATTACATGAACAAAGATACTTCAGTGGCCTGGTGGTACAGAACAGTAAAGCCTAAGGCCAAGATTTTCTAAGTTGGGGGGCTCAATGTTAGACTTCGATACAAATACACACCCAAATAAAGTGTTTTTTAGGATCTCTGAGCACATGCAGCTATTTGATTTTCTGGATACTCAGCACCTCTCATCAGGAGCCTGACCAGGTCCCTTGTTTAGAAGCCTGGGGCTAAGCATCCAGGATGTCATTCTAGGTGCTAGGAAGGATCTGGACAAGAAAATGTTTGATAAACTAGACTGTCCATACTACCTTCCCCGTGTGAGAGAGGGAAGAACCAGCCTGAGGAACAGCCCCAGGCTTCCTATCACACTCACAGCTGGACTGGAGTTAATTATTGCAAATGGTGCCATTTGGAGAGACAGGAGCTTGGGTGGGTAAGCCAGGCTGGGCATTACAGATATCTGGGCAGCAGGTGGACAATGCCAGGTAGTCCAGCCACCTGGAGCATGTCAAGCACCTGGAGCAAGAAGAAGGCTGTGCGGCAGCCCGGGCACGAGGCAGCCTGTGGGACATGCAGGCCGTATGGCAGAGTTGGAGGGCCGTGCTAAGGGAAAAGCCAGTTTTTCTGGAAAAAGAGAAGTGGAAGTGGCAGATATTCTCAGTGCACTAATCAAACCATGCAGCAAAGCATTGCCCTGCTACAGTGAATGAATCCACACTCTCCTCTGGGCTGAAAGATCAGGAGAGATGGCCATGTCTTTGCACATACTCTGAAATCACCGCACAAGCCTCCATTGCGCTATAAATGTTGGGATGCCCCCTTCCTCGCTGGGGCTCTACCGCAACTACTGCATTTATACAGTGGCAACACTGACTCCTTGAAGGCAGCGAAATGGCACCTACGCAGCCCTGTGGTGAATTCCTCTGTCGTTAAAGATCCATTCTTATCCATATCAAGAGTATCGAAGATGAACTCCAACTCCTCGGCGCTGCATGGGAGATCCCTCATCTTCAGGTTCTAAAAACAATGCAAATGTCTGAGTGTGACTAACCCCTTGCAGTAGCTGGAGGAGAGGGGAAAGGAGCTGTTCGCCCACCAGAGAGGCACTTTGCTTAAGCAACAAGGGTAACTAGCCCCAACTCTGCCTTAATCTGTTGTATTTCTTGCACCTGATCCCATTTCCACACAATGAAAGTGATGTGACTCCATTCATTTCTACAGAGGCAGCAACTGGGACTCAGGCAACCTGGGTTCTGCTTCTGTTTCTGCCTTCAGGGGACCTTGGACAGGGCACGTCACTGCTCTGTGCCCATTTCCCCTTGTTCACTGTGGGCAGTCAGTCTCTCTTAGGGGTAGGTCTAAGCTTCAGGCACCTGCATTGTAGATGTACCCTAGCCACTGTGTACTGGTCAGTCTAGCTGCAGCAGCATGGAACTAACTCACTCTGCTTCTCAGAAGCGTGGCCCACTTTTGTGGCAGGGTGAATTTGCCCATATTGAGCCTTTCCCTGGTCGTGGCGCAGAGAGACCCTGTACAGGATCTACAATGCCTCAAACACAGGCAGTGTAATACAAACAACACTCTTGATTTGCACTGCTGAAAGGAGAATCAGATGCACAGAGCTCCTATCCACCTACTCCTACCTCCAAACACCTTGCTGGGACTACCAAGTTTTTCCCAACTCACCATGCTGAAAACCGTCTACTCTGCAGACTTGGCAGGATCAGATCCAAAACTTAATAGCAACCTGTGATCTGTGATTTTGTCCTTATCTAGAAACATCCATGCCAGGTATCTATTAACACGGACTCGATGATCTAATAGGTCTCTTCTGACCCTAGAGATCTATGAAACACCTCTAGGGAGCAGAGAGGAATGTTCAGACCTGTTTTACAGAGGGGAAAACTGAGGCAGGAAACAACGTGATTTATCAGAACCATGTGGTGAGTCACAGGCAGCCCCATGAGCTAACCACAAGCCAGCCCACCCACTTTTGCTCATGACATGTTTGGTTTGGCTTTTCATTGGGCAATTTGCAGAGCACGGGCTTGATTCTGGGAGGTGAATGGGGCAGAGCTCTTCTGAGCTTCAGACCTTAGAGACTGACTAGCTTCATATTCATCTATTTGCAATGCAGTTATTGTGCTTAGCCATGAAATGGCACTTGTCAGCCCTAGATCTCAGTGTGGTTGATGAAGGCAAGTGAATAGCATTTTCCCATTTTACAAAGCATGAAACTGAGGCACAGTGAGCTGTGACTTTCCCATGGTCACACAGGAGACAAGGGGTAGACTGAGGAGTAGGATCACAGGTCTCCTGAGTCCTATTCCCATGATCTGTCTCCAGGCCTAGTGCTTTTGTCAAGTCCCAGCCCTTGGTTCCAGGAGGCAGAATTCAGCTCACCCAGGACAATGCTCAAGCCTGCAATTTACCTGCATGTCGGCACGGGTGAGGAATCCTTTCTGGTCCTTGTCGCATTCCCGGAAGAAATCCTGGACCTTTTCCATTATTTCGGACGCCACCGGATCCTCCTCTAGGATCGAGGATTCCTTTGCCTGGTCACTCATTTCTCTTAGTTGCTTCCGTCGGCTGGAGCCCAGCCGCCTGCCTTTGGTTGGAGTCCTCTTCCGCTCCATAGCCTTTGAACATACAGCTCAGCCCTTTGAAGAGGGAAATAAGAGGGCACCACGCTCTCCTTCCTCCCCTCAGTGCATCTAAGTAACAGGCTTTTAACTGGATTAGTTCTCTGGGTCACAGACCTCTCACACTGAGGAGGTACAGGCGGTTTCAGTATTCCTAGCCCCTGCTGGGCACATGGCTATATCCCTGCAGCTGACAAACTGATACCTAAAGAAGCTGCCTGTGGCTACATAGGGAATTCACATAAGAGCCAAGAGAGTTCGAGATGGACCTCCTACTTCTCAGGTCCAGTGGCTTGGCCCTGACACCATCCTGCTGCTCAGCCAGCACAGAGGGAGAGAAAAGCATCCCAGAATTGATCCCTCTGCCCAAACCAAAGCCTCTCTCTGGCATTTTTCATCAAAACACTGGACGTTAATAGCCACAAGTAAAGGAGTTAAGCCAGGTGTCCTGAAGGTTTGAACTGGGAGGGGAGCTTGGGTTTGAGTGATTGAAAGCAGCATTGCAGATACCAAGAGTCAAGCCTCAAGCAAAAGCACCTGACAGATGAATGAATGGCAGCAGATAGGTGAATGGCAGCAGATCAGCCTCCTGGATTTGAATCACTAAAGGTCTGAACAAGAGGCCCGGTTTGCATTTATACCCACTCTGGCAGCAGATCATGCTGTACAGAAAGCAGTGGGAAGCTGGGGTAAGGGCTCTGTACCAGACTTGCTCCTAGCTTCTGCCATCAGGAGGTGGGTTGCAGGCACATTAGAGCTAGTCTTTTCTTCCCAGGGCTCACAAAGGAAGATCCTTGGAGGCAGAGCATAGGTTAAAGTAGTCTTGGGGTAACTCTAGCTTACTTGGCATCGTTGCAGATTACAAGAAGCACAAAAAGTTTGAAGCCCCTTTTGTTCCCATCCCTTATGCTAAGGGCAGGAAAGGCAGGTCCTGGCAATGCTCATGGTCTTACTTCTGCTCTTCCTTTATATATGGTGTCTGAGGCTGAACTCAGCAGGACAGGGACAGTGCCACTGCAGTGTAAAATGCCTTACTCATTCTGAGCGACCGATCTGTGATGGGGCTGGGGAGAGAGATCTGGTAAAGGAGATACCATGATCATGGTTCTCATCCCAGGTGGCTTTACTTACCTGGCAAGGGAGATCCCCTTCTTCTCAGCCTTGAATGACTTGGTGTAGTTAGAGGGTGGAGACCTGTCCCTACTTCCTTGCACTGCAGATGGGCACCTGTGCAAGAGTCTACTAAGGCTTCCCAATGGGAGGATCTCGGCTACACAATTTATGGTGATGGGGGATTGCTCTCGGGCTTTCTCTCTAACTTGCTCCTTGGCACAGCGCAAGCGAGATGAGGGGGCATCTGAACTCCAATACCTCTGGGTTTGGGGCCTGCACATAGGATGCCTGCCATGGATTTTGGAGTATCTGAAGCCTCAGGCTGAAGAGTCTGGGAAGTAGGACACTTGCTGGTGGTAGCGCTGCACAGACTTGAACAATTGAACCGTGCTCAATCAATAGAATTTGGAACCGATTTGGCTCCAGACACAAAATTTAAAAAAAAGATCCTGTGAATGGCAGCAGCAGATCAGCCTCCTGGATCGGCTTTGACTTTCCTTGTCGAAGGAAACTCAGCCCCCTAGGACAGCAGCAAACTCAAATTTGGGTAAATGAAGCCAAAGTCCATGTGGGTTTCACTGTACTACTCCTACAATTCCACCACCCAACTTGGGATATTTGGCATTTTTCTTAAAGCCTCAGTTCCTGGAGTCCTGGGATTAGCTACAGTCTCTGCTTTTGGTTTTGAAAGTTCATTCCCGGAAAAGAAAATGATAGGCTAGAGTAGGATATATGTTATAAACCATCAGGTTTCAGTGAATTTGAGGTTCTTCTGGCAGCAGCTAGGATCAAGTCTGGTGCAGAGCCCTGACCCAGCCGTAGGCTATCAGAGGAACAGGTTGAGACTTCAGTGTAAAAGCAAACCAGGCTTCTTATTAAGCCCTTTAGCAGATCTGCTAATTTTTTCTGGTTTTTATTTATAGCACTTTTTAAATCCTTCCCAACAGGCTGCAAAGTTTGGAGCCATCCCAGATGGGGACTCTTAGACGTTACTGGTAAAAACCACGAAGAGAATCCCTTTGAGGCTCCTGTCTGCAGTCTTACACCTGCATTTCACAGTAAACCCCAGCTCTGTCTACTCGTCTCTCCCAGGTTCTCCGACTCCCTTCGCTGCAAGCTCAGAGCACCACTGGGTCTTTAATGTGTGTCCTCACCACACCCCTGTGCAGGAGGGCATGGCTCTTATCCTGATGCTGCAGCTGTGGCACTGAGAAGCAGAGAAGCGAAGGGCCAGATCAACAAAGGGGCCAAGATCCCAATGCTGGGGGTGTAAATTCACAAACTTGTGCCAGACAACAAAACTCCTGGTCAGTGATTGGGCAAAGTTAGAAACCCTGGGAGTGGCATTCACTGCAACCAGTATGGAGAGCAAGGAGATACCCAAACCAGCCAACAAAAGTTGCTGAAAGAAAGGGGTTGTCTGAAAACCAGCCTCTCCCTTGGCATTGCCTGTAGTCTTGGGTGAGGCCCCTGGGGGTTCATAGTACAAAACACCTTCTGGACTCAATGTCCGGGGTTTTTGTGTGGGTACATGCAGCCTTTTTAATATAGGAGGAGATGATGATGAGACAGTGCTTTCCTACTGTATAATTCCTATTATACAGTAACCCCTGTTGTATAACAGCACACTGGCCAGAATATTTGCCCTGTGTTCAATGCCCTACTCACCCTTAGGGGCTTCAAAGCCACATCTTCCCTTACCCCACTCCTGAGAGCACCCTAGCCACCAGGTGTGGCCTACCCTGCTTGGGGACTTCCTCCGCTCCTCCACTCTGCAGCTGAGAATGCAAGATTCGCGGGGGCCAGAGGGAGGGTGACTGTAAGAAGAAACTGTCTGTGCAGCCCTGTGATAAGAGCTCTCAGCTGGGAAGGGAGAGTCCTGGGTTTTGGTCCTACTCCCAACATACTGCACCTGCTTTTCATCCAATAACTTTTCACTGCAAAAAATACATAAGCATGAGGTCACACAGGGAGTCTCTTGCAGAGCAGGGGGTTAAACTCCTTTTCTTAAGTGCAGGCCAGCACACTCACCACTGGCCCCTCGTGCCACCACACATGGCATGAGACTCTTCTCTATTCCATTTAAACAAATGGCATTTCGATGTGAGCTACAGAGATTAGCCATGACACTGTCTGCGGGGGTGAGAGGGCTGATGAGTAAGCAGAGTTCACTACAGTGTTCTGTAAGGTTAGCAACGGTTAAAAGAGGTACTGATAAGGATCCAGCCTACGCAGGAAGCAAGCGAGCAGACCATTTGAAGCCTGCACTGGGCTTCAAAATAGAGATAACCCGAGTAGGAGCCCTGGCTCCCCATCATATGCCTACTCTGAATCAACCCATTGGCAGAAGCATAAGGTGACCACATGGGATCATAGGAAATCTGTGTCACTGCCCATCCCCCAGTCCAATCTTACTGGTGCATCCTGTACCAAGAGCAGGATGGCCTTGTGGCTCGTCTCATCACAGAGCACAGCCAGTGGGTCCAGCTGAAGGATCCCACCCAGCTGAGATGAATAGGCTGGAGTCTCCTTGATTCTACGTGGCCTTCTACTCACAACAGTTCATGCAGATCACAGCCACCTGCTCAACCCCCTTAAATATCAGCATCAAAGCATTTCTGCTTGTGCTTAGAAGTGCACTGCTGCAAATCCAGCCCTGATTATACAAAACCAGGAGTCAAATGATTCTGAAGGTGCAAAAAGGAGCTGTTTCTTCACCTGGAAGCATAGCAATAACCCTGATGCTCAGGTGTCTGCAGCAGGTCCCAGGCTAAGCCAGGCTCAGGAATAAAAGAGCAGCCTATCTGTCTTACCTTCTAGTAATGCTTCAGGAAGGGTTTCAGCCTGTCTGAAGTGCAGGGCACCGGCTTGTTGTGCGAGAGGGATCCCAAGCTCTCAGGGGAGTTAGTTCGGTAAGACTGCAGAGGAGGGATGTTGCCGTTACACGTTATCCGCCCAATTCAGGCCTGAGCTGTTGCTGTCTTTCTTGCTCAACTCAGTTTTCCGCGGTCGGGTGAGACCTACCTCCCAGCATTTCCTGTTCTCAGATGCTGCTTTGTAACCTTAACTTGTGAAAATAATATTTAAAGGGACACCATCACTGTAAAATAGCAAGGCACACGGACAAGTCCTAGCTGCTGTGAGGACCAATTAAGAATCCACCTCCTCACTCAGAACAAGCTACTGGACTTGTAACCAGCGGGTCCATTGGTGATAAGATAAGCTCTTTGGTCCAGTGACATGTTTTAAACAGGTCTGGATGCCTTTGGAAGCTATGTAAACAACACGGGTGTGAATGCCCTTGGCCTCCCACGCTAATAACACTCCCATGGCACAGAGACCTGTCTGCGTAATTCTGATCTAGATCCAGAGTTTTGAACTCCTGCAAGCCTCCCATTTCTTTGGATCTTGGGTTTTGGTTCAGTCTCAGTTTGCACATTTTGGGTGGGCATTGCAAAGGAACCCGAAGGATTCGGGCGCTCCAAACTCAGGGCATCATTCCCTCGTGCCCCTTTGAAATGCCCACTCTGTTATTCATCCAACTTTTAAAAATCTCACTCGGTATTCGCTCTTGGGCTGTTTAGTTATTTTATTTATTGCAAGGAGACAATGCAACTGGACTTGTTGCTTTCTTTCTGCTTTGGTTCTCCACACTGCCAAAGCCCCACTGGATACAGCATGCCAAAACGGCCTCCTAGATTTCGCCAGGGATTTGAGTGCTGAGTAGAGTTATTCATTACCTGTAGAGAGGTGCCCAGCATTGATCCTTGCTCACCAAAGCTGAGATTAGCTCTGGTTACGCTTGCCTACTCCCTTCAGGTGCATCATGGGGGGTGAGTGCAAATATCCCTGAGAACATTTTACCTCCGTGCAAACAGATCCTATCTGCGTCCCCATTTAGGAAATCAAAGCCAAGCTCACTTAGAATTACAGGAAGGCTGATACTGTCAACCCCCCTGGGCCTGTGTTTTGAAGTAAAACCTGTTTGGCAAGCACTTGTGTGGTACTATGGGCTAACAATCAGCTGCAGGGAGTTTAACATCAGGACAGTTGTTACAGATATTGTGGCTTTACAGCCATTAGCAGAACTCGAGGCAGGTGTGTTTGGGAGGGGCTGATTTACTAGTGTAAGTAGAGTAGAGTAAGTGAATAGAGGAGGAGTTCAATCTTGTTCCTTGCTCCCAGAATAAGAAGCCCCTGCTTGGTATTGCTCATAGAAGGCTACAGGATCTGGGAGGTGATCCCATTAATATGACAGGGCAGGCAGGGCTCATGGTCCACAGAGACCCCATTTCTTTGAAGCGCATTCTAGCAGCAGCTGCAAGGTGCCTTTTGGCCTTACCAAAGCAAGTGTGTGATCACTGATGGTGACTGAAACACATGAAACGGCGAGGAACTGATGCAACTTCAGTCCTCTGTTTCTACTTGCATGTCTCCTCAGTATGCCTTGGTGAAGTGTATAAACACTGATGCAGGTGGGGAAGGACAAACGACACTTCCCAAACCACTGTTTAGATACTTCCCTCACGGCCACCCTAAATGCTCTTTCACCTGAACTACATTGGTTCACAGAGATTGTGTTTTGATGGAGTTTTCCCCTGGGAACTTCTTCTGCTCCTGGGTGGACTGTCTGGACCCAGCACAGTCATTTCAGGATGAGAGTTTTTCCAACTATTTGAGTTGGTCTAATAAAAGATATTACATCTACCCAAATAACCTTGTCTGCCTATGTCCTTAGACCAACACTGCTACAATCTACACCAAGGGTGGGCAAAATGCAGCCCGCGGGCCGCATATGGCCCGCCAGGCCATTCTTTCCGGCCAGTGGAGCCCCTAAAAATTTTAGAAAATTAATATTTATCTGCCCTTGGCTGCCTGTCATGCAGCCCTCGATGGCTTGCCAAAAATCAGTAAGTGGCCCTCTGCCCGAAATAATTGCCCTCCCCGACCTACACCCTAGAAGTGAGGGCACTTGCCTGGGGAAAGATTTGGACGTCATTCTTGCACAGTCTGTGCATATGCACCCCAATCACTGGGCTATTTGGTGGTGGGAGAGGCAGGGTCTTTTGTGCTTTACACATGCACGTACACACACACATCCTCCTTTTGTTTCATCCTGCTGCTTTGTGTTTGTGCATTGCTCTCTGAGCAACCCTAGAACTGGGCCCAGCTCATCATCTTGAGAGCAGCACAGATTTCCAGAGCTGTTCATCGGTGACCTGTTTGCTTGCTCGATCTCCTTCTCCTACTGGCAGACTGGAGGGGATTGCAGGGGAGCAGTCATCACTGGAGGGGTCGGCCAGATTGACGTAAGAAGCAAGATTAAAAGGGCTAAATCTGTAGATCTTGGCTTAGCTGCAGCAAGGGATAGCACAACAACACTCTGCAAATATCTGTAGAGTGTTAACACCCCCAGGGAGGCTTAGAGGTCTAGATTAGCAAAGGCAAGGCTCCTGGCTCAGGAGATGCAAGACTTGGTCCTTTACTCCCCTGGAGGCTAGGGAAAGCACCACAGCATTTCTTAGGTGAAAAGGCTCAAGCTATTTTAGAGCAGCAGAGAAAGGGACTTGATGGGTAAGTCAGGTGCACAGCTGCAGTCTAGCACAGCTCCACAAGTCACACCTAACAATTGAACCATTCCCAAATGGCCCTGCTTGGGAACCCATTCACAGTGTGTGAAGTGCTGCGACTCCCAACACCAGGGGGGTAAGAGCCAGCATGCCTCTCAGCCAGTGAGTGGGGGAAGTGCTCACACCTATGCCTTTGGGGTTCTCAGGGGATGGGTGGCCTTGGGTTGGGGGCCTTTTCACTTGTTTTCTATTCTCTCCTAAATGTGAGTTCAATAAACTTGAATAGCCCACAAATGACTGAAGCTTGCATGTGCTTCACTGATCTGGGGGGAAAGGGGAAGAATGCTTAGATCCAGGCTGTTGGGTTCCTTGGAGCTGGGGAAGGCATGAGGGACTGGAGTGCAGTAGGGAGTGAGGACACAGCTGGTTGTTAGTGAACAAGCAAGAGAAACAGAGGGATTGGGGTACCAGAGCTGGGTACCACAGCAGACAATTGCCGTGGAGTGTCAAGGGGAGTGGGGCGCCCAAAAGGATCAATGCAGTATGGGATGGACATGCCTGGAGGCAGTGTCCTAGAGCATGGGGCATCCTCACCTAACAAGTGAGCCAGTTAAATATATTACTTGATTTTCCAGGTGTACTTCTGAACCATTCCTGTTAGCTTTAGCCATTTAAACAGGCTTGTAGGTCAGCCCAGTTCCAGATTAAACTGTTTTAAGTGGTTGTCCTGTCTGTGCCCTAATGCAAGGGTGGCCAAGCAACCCCCCCAATGGCACAGTGTGTGGCATAGGGAATCAGGTAGCAGAAAGCAGAGCAGAAGACTAGACAAATGGGAAGAGAGTGGCAACCGAGGAAGGGGCAAGGCCATCATGTAGCGCACTTGTCAAAGAGGTTGGTCCATGCTGCCCCAACCTATGCTGATTTACACTAATATAAGGGCTGCAAAGGCAGATCCATTTGTGTGAAAGGACACAAGTGGTCAGAGGGCTTTGCTCCAGAGAAATAAGCATGCAGACAGAAGTGCAGCTCCCCACTGTAACTGAAAACCCTTTGTGGGAATTACAACATCCCCCCCAGACCAAACAGAAACTCACTCCTGGTTCCAGGGGGAGGGGAATCTAGCTGCCAGGCTGCGGGCTGCTTCCCCTAGCAATGCCCCTCCACACAGCCTGTGCTGTGTTCAGAATGGGAGGGGGAAAGGGAGCAGAGGGAGCTCTTCTAAGGGTTCCCCACCTCAGGGGGGCTCCAGTACACCTGTCCCACCCTCCAGCACCAGCTGAAAAAAACCCAGACTGAACTCCCTCTGTTTCCTTTTCCCCGCTCCGTTCTCAAAACTGTGAAAGGCTGGCAGGCTGCGCAGACACAAGTTATAGAAGAAGCTCGGTTTTGAAATACTCATACAATGAGGCGGGGGGGGGGGAAGATTTCTGATCGGCCATTTTTGAAGCAGCCTGCAACCATACACTTGTGTTTGGTCACAGCTATAGACCACTTTCTGTGGCCAGATATGGCAAAAATTGCCTGCGTCTAAGTGTCATCTTGCAGCCTCCAGCTGTGTGCAACCAAGTCAGCCATGGAAGACTGAGTGGGAGGAGGAAGCGAGGTGCAAGCGACATGGCTGCAGTATGCTCAGAGGGTGGCACAACACAGCTTCCAATAAGAATCCCATCTCTAAACACATTTTCTTTGCAACCCTCCCCTGAAAGGGCAGTACCTATCCCATTTGGGGATTGGATTAATGATGTATAGGGTAAAGTAGCAACAGAATGTATAGCAGAGCAAGAAACCCAGGTGTTAAGGGCATGTGGCACGTGGAAATCCAGAAATAAAGATGCATTACTTCCACTAATAAAGGTGTGGAAGCTTATGTTCAACAGAAGACATGCAACAGTTTCAGTTATACACAAAGATGTTTTTATTCATAAGTTATATTTTAAACTATCTTTTCTAGTTGATTCTCCAGTTTATTTGTAAATAAGATCCTATTAGTGCTAAGAGTTTGCCAGCATTTCTCTGACACCAAAGTGCATTAAGATGAGAAGGGGACAAGACTGAGTCCATCCATGGCAGAGGCTTGTTCTGCCTATGTTCAGCAGTCCAAGATCAGTAGGATGAGATAAAGTGTCTCAGGATTTCTGATAAGGCTTCAGACCAATCTCTAACAAGAGCATATGCTCCTCCTTCATGCACAGATGGTCCTGCCCAACACCTGAAGAGATCCAGTAGCATAAACTGGATTTTTTTTTCCAGTTCTAGTTAGACCAGCAGAAGCCAAGTGGTTGTGGTACAGCAAGCCACAACATCACCCTGCCTCCCACAGGAGGAGTTGCTCTGCTTCTATTATGGAAGTCCAGCCTAGCTACTGGGAAACTATATCCTCTATCGAGCATGTTCTGGGTCAGCCTGTGCTAGAAGCCAGTTAGATGTAGCATTAGCATGGGGGGGAGATTATGAAAAGCAACCTTCAGGGCACATTCTGATCTCATACAAGCGTGGAAAGACCAGAGCAGTACATTAGCCTGTTAAATGCAAGATGGACCAGCATTCCTGGTGCTGCCTGCCAAGTGGACTCCTCCACCCCTGTCCAGGCTTCCTGCACAACTCACAAAACACTTGCCACTAATACAGAAACAAGACACACTTTAGAGCTACATGATAATTCTCTTGGTAAGTTCAGTTCTGTGTGGAAGTAGCCTGAAAGAGGAACAGCACCCGACCTGAGTTACAGGGTAGATGCTAGGAGACTCTTCCCCATGAGGCTCCACCCCAAACTGATTCAGATTTGTAAGTCAGTGCAGCAGGGGTGCTTGCTACATAGCCCATGGCATCTCCTTCTTCCTCAACAGACTATTCCTTTAGAAAGAAAAAAGGAAGAGCAGTAACCTCCACTGGACTGATACACTGACACCAAGGCAGACAGTGCATGCATGGCTCTCTCCTTCCAGTGCAAATTCAATGCATGTGAAGCTGCTCAGTAGCGGTGAGGCTTAGTGAGGAGACACAAATAAATGGCTCCAAAGTTGATCCCATGAGCTAGAACCTGGATGCTGGACACCCCGTTGCTCCTTTTAAGTGAGGTACAGCTACCTAAAGATGAAGATCCCTCTCTACCTTCTTTTTGCATCCTGGGCTCAAGGAAGTGGCCAGGAGGAGAGGGAAGATAGATGGTTCCAGGAGTTTGAGACCCACATCCTAGGTGGGAGTACTTTTGTCTGTCTCTTGTACCCATTGCTGCACTCCTTATTACCATCACACGAGCCTCCGGGGCCTACTTTTCAGCCTCTGTCATCCCCTCTTTTCCACAGTCCCAAGAACTTACCCAAGCATAATCCAAGTCTAGTTTAAATAATGCTTTACAATACACATTGCACATGGGTGGGTCACTAGGTACCCAGGACTAAATCATAAATAGGGCACTATAAACACTATACCACTTAAACACACAGATCAAGGAAGAAGCTTATACAGTACAGAGAGAGGATGGTAGCCAAGGCCCATGGGCAGCTTCAGGAAAGTCCCCACAGATTCTGTCCTACCCAACAGGCAACTCCTCCATGTTCTTTCACAGGAGGCATTTCAGAGGGCAACATGGCTCCATTAAAGGTTAGTTGGGGAAAACAGATCTCAGTGATGGTGCCCAAGACAAAGGCACAGACAGTAGCGTTTATTCTGAGATCAAGGATTTGGCTTGCTGGACGAGATCTTCCGCTTTAAACTGTAGAAATCTACGGGGGAGAAAAAAAGTGGAGACTATTGTATTAATTCTCATTTGATGCAGTTTCAAATCTCGGTCTCATCAAATAAGTCACCTAGAGAAACATTAGGAGCAGCTGTCTGAATTGAAAGTACAGCAAGGGTGAGCAGGAGTCCTGCTTCAAGTCATCAGAAAGATCTCAACCATATAGAGCAGGATGTCCAGGGTAGGTACAGCTTCATTGGGCAAGAATGCAGCACTGGGAGCAAGGTCTGGCTCTTAGTTGGAGTATCCTGTGCTGCAGCAATAGGAAATTGAGGGGAAATGTGATCTCTTCAAGGGGCTGACCTCAGAATCTAAAAGCCATGGTTTTGGCCAGGCAAGACTGGCCATCTCCCTGCACACCTACATGACAGGTGTTGTGCAACTTTTGGATCGAGGTCACTTTGACCCCTGCTGCAGAAGCTCACCCCAGTATTAGTCCTTTGTGCCACATTAGGGCTGTCCTGTTCTCTTCCCCAACCTCACCAAGAGGGAAAGCAGTAGGAGCATCTTGCCTTCCCATGCCCCCACTCCCACCTTGAAGAAGGGACTGCTCCAGGGGTTTCTAACCCTCTTCCCTTTCTCAGGTACTGCAGGGAGGGAAGAGTCATCCCACTGCTTACATGAAACTAAAGGGAGCAGGGCCCTCCTGCATTCCTGGGTTCTCATGCAAGGATGGGGCTGCCTCATGGGAGGGAAGGGAGCTAAGCCTATTTCCTCACTGGCTGCTCTTTCCCACAGGGCAGGCAAGTTGATCTAGAGCTGCTGCCCTGCCTGGGGAAGACTCCAAAGTGGTCATGAACCTTGCTCCAGCTCCCGCAACTCAGAAAGTGCGAAATAAATAACGCCGACTGTGGCCATTGACCCACCCCTTGCAGGATACTCAGTGGGGTACTCTTATTCAAAAATCACAAGCATCACAGCCTTACCTTTAATGGTGGTCTGTCTGCGTTTCAGGCGCCTTGGAGAGCTGGCCCGATTGGCCTCAGAGACCTGTTGTATGGTTTCACCCGAGAAGGGCCGATTAAGGAGATCTTTTGTGGGAATCTTGAGGGTGGAAGTGCTTCGACTGTTCTCTCCAGGGACTTTGGAGTGGCTGCAGAGGTACTCAGAAGACATGTCTGGAAATGGGACCCTCTCCCACTTGAAGGCACCTTCCAGCGGCGTTTCAGTTTCAAAGTCAAAATTCCACTTGAGCTGGGCTTCTTCCAGGTTTTTCCTCATCGAGTCCTGAAAGTCGCTCTGGAGCTGCTCATGATCCACTGGGCCAAAGAGGTTTCTGCAGCTCTTCCTGCTGCAGGGGGTCTGCCGGAGGTTGCTCTGTGACAGAGGCATGTTCCCAGCTGAAGGAAAAAGAAGGGGTGCTGTTACAGACAGTGGAAAGCAACATCATGCAGATGGACCTCAGTTACTGTCTCCTTGTTCCAAGGGGCTGCCTCGAGCTCCCCATGCTTGGCTACCTGCAAATATAATCCATGGAAGGATAGTGCCTGGTCCACACGAAGGCCAAGTCTCCCAGAAGCAAGAGGTACTCCTGGTGCTCACCTGGGAGAGTGCTAAAGGTCTTGGATGCAAACCCCGTTTTCGGACAAGTGTAGTCAGTTAGACCAACACCAAGT